>NW_006921665.1:6869655-6904119 GCF_000298275.1 Orycteropus afer afer | reverse complement strand
GGCTTCATAATATTCTCAAATTCCTTTTCAAACAAACAAAAAACTTAATTCATATGCTTTAAAAACTACAGTACATATCATCTAACTCACATTTTGGGCTTTTTTGATGCTGTCATCTCCATATTCCGAATTCTGAAAAGCCATGAGAATGTATCTATTTAGTAAGCCATCTATTGATAACTCCTGTAGAGTTTTATTTGAGAAAATGCCATACCATTGAAGAAAATTTCCTAATAGCTAGAAAGAGGAGGGAATAAAAAAAAAATTGAGGTAATGTTAATCAATTAAATTAGGTACAAAGTAACACAGAGACAATAAACGCAACCAGGTACACTTGATTACAAAAGGGGATGGGGAATTGTTTTGGAATGATGGAAATATTATGTACCTTGACTTGGTAGTGATCACATGGTTTATCTGTTCATCAAAACTTACTGTATGTAAATTAATTTCAGAAAAAAAAAGAAAACCCCTGTGGTTTCCCAGTTTTTATGGTAAGACCAAAATCATTCACAGTTCCTACTAGCTCCTATATGATTGGGACCTGTTTCACTTCTTCTCTAATTCCAGTCATCCCGGCCTTTCTTCAGGTCCTCTAGTGTACCCTCTCCCTTTCCTGAGGACCAACTTTGCCTCTGCACCAATCACTGAAATATCACTTCCTCAAGGTAGAAGGGGATCTTCTGTGCACCTTGCCATGTGCTCCCAGATGATCCTGAATTTCCCTTTCACACCTGAGATTACTTGTTCACCATCTGTTAACTGTGCTGGATTGTATGTTCCATAAAGGCTCCATTGCTACTTTATTCACTGATGTATTTCCACAATTTTGAAGAGGAACTGGCACTCTATTTGCTGAATACATTAACTGTGGTTTAGCTAGGCCTTTTGTTGTCTAGGTTAGCCTCTAGTTTAGAACTCAGAATTTACTTTCTCCTATGGAAACATCAAACTGGAATTAAAATTAGTTTGAAATAAAATTAGTAAAATGGAGACTTTGTGTAAATAATATAAGCCTATAAAGTTACTTGCCCAATTACTAAAATACTTTTGAAAATATATGAAGGCAAACAAAATCTAAAGTCTCTTAGATAACTGACACGTACCTTAACTGAAGACCAAAACTGTCGTTGAAAAAACAAATAAGGCCCACAGTTTTTATTCTCTAAGACACTAAGTAAAAAAAGAAAAACATCATGACCAGATGTTTTATATATAAGTGCCATATAATTCATGCAAGAAAGTATTTCTACAAGCAAAATAGCTAAACAAAGGAATCAAGTGATTTCCAAAGTTTCAAACAATTATCTTCTGGAAGGTAATACATTTCAAAAGTTATGGAAATTTATTCTGAGATACTGAGGGAGAAGAAAGAGTTCATTTATTTTCTTGATTTCTGCTTAAGTGAACAACTTCACCACTGAACTATAGCTCTTTAGAATACTACTTTGCACAAAGTAAATTTGGATTTCTAGCTACCTTTAATTTTCAAGAACTTAAAAGCCTTCAATGCAAGGCAATAGAGATTATTCTCTTTAATGTTCTTAGGAACTACTTACTTTTTGGGATATAAGGGCATGAATACATCATCATCTAAAGTTCTTCTCATTCTCAACAAAAGTGCCTTTAGGTACACCTAAAGAGTTAAAGTAGATCATATATATTAATAAGGGCTATGATAAAGTTAACTTGAAAGAAATAAAAGTAAGTCATACTGCAAATCATATAATCCATAGAGTATACAATGTGAGTAAACGTCCTCAAATTTTTTATTTTCCTCACTGAAATCTCCAATGATATTAACACTTATACTCCATTAACTTACCTATCAACAAGTTTAGAAACTAGCCACGAAACAATAACTATTTTATATGCTGTTTAAATGTTTTAGCATTTGAATAATCAATTTTTACCCAATTAAATACTGCATTTTTCTTTTTCCCCACAAATATGGTTTGATGGGGTTGGGGTGGTAAGAGGATGAAGAGAATACTGGAAGTGAGATACTACCTAGACTATTAGTATCTTCCTTCCATACAGCTTTTTAAAAATGGAAAATGATTTCTCAAATTGTATACATTCAATTTTGGTCTAACTGGCAGAGAGTAAGATTTCTGGTTGGTGTAGAAACATAACCACTCATTCTCAACTTCTGTTCATTTTCAAAAGGAGAAAAAAAAGCTTTCTAAAAATAAGTATTATATTACCTGTGTATTTTTATTTTCTGCATTCACTACTGAAGAGTATCCACTTATTAATTTTAGTGTAATTCCAACCATTCTTGAAGTCTGTGTTGTAGAAAAAGGGTCCCACATATTTTCAGCAATCACTATTAAGAAAAACATGTGTCAATATACAGAAGTAAATGGCTGCTTACTTAAATCTCATGTCAAGTAGTTCTCAAATTACAAATGCCAATCCTGATTTACTTTTCATCTCTACAGCACAAAAATTTCAGTCATCTTTGTTCCATTAACCACAAGAATTCTGAAAGGCAGGGATAAGCAGAGAGGATAAATTCCTCTTATTTCTGCTACTCAGTGAAGACAAAGGTGGGAAGGGAAAAAAAGGAATTTTGTATTATGAGAGATGCTGCTTGGCATCAAGAATTTCTAACTAAACTTGAAATTTATTATTATTTTAATAGGTTCCTATATCAACAATTCCTAATTTTTTTTTTTTGAGAAACCAGTAATAAAAACACTGAATAAAATAATAAAAGCACATTTTTCTCCAGAAAAATGCATATCCTCCAAAACTAAACATTCAGTTTTGGTTTCAGCACTTTGAGTCTCTAAAACTCACAGTGGATCCATGGCTTAATTACTGTCCCCAATTCAGGCCTATCTCCAGGTGGTACACAAATCCCAGGCAAGGAACAACTCGTTAGCCATCTCTGGGCTGGATGATAAATTTATCATTTATAATAATTTCTATGAGGAAATATGCTCTGGATTAAAAACCTCTTAAAAATAGAATGGAGAAACCAAATGTTTCTGATGTTCAATTCAGAAAGCTTTACCTGTTAGTTTAGGAAGAATCACCTTTTCCACAATGGTAGGTAGTAGTGCAACATCTACATCATCTTTTTCTTGCTCCCGTTCTTCACAACCATAAAACAGCAAAGATTCAAACCATAGCATACTCTCAAAGTCACGACATTTTGCCTACCAAATAAGTAAATAAGTAAGATTACCCAAACACTTACTATAGTGGCTATTTCTGCTTCTAGACATAATAGATTTAGCCTTCCATCATAAACAACTAAAAACTGAACAAAATACATGAAATATGCTTTCAAACAATGGACCAAAGGCAGCAAAGAACTAGGATCCTTAAAAGAAAGGAATCAAACCAGGTATCACTCTGCTTTAAGACAGCCCAACAGGGTAGGGATTCCCAAGCAGAGTATAGCAGTTTTGCTGAGGGGCAGTTCTGGAGAGTGAACTACACATAAAAAGAACTTCAGAAATACAAACAAGGGTGCTCTTGAGCTTCTATTCTAAGACATGTATGTGTAGGGCAAGACTCCACAAGGTCAGACAATGAGACATGAGCTACAAGCTGAATGGCTTCTAGAACTCATACTATTTTCAGTTATCTTTCCTTTCCCAGTTTCAACCTCACCCTCTTTTCTTTACGGTTTATACATTCAACTCATCCGATCTCTTTCACTGAGCCTGTGGCTCCACCCATTTGTTTGGTAACTTCCAAACCCTATCTTAAACATAACTATTAGACCTATATAGGCAATTCCAGTCTCCTTTGTCATACACTAGGCCAACAGGTCCTACTGATTTTATTTTCTTGCACTCCCAATGTCCATTACCACTGACCTACCATATTTTTCAAAAACAGTGTGCCCATATAAATAATGAGCACACACATAATGGGCAGAAATAAAATTATATAGAAAAGTTCTGACACAGTGTGCTCATGCATATACTGCATGTCTCACGACATTTCCAGAAGTGAGTTTTGGCCTCACTTACCTTTACTCAACAATCTAAAAATGTTACTTTTGATCAAATTTGTGTAATAAAGATACAAACCACGGTCAAGAAGTCATGGATCAAGTATGGTAGCACCCCAGTAATCAAAAATAAGTAATTGTAACTGTATGCTTACATACATACTTACATACATAGTTACATGCTTACTTAGTCCTTGCTGTGGCATCCCACAGCAAGGACTAAGAATGGGAGCCAATCTGTGCCCAGGCATATCACTCTAGAGATGGAGAGAGGACTGGGTGGAGGGATGGTTCCATGGCAGGCAGGAGATTTAAATGGCCTGAGTATGGTGGCCAGTGAGCCAAACAGTGCTGCTGCAGTGTGCCACACCCCCAGAGTGGCCTTTCCAGTCCAGGGTGCACAGACACATGGACTTCCTGGACCAGGACCAGTTGCCCTGGTAAGGGCTATTTCTGGAGTGGAAAAAGTGATTTTCTTCCTGCATCAGAGAAAGTGGTTTGCAGAATAGGGAAGGAACCGTGCCAGGAGAGGAGCTACTTTAGAAACTTTAAGGCAGGTTGGTGAGTGTCTGCTGCTAGGAACCAAACCTCCACGTCAACAGGCACCAAGACGAAGACTCAGCATTAAATCCGTTGGACAGAAAAAAAAAAATGGAAATGGAAATAAGCAACATGTAAAAAAAATATTGGCATAGTGTGCTTATGAACATAACTGGTGTGTGTTGCACAGTATGCAAAAAACATAATGTGTGCATTAATTGCATAAAGTATGGTAGTTCAGGCCCTCTTTTCACACCTATCTAATTGTTTTTTCCCACTAGTTTCTAAATTACTCTAGGACCAAGGCACCAAGTTCTTACCATTCATGTTCATATTCTACCATCATTGCATATGCTGTATATGAATTGAAAAGCAACAAAGAGCTGTTTCAGGAGGGGATGGACTATGTCTTAGTCATCTAGTGCTGCTCTAACAGAAGTAACCACACGAGTGACTTTAACATTAAACAGCAATTTATTTTCTCATACTGTAGGAGGCTCTCACTGTCACTGAGTTGATTTTGAGTCGTAGTGACCCTACAGAACTGCCCCATAAGAGTTTCCAAGGCTATAAATCTTTACAGAAGCAGATTGCCTCATCTTTCTCCCACAGGGTGGCTGGTGGGTTCAAATCACTGACCTGTGCTTACCAGCTGAATACTGTAACTACTGCGCCACCAGAGCTCCTAACTCACTACCATCGAGTTGTATCTGACTCATAGCAACCCCTCCTTGGGTTTCCGAGGCAGTATCACTACGGAAGTTGATTGCCCAACCTTCCTTCGAGAAGTGGCTGGTGGGTTTGAATTGCCAGCCTTCTGGTTAGCAGTCAAATGCCTTAGGCATTACGCCACTAGAGCTCCTCCAGAGCTCCTAAAAGTCTGAATTCAGGGTGCCAGCTCCAGGGAAAGGTTTTCTCTCTGTCAGCTCTGGAGGAAGGTCCTTGTCTCTGAGCTTCTGCTCCTGGGTTTTTATTCATATGGCTTGACTCCTCTCTTCTCTCACTTAGTTAAATCTTTCATATCTCAAAAGACACTGACTCAAGACATACCTTACACTGATTCTGTCTCATTAACATAACAAAGATAATCCATTCCCAAATGGATTATAACCATAGCCATAGAGGTTAGGATTTACAAAACTTTTTTTGGGACACAGTTCAATCCATAACAGAGCTCAAAAGGAAAGATTTAAGATTATATACCAAGATACAATCTGTATCAATTAATATAGTCCTATCTCTCTTGAAAAATATTTTGCTTAAGCTTACCTCTCTAGCTTAAGAGACTAAAATTGCCCAGGCTTTATGTTATACTAGTTCCTAACACTGATGTAAGTCACCTACCTCAAGAGGAGTCCAAGTGAGGAGTTGAAGTCTTATAAGGGGGTTAAATAACTTTGGCAAACAAAGGCCAATGTAAGCATCCTTGTAGGACATGTAGTACTTTGAACGCCATGCTTCAAATTGTGACTTAATACAATCAATTGAATAGAAACTCTCAAGGACATCTTCAAAAATCTTGCCGGACTCTTTTGAAATGCGATCTAAGAACAACAACAAAACCCACACAGAACCATAATTTATCATGGAGTAGAAAAACACAGTTCAATATTTTAAGTGTTATCTTTATAGCTTGTGTATCAGTAAGATAGGTTCATTAACAAAGAAATCATTGTTAATCACAATTTAGAAGGATAAGCAGAAGTACATTTAGATTTCACTTTGTTTTGTTATGCAAACCAAAGCACAAGTAGTCCTCATTTTGCACAGTTCCAATATACGTAGCCTACCAAAACCAAAAAAACCAAACCTACTGCCACTGAGTCAATTTTGACTCACAGCAATTCCCATTGGGTTTTCAAGGCTGTAAAACTTTATGAAAATAGATTGCCAGTCTTCCTTCCATGGAGTGGCTGGTGGATTTGCAGTGCCAACCTTCTGGTTAGCAGTCAAAGCTCCTTATGGGGAAAAAATATTTGGCAACGATATGTATGGCAAGGGACTTCTCTCTAAAATTTATAGAAAACTCCAACACCTCAACATTCAGAAGACATACAATCCAATTTGAAAATGGGCAGCAGACATGTACAAACAAACACTTCACTAAAGAAGATACTCAGATAGCCAACAAACACATGAAGAAATGCTCATGATCATTAGCCACTAGAAAGATGCAAATAAAAACAATAATGGGATTATCATTTAACCCCAGTAATAACAGCAAAGTTCAACAAGACAGAAAATAACAAATGCTGGTAAGGATGTGAATGGGACTCTCCTACACTTCTGGTGGGGTTATAAAATGATACAACTACAGTAGAAAACAGTACGGCACTTTCTTAAAAAGTTGGAAATAGAAATACCATTTGATCCAGTAATCCTATTACTAGGTATATATCCTAAAGAACTAAGAACCAGGACAGGAGTAGATAATGCACACCAATAGTCACTGTAGCACTATTCATAATAGTAAACAGAAACAAACTAAGTGCCCATCAACAGATGAATGAATAACCAAACTATGTAATGAATACTGTGTAACACTAAAGAACAATAAGAATCTGCAAAACACCTCATAACATGGATGAACTTGGAGAATATTATGCTGAGTGAAATAAGTCAATCACAGAAGGACAAATGTTGTATGAGACTACTATTGTGAAAAGTCAAGGAAAGATTTATACACATGGAAGGAAACTCTCTTTGTTGATTAGTAGGATGGAAGGGGAAGAGAGGGAAAATTGCCAGACAGGTAAGAGACAAGTATTAATTTGCATGAAGGGAAAGACAATATACCAAAAGCAAGTGACATCACAGTAACACTAAGGAAAAGAACACTAAGGAAAAGGTGCATGAGAAATACAGACAACAAAGGTAAACACATTTACATATACAATACTGCATTATCAGTAATAGCAAACATTAATCTATGGGTGGATACATAGGTAGACAGGCAAAATAATCATATAAGGGCAGGCAAAAGGGAATATATCCATGACCATGTGTAAGTTTGGCAGATGATATTTCTACATACATATTTGTATGTCTTATAAGAATGTCCATATATATATATATATATATATAAAAAATAAAGCTCTGGTAGCATAGTGCCTAAGGCACTTGCCTGCTAACCAGACGGCTGGCGATTCAAACCCACCAGCCACTCCTCGGAAGGAAGGTTGGGCAATCCTACTTCTGTAGTGATACTGCCTCGGAAACCCAAGGAGGGGTCACTATGAGTCGGGTTTGACTCGACGTCACATAACAACAACAACAAAGCTAACAGGGGGCAAAGTTATGGTAACTTCTTAGCCATAGCCAAATACCTAGAGGGAATGAGTTGCTGGGCTTACAGGCTCAGGACCATGGTTACAGGGGACTTCAAGCTCAATTGGCATAACATATTACACTAAAACACTGTTCTAGAGCCTACTTTAGTGACTAGTAACTAGGGTCTTAAAAGATTGTGAGTGGCCATCTAAGATGTAATTGTTGGTGTCTTCTTGTCCAGAGCAAAGAAGAATGAAGAAAATCAAAAACATGGAAACAATTAGCCCAAGGGACTATTAAAAGTCTAAATTACCTGTGTGTGTGTACCATGCAAATCCCAACCTTTATGACCCATGACATTCAGTAACAAAAGTGGGTACAGATTTTTACAATTAAGAAAAGCTCCAATTCTTATGCAGTGGCCACAAAAATTCAAACCATTAGATGGAAAACACCACACCCAAGTAGAAACCAAATTGATAATGAAATTCCAATTAAATGTCTTACCTTTTTCCAGATTGAAATTAGTAATATCTGTAGAAGTTTCTTCATCATCACTGGAAAGGCCTTCAAGATGATCTGCCATCTTACCAGTTTGCTCTCTGGCTTGTCTACGACGAGTCCTAAACAATATCATGTTTTCAAATGAGATATAAGAGATTCACGCCTTCCCAAACAAACTGACAGGAAACATTTTTAAAAAAATTACCTTCTGGCCTCTCTTTCTGCAATCCGACGTTTTGCATGCTCTTGATACAGTGCCCGATCACGTCCAAAAGAATCAAGATTTGGTGCCATCAGAGCTTTATCTGTACAACAACAATGGTTAAAGTTAAAAGCCTCCCTTCAACAATCTTGAGGAAAGAGTTTGCACAGAATAAGCCATTATGATAGACTGCTTGCTAATCTCAAAATAGCATGACTTTGCAATAACTAGTGACTGGGTAGTTTTTTAGTTTTGAGCAAATCTCAGTATTACTCTGAATTCCTATGAAAAAGAGTAGAAAAATTAAAGAACTGATAATTATTCTAAGATTTCAACAACCCTACATAAAAGAAATTGGGCTTAATCACTATTTTACTGTATAAGTAACAGAACTAGTTTATGCTATTACGATGAGCAAATAAATTAAAAGTCTAAATCACCTGTGCAAAAAGAAAAATAATAGATTACTCTTTTTAAGGAAGAATTTAAGCATCATGTATTGAATGATATGAAATGGACCCAAAAAAAGAAACATAGGTGGGAAAGATGAGAAGAAAAATTTTGTTGCAGGAAACAGTTTTGTGCAGGAGTTTAATAATATACCTATCCTAATTTTAGGAGCTCTGGTGGCACACTGCCTAAGGCATTTGACTGCTAACCAGAAGGCTGGAGGTTCAAACCTACCAGCCACTCCTTGGAAGGAAGACTAGGCAATCTACTTCCGTAGTGATACTCCCTTGGAAACCTAAGGAGGGGTCACTATGAATTGGATCCAACTCAACGACAGTGAGTCTGAGATCCTAATTTTGCTTCGAATAAATAGAGATATTTTTCTCTATTATGCTTTTTTAGAACAAGGAAGAATCATCTCTATAATGAAAACCATATCTGAGCAGGATCAACTTATTTATATTTTATCAAACACTACTCTTTCATAGCTTACTGTGTCTCATTTAATTATTCCTCTTTTTAATCTCTAAGAGCTCTGGTGGTGTAGTGGTTAAAGCATTCAACTGCAACCAAAAGGTTGGTGATTTGAATCCACTAGCTACTTTGCAGAAGAAAGATGAGGTAATCTGCTTGTGGAAAGATTTACAGCCTTGGAATCACAGAGCTCAACTGTGTCCTACAGGGTCTCTATGAGTCAGATTTGACTCAATGACAGTGGGTTTTTTGGTGGGCTTCCATCTGTTTTTAACTTTCTGAAACAATTTGTAGTTTTATCTCCCAACTCTAAGTTTACATTTATGTTTTTAATTTCCAAGAGATGGTTCTTCTTAGAATATCCTTTTTCTACAGAATCTTATACTTGTGTTATGAGAATACTGTCTCTTTTTCTCTCTAAGGGTATGAACTTTAAAGTTTTAAAGCATTCTCTGCCACCTGCAGTGTCTGTTTCCTCAGAGTCCCTTTGGTTCTACTGCTGTGTTGGTTTCTCTGATGAATGTTAGCTATCTGTTCATACCTAAGAAAGAGACAGGAAATTCTGTGTGCATAAAAGGGGGTTGTCAACCACAGGCATCACCACCAGATCACTGAGTGGAGAGCCAAGAGCCCCACTTGTTAGTATTTCAGGGTCTTTTCTGTGGACCCATTCCCTTCTCCAGAGAAGACTCCTTTAATCTCTTGTCTAAGGTAGGAGGGGTGAAGAAATAGGTAGTTATTGCACTTCCCTCATTTCTACATTTTAGTTCCACTATGAAGATATTCTGAAATATTTCCACTAGGAAGATATTCTGAAAAATTTGGGATAGTAATGGGAAAAAAACAATTAAAGGTATAGGAGAGGAAAATGTCACATGCAAAGTAAGACATCCATTTGGATTTGTGTTGTTTTTTTTTTTCTGTTATCAGAGATGTGTCACCAACATCAGCAACAGGGAAAAGTAATACCAAAAATTGGCTTTCAACCCCAGTGTATCCTAACTACCCTAGATCCTACTATTTTCACAAGTTGACTTTTCCCCCTCAATTTTTCATTCATATTTCAACAGCTGATATTAGGAAGGACATATGTTCTAGAATTCATGAATTATAATAAAGGATTACTAGAGTAAACAAGATGTCCCAGCCCTACTTCAACTGAGTCTACTTACACACCATAGATGAATTAGCTAAAACCCCCAAACTACAGAAGTGATTCCTGTCTAAAAGGGAACTTTCATTAGAGAAATATTTTAAAAGAATATTCATTACTATACTAAATATTTAAAATGTTGCATATTTACAGGTTTTATAAATACCAGTTAGGGGTGATATATGAGAGTAGATAAATGACTGAAGTGACAGGCTCCTTTACTTCTGTAGGAACTACCTGCAGTAATGGTAGACAACTGCTTATAATTTTAAACACATGAATTCCAGGCTATTCTTTGGTGCTTAAAAAAAAATCAGAAAAGGAACTGGCTCTTCAGTGTCCCAAGCAATTTTCTTCAAATATTTGGCAGCTAATGTAGACACCTCTGGAAAAATATTTTTAAATTTCTCATTATCTTTCCTCTCCTTCCATCTAATAATGTACATCATTCAACTTTAACTTCAAATTCCATATAAGTAAATAGCTCCAATTATGAAGAACAGATTGTAGACAAAAGGTATTTGATGAAATACACAACTCACAAAAATCATTTCTTCCCTTCGCAAGGTATAATGGTTACCTGTAATCTGCCCCAGAAACCTGGCTCTGTCTGGATCAAAAGAAATCTGGGATGGGTGCATTAGTCATTTAGGTGGCCAATATGTTACTAATCCAGTTTAAATTTGTGGCAGATACAGGAGGGCAAAGCCATTTATATGGCTCACAGCTGAGTCTGACTCAGGTCTGAAAGCCATGTTACTACCTTTATGCTTTCCAAAACACATCTGAAACACAAGAGAATGCTTATCTCTCTGGTTTAGAGGACGCCCTGTATGAAAAAGCATTATTTTCTAAGGAAAATAGGGGCTTTTGCACTTGGATTACCTGAAATGGTTATTTAACATGCAGATTTCTGGACACCATCAAAGACCTACTAAGACTGTCTGGGGACAGGACCAGGAAACCTGCACTTTAAGTAAATAAATATCACAAGTAATTCTGATGTACACATCTATTTGAGAATTACTGATGTAGAAAACAGATGACAAAAAAAAGCCATAAGGAATCCATAATAGTTAATTCTTACTAGAGCATTCAAAAACATGGAGGGCAATGGAAAAATGGAGTTAAAAGTTTTAAAACATCTGATTAAAGAATCCCAGCTAAGCTATTTAATAAAACGTTTCTAACTAACTTTGTTCGCTTAACATACATCTATAATGAAAGGAATATAAATTTAATTTCTAAATTTTTAAATTAAAATTTATGAACTATAAGCATTGACTCTCTAAAAAAAAAAAAAAAATCCAGTATATAGGGCAAATTAGAGAAAGAAACATTAAAAAAAAAAGTATGAAACTTCGTTTTAGTCTAGAAATGAAATCTCAAAACTGCCTCAGTCTTGGAATTGTGCTGTTTGTTATGTCTCTCTTTCTCTCTCACACACACACACATACTTTCCCAGTTCATAAACTCAAAATCTTTCACTGTAATAAACATTTGTATTACTGCTATGAACAGGATGAAAATGAAAGAAAAAAATCGGAGATAAACAGAGTGGTTTTAAGATAAACTACAGATTATATTCTATTGTCCACAGTCTAAAAGGAGAATGAAAATAATATGCCCAAAGAGTAAGATTGATAGAATATTAGTGCATGTCTTAGAGCTCTTCTGTGAAGCTATAGTTTTTTAAAACAGTTTGATTACATGCTGTTACAATAATTAGATCTACCTGACATAAGAGCAAGGAAATGCGTTTTTTAAAAAAAAAAAAAAAAAAAAAGCCAAGATATCTAACTTTCAATTAGGCTGCACTAAAGAAACAAGGTTGTTTAATGAATAATAAAAACCTTCAAGATGGACTGACTTGAATGGCTTGAAAACTCCGAAGATTCATCTTTAATATCATCTTGCCGTCTTTGGACAAGGCGGGAAGCTCGCTGTTTGTACAGCTGATGTATTGCTGATTCAAGTTCGTTAATCAGTGGCACCTGTAAAAATACAACACACTCCGTAACACCAAACTCCTCAGTTGCTTACTTATTTGAGGGTTCCATACTACTTCCGGATTTCTGAAAAAATACCCTCTCTAAGGACAGAATAATCATGAATTCCCAGAAAGACACAAATAGAAACTCCTTTTTATAATGTTTAGGAAACATCACTTCTTCTTTTAATCCATGTATAGAGCTGTATAGAGCTATAATGTCCAGTGCCTAATTATTGGAGCAAAAATGTGGTTAGGAAACGTTAACATTTCAAAATTAATAAAGACAGCAAACACAGAAATGTCAAAAATTTCAGTTCTTTTTCTTTAGAATATTCAAGTAATTGGAAGTCTTTTAAAGTCCAGTTTTAATTTTCCAGCAGCATGGTCTGCCAATTTTTATTAAGTAAATCATTACCATTGTGCAGTATCCCGACACCCAGATGCAATGGCTCTAAGAGTAGGTGAGAACAAGAATCTACTAACTTCCAGTTTTAGAGATTCATCTTGCTCTGCCATTTATATGTACCAAGTACCTTACAGTAATCTGTTACACTATCTTGCAACTTTAACACAGATTTTAAATGTAAGCTGAATGACTGATTAACAGGGCAAATCAAATTTCTATCACTAACCCGTCTGAAATCAGTATCTCAAATTTAAACGTTCCTTTCTTCCTAGAAAATGTTTAAATTTATCCATATTTTGTAACAAAATAAAATTATTCATATGAAAAATGTAAGTTTAAAAACTCAATAAATTTTTCCAGGTTAATATCCATAATCAAAGTATTCACTTTGATTCATACAGAATACAAAAATTAAAAAAAAAAAAAAAAAAAAAACTTCCTCTTTATAAATATAACCAAAAGCAATGAAACTTTCACAAAACACTACCAACCACTACACATACCTGAGGAAACCAGAAATTCTAGTTTCCTGATGGTTAGTGCAAACGGAAAACACATTATTTAGAGTTTGGGAACACTGGCACCAAGTGTTATAAAGCTGAACTGAACAGACTGTAAATGGAAAATAAAAAAAGGCAGGTGGAATACACAGATGTCTGTAATAAAAGCAATTTTATATACTTGCATGATTCCATTGCAAAAACAGCAAATGTTCACGGAAAGGCCAAAATGTTGTAGCTGTTTTATTCTTTAATAAGCCACACCATGGGCAACAATGTCCCCAAATCTGCATTAGTTTTGACAACTGAGCCCAAAGACTCTAGCATTAAAATTTACTACAATCAAACTTTTTAGCAACTACTACCATATTATTGTGATTTCCACTTCCCCATCTACTTTTTCTTTTTTTAATCTGCAAAGAACTGATGATAAACGAATGACCCTAAAGACACACTTGTTCGCTCTTTTGGCCCTAGACACTGTTAATATTCCTCTACTGTGAGGGTGCATCTCTATGCCTGCATGATACTGGCTTAAATTATTGAATTTAAAGCTAAAATTCTGATAATGCAATTTTTATTTAGGTAATTGGAATGTCTTACAGCCCAGAGAAAATTTTGAGAATAAAGGTCCTAAGAACACATTTTTGATTCTCACTCAATTCTTAACAACATCGATTTATCTCAGGAACTTGCATCCTGACAAGTTCTTTAACTTCTCCAAACTCAAAACCATTACTAAATAGTTTTATATCAAGACCAAATTTATGGCAAAGAATGCAAGAAGGAAAATGACAAGAAAGAAACAAAACAATGGAAAGTTAAGATGATCAGCAAATAATTTAAAACCTAAGTTCAAAAATCACTTAATTTTATACAATAATGTGATATTTATCTTCTTTATGGTCTTGTCCTGAAACAGCATTTTTATAGAATAACAACTAAACAGAATATTCAAATCCATCCAATTGTTGCTCGATATTTCCAAGAAAATAATGCATGATATTATTAGCCTGACAGCACTCTTAATGAAACTCAATGTGTATGAAAACATCAAAATGAAGAGAATACTGATCTTTAAGAGACAGACTATCTATCTTTTTAAATTACAAATAGAAAGTCACTTTCTAACATATGAAGTTCAAGATCTGCTTTGAAAACATTGATCTAATGACTGTGTAACCATATCAGCACAATCTGAGGTGGATGTCTCTAGGAACAGGATAATCAAGAAGAAATGAAGAACCTCCCTTTCACCTCTTTCTGCATAAACTCAGCAATAAAAAGAACTTCAAAAAATTGAAAAGATGCAAAGGGGAAAAAAAACTCCCTAAGTCTAGACATCTTGAAAACAAACTTCATGTGAATTATTTTTACAAGTTTACATTATTGTTTTTTCTTTCTATTCCTAATGATAAGTGATTTAGATTCCAGCTTAGTTTAAAGGGGTGTAAATACTAATATATGCGTACACATGTTATAGAGAATACAAAAGAGTAATTAATATTTCTTTGGAAATAAATAAATAAATAAACCCACTGCCATGTAGTCAATGTCGACTCATAGCAGCCCTTTAGAACAGAGTAGGATTCACCATAGGGTTTCCAAGGCTGTAAATCTTTATGGAAGCAGAATGCCCTATCCTTCTCCTGTGGAGGAGGTGGTGGGTTCGAACCACCAATCTTTTGGTTAACAGGTGAATGCTTTAACCACTATTGACACCAGGGCTTCTCAAAGTATTAACAGTAATTAACAATTATTTTTAAGTAGTAAGTAACTATAAGAACTAGATGCCCTAATCTCAATTTAAGAATGGTATACGATAGGGTCACTATGAATCAGAATCAACTCGAAGGAGATGGGTTGTTTTTTATGTTTAATACTATAGTTGATCATTACCATCGTTTTTTTTCCAGTTATGTGTTCACAATGACTAGTGTATAAGTTTATTCAAGTAAGTTCCAATGCAAAGGCCAACTTCAAGAAAAAAATTTCAAGAAATTTCAAGAGACAAAATCAACAGGGATGATTCTCACTTAGAGTATGGTCTGAGACAAAGATCCTATCTCTAATTATAAAAGGTTACCAGAGTAGCCCCCATCACGCCCAGCTCAGAATGGCTTTACCAGAAGAATCACCACCATCAGCTCTGACACATTACGTCCCACTTTGCATCTTGACTCTAGCACACTCCTCTCTCATCCTCCACACACAGAGGAACAGTCAAGCCTATGCTTCTGCCCTATCCCTGTATTTGGCCCCCTAAGCCACTGATATGCCACCGGGATATCAAAGCTCACACTATAGTTGCTTCTCCAGAAGCCAGGTTATAAGGATAAGAATATAATCCTATAAACAAAACATGATAAATGCTGTCTCGGCCTAGACTGCCTGGAACAATGAAGACTCATTAGGAACAAAGTCCGACAGCGTTCTTTTGCCAATCTTAGATTTTAAGGTACTGAAAACAGCCAACAGTGATAATTACAAAGTTTAAATATTCACTTAACCATACTATATGCTCACAGATTCTATGCTAATCCACACAGCCAATGATAAAAGAAAGTATACCTTTCAATTCTTATTACTTTAAAGTTTAGGGACAAGATGTTCAAAGACCATGATTTTAATTTTTTTAAAAAGATAAAACTGAAAAGTACATGAATGTTTATAAACCACTGCATCAAACAATAAGAGGCCATTTGTGAAGAAAAAGGATTCTATTTGTAACTAATTTTAAAAGTACAAACAATGGTAAAATAGAATGCAAAAAACTTTAGAAATTGACTACCACACTAAAAAAATGAACTTGGAAGAAATGAGATCTTATAAGAAATTAAGTCCAATGAATGGTTTCTGAAATGGATGAAGCACAGGCTTACTTAAGTAAAAACAATTAGCAGCAACAGTGACCAACTCTATCTAGGGTAAAAAAAAGCACTAAGAAAATTTTGCTACTTTATGCATATTTTTGAAATTACTTGTATAAGGAGTTTAAGGTTAGACCTGAACTATAAAAAAGAAAATTGCATCAGATAAGTCTATAATTTTCTAATAATTCAGGGAAGACCAATAATCTACCATTATGTCAAGGCAACACTTGCCAAGTCTTATCAAAACGTGCTTTGAGGTATTATTGCCACTAATGAAGTGAAGAAAAGGAAGCATGACTTTGCATCACTCTAAAGTTGAATTCAGTAGATATTTTCTGAGAAACACAGAAATGTTCTACACAAGGCCATCTAAACCTCCCTAATTTTGCTTTATTCAAAGAGATTAATATTTTTGCATTCTTACCTTTTCACTGAAACACTCAAGCAAGTCTTGGACATACCCTCGCATTTCTTGCAAAAATTTATACCGTTCACCAATACCCCCAGAAGACCCTTCTAATCTCTCAATAGCCCTGGTAGAGTCCACTCGGCTTTGCAGATGTTTCTCATGCTGCTGTCGATTTGTTTTATGCAATTCTTTCATGGAATCCAACCTTAAGAACACAAAAGGATAAATATAACACATTTACATCCAAAAAGTCTATGCTGTTAGGACTCTGCAAATTATAGTAATGCATTTAGTTCCAATATTATAATACAAAATACTTGGAATGGCATCTTTTCATCTGTACTGCTCAAAAATGGCAGTATACAGACTTCATAAAAAGTTATTTGGCAGGCTAAACAAAATCTCACTGTTCTGCTTTCCCCCCATATCTTGACTACATTGTTTCAGAGTCCAAGAGTTGCAAACTCAGAACTGTCTTCATCATGGAGTGGCATTTTTTTTTTTTTTTTTTAAATAACTTTTCGTGGCTTCCACAGAAGTAATCCAAGAAGGTAGCAGAACAAAGTATGAAGTCATCTTCTGTTTAGCTTTTGAAGATGGGCCAGTGAATCTTCTTTGCTGATATTCTGCATCTGCTACCCCAGACTATAAGTTGCCTGAGGGAACAGAAAGCTAGTGGACAGGTCTTTAAGAAGTTGATCTGCCCTACCTGTCTTTAAGCTGTTTCTTTACCAAATCAATAGTAACGGGAGTCATCTCATTACTGGGAGTTTTGAAAGGGACTGTATTATCTGTTTTTTGAGATTTGGCATCTGATGATCCATAGGCCGTGTAACTATAAGGAATGCCATAGGATGAACCATAAGGCATTGTCTGGTAAGTGTTTTGGTAGTACATATTCACTTCAGTGGGTTGACTTGCTTGAACCTAGAAAAGAAATGGGATATGTATGAAAACTACTAGCAAAAACTTCAAATGTCCAACTTACATACAGCCTATAGTTACGAACCAACCCCAGTAAAGTCTACTATATTAAAAATTCAAGATAAATACAATGGTTCTTAATAACGAACAGGTACTTTGCTTCGCACATGAAAACATTATTACTGTATTATTATGTTAAAGATGTTTCAGTGTATCTGAACTATCTTTAATATTGTTCATTCACAGAAAGATATACTATATCCTAAGACAAACGTTAGATAGATACAAACTATACTTAACTATTCCGACTTATGTACAGATTTCATTTAAAAACAGACTTAGATAGAACTCATTCATAATCCAAGGACTACCTTTACAGTATAATTAAATGAAAACAAATAACTGTAGAGTTCTTCAAAATCAAACAAAAGGAGGTTTGGATGAATGTGCTATCTCTTGATGCTATCACTAAATTTAATAATTTTCAAGAAATACAGTAACATGTTTAGTGTTAAAAGGAATACTAAACGTAATTAAACACCATTTTATCACTGGAAGAGGATAAATGACTTACCTGTGGTCACAGAATAAAGGGACAAGCGATTACAATCTATGACGCCTGACACCTGGAGTCCAGGATTTTGCCTATTACGCCCTTTTTTCTGAACATAAGGGCAAGTAAAAGTTTGCCCCAAAACATTACTACAAAAAGTTTATAGGTATGTAATCTTTTCCACTATACCACTTACATCTATAAAACATTGTTACAACTATTTAGGAAAATATTTTTCACCTATCTCAGTAAGTTTTTGCATTACTGAGAAACCATCTCCTATAAAATAATTTTGAAGGTCAGAAAAAAATAAGTTATACAGGGGGGAAAAAACATTTTATCCAAAGCAGTGGTCCTCAAACTTTAGTGGGCATCAGGATCATCTGGAGGGCTTGCTAAACAGGTTGCTGGGCCCCACTCCCCAGAGTTTCTGATTCAGCAGCTCTGGGGTGAGGCCTCAAAATTCACATTTCTGTAAGTTCTCACGTAATGCTGAGTCTACTGCTCTGCAGGCCACACTGAGAAACAATGACCTAAGGAACTATAAATTCTTCCATCATTCTGACTATAAAGAGCAAAATATAATAGAGTCTATAAAAGTCCACTAGACATCTTACCCTGTGATTTTCTTGACTATGTTACTTGGATGAATGACAAAAGTTCTATATATCATGTTTTCAGTTTAACAAGATAGACAAAAAGCTTTTTTGTTTTTAAAATTTACTTCTTAATTCTTACCTGAGGGATATTAATTCCTTTTCTTATCTGTTCCTGTTCCCATCGGCTGAGCTCTTCATCTTGTTCCCCAGTTACTAAAGCATCATCATCGCTCCCTTCAATACCTGTAAATGTAAGCAGCAAAGACAAGTAAATACTAGGAAAAGGACAGGATGCTATCTTGCTATTATTGTACAATAATTAAACAAAACTATTGATATTAACTCAAGCTTACTAAAAATAAAATGTTTATTATAATTTTTTCTCTGTCATTTCATACTCCTAACTTGCTTGTCTTAGAGTATTCCCTGAAGCTAAAGGCAGCTTAATGCATTGGTTAAAACCTTAGGCAGCTTTCCTCATAACCGTAAGATTTGACTTAAACAAAGGGAAGAATAAAACCTAATGTTTCCCAAGAATGTTGTGAGGATTATATAAATTTATACATGTAAATTGCTTAGCATAGTACTAGGCACCCTTAATATACATTAGCCATCATAATTATAGTTCCTAAAGTCCATTGAGACACTTGTACTCAAGCAAGAACAGTCCTCTAACATAAAACAGTTAAAAAAATAAGTGCAGGTATTTTTTTTTAATACACAAGCAGTCCCCAAGTTACCAACATCCACCTTATGGACAACTCTTACTCGCCCTTTAATGCAGGGCTATGAACTGGTTTGTCATGGCTGACAAAGTGAAACAGGAACAGAATAGAATTCTTACAATTCAGGTGATCCAGAATACTAACCAGAACAGGAAAAATTATGGCAAAAGCCCTGGAATGGGAGACTTGGAAGAGGGGTAGTGAGCTCTTTCAGGAGTCTGATGCATGAGACTGTCCTGGTAGGATGAGGGAGAGCCACACATATTTAAAGTGACATGGCTGGTCATCACCTTTGACCAAAGGAAACAAACTCACCGCCCTCAAGCCAACTGCGACTCACAGCAACCCCTCCTTGGGTTTCCAAGGCAGTATCTCTAGATTGAGCTCCTATCACCTTTGAAGCTCTGTTTTAATGTTATGTAAATTTACTCTCACTTTGAAGAAATTAGGCCCTCTGGTGGTAGTACAGTGCTCCTAATTTCTTCAAAATGAGAGCAAATTTACATAACATTAAAACAGTGGGACCTCTGGTGGCTTAGTGCCTAAAGCATTTGACTACTAACCAGAAGGCTGGCAATTCAAACCCACCAGCCACTCCTGGGAAGGAAGACTGGGCAATCCACTTCCATAGAGATACTGCCTCTGAAACCCAAGGAGGAGGGATTGCTATGAGTCGCAATTGATTGGACAGCAGTGAGTTTAACTCTTTTTTTTTTTTTTTAAAATGATGGTTCAGTGGTTTAAGTATTTGGCTGATAACCAGAAAGTGGACAGTTTGAACTCACCAGCACTCCACAAGAGAAAGATGAGGCAATTTCCTTCCATAAAGATTTACAACCTAGGAACCCTTATGGGACAGCTTTAGTCTGACACACAGGGTCACTATAAAGAGCCTTGGGGGTATAGTGGGTAAGGCACTTGGCTGCTAACCAGAAGGTCAGTGGTTCAAACCCACCAGCTGCTCCATGGGAAGAAGATAAGGCAATCTACTTTAATAAAGATTTATAGCCTTGGAAACCCAACAGGGGTCGCTTTGTGTTGGAATCAACTCGATGGCAGTGGGTTTGGTTTGGTCTGAAGCAAGTGAACCACCCTTACAACAGATTTTTTTGTCACAGTCACCTTCACTTGCTGCATGTGCACCTTTCAGCCTTTTCTTATAAGGCTGAATAGAAGCATAAGCAACTGTTCCGACTGACCTACATATTCTTAATGACACAGTTAGGAACTGATCTCATTGGTAACCTGGGGATCGCAGGTAGTATCAAACCACATTAAAAGCAATGCAGTGAGCTTATTATCATTTAAAATTATGTTACCTATTTCCTCAGCGATTTTTTGTCTTTGAGACTTTTCTTTCACAGAAAAAACTATCCGTCGCTTCTCATCATCATCTTCATCATCACTAGCATCATTCTCATCTTCCCTAACAAGGCGGCCTTTACCAGGCTCATTATCATGAGGAGTGAAATCTCCCAATTCCCGGGCCATCTGACGCTTTTTCCTCGCAGCATGTATAAAAGCTGCATCTGGAATTTCTCCTGGAAATAAACAGTAAGAGAATTATAAAATATGGCAGTACTAAGATATAAATTTTCTGTTTCTTTGAAAACATGAAGGATAAAATAATCTCATCAAGATAACCTTATCATCGCGATGCTCTATGTTTGCTGCTGGTACCCTTTCTCAAACTGTACCTGCAGTCCAGCTGATTTTTTTAAAAAATTTTAAAATTAAATCTGATATGTTTATTATTAGGAGAATAAAAATATCTAACACAGATTTATAGTGATGGTTGTACTGTTGTTGTTGTTGTTATGTGCCATCGAGTCGGCCCCGACTCATAGCGACCCCTCCTTGGGTTTCCGAGGCAGTCTCACTACGGAAGTAGAATTGCCCAACCTTCCTTCCGAGGAGTGGCTGGTGGGTTTGAACCGCCAGCCTTCTGGTTAGCAGTCAAGTGCTTTAGCCACTATGCTACCAGAGCTCCCTCCTGATGATTGTACTACTCAGTGAAATTACTGAAAAGCATCAAATGGTGTACTTAAAATAGGCACATCTCATGATTCAATGAAGTTGTTTTAAAAATGTTTACACTGTCAGCCACTTGGAGGGAGATCTCTGTAGGAGATCCTGGACAGAATGGGAGAACAGTGTGGAACAAAACTCAAAATCGTTGGGGGGTGGGGGTGGGCACTAGGTTTGCTGGTCTGATACAGTCTGATGGAACCACCGAGACTATAGCCCCCTAGTTGCCCTTTAGGTCGGGAATTGAACCCACTCTGGTGGCTTCCAGCCAAACAAAAAACAGGCATATGAGCTGAACATTTACAATAGGTAGATACACTCCTTGGAGAGATCAGTCATGGGAGAATAAAAGAGCTGTGTATGCACAGAGAGACAGCCAGGAGGCAGGTGTATGGAAGGGAAGGACATGGAAGATGTAACTTTAGGGAGTGAAAGGGGAGCTGTTCTATTGCAGGAAATTGTAGTCATGTCATGAGAAAAAGTATATGTGAGCTGATGTATGGAAAGTACATTTAATCTGTAAACTTTGACCCAA
Organism: Orycteropus afer afer; assembly: GCF_000298275.1. Lineage (NCBI taxonomy): Eukaryota > Metazoa > Chordata > Mammalia > Tubulidentata > Orycteropodidae > Orycteropus > Orycteropus afer. The sequence goes on along the minus strand of NW_006921665.1, from coordinate 6,882,008 downwards.
ATCACAAAATAATTGGGGGGCGGGGAGTTCGGTATGTTTAATGGTCTTTAAATTTAGTAATTACAAACAAGAGAAAAAAATTAGGTATGGAAATAGCTGATTCATTTTTAATTCCATTTAAATGGAAACTAAAAGTCACAGAAATATGTAACAGTAATACGTATGAGAAAGAGTGAAGGGAGGGATAAGGGGAAAGAAAAGCTACCAAATCAGTTGTACTTTAGTGGATTTTTTTTTTCCTTATTAAATAAACAAAAACAATTAAACCATTTTCACTTTTGTTTTATCAGTCTTCCAATAAGCAGATAACAACTGGAAAACAGATAAAAGCAAAAGTCACCCACCATCTCATGACCCTAAAAAAGCATTATTAGACTTATAATATGATAATATGTGAGAGGGTATTTCTCTCACAAATATTGTTTTTGGTTTATCTATAAACATATTGAATTCTGTATCTAATTTTTCTTTATATTAAATCATAGTAAGGTTTTTTCCATGTTGTGGTCCATAGTAACATGAAATGACTGAACAGATAAAGCATAATTTATTCACAATAAACTCTTTTCCCTACAGTAAAAACTACTGTCATCTTGTTGTTGTTATTTGCCGTCGAGTCACCCCCCGACTCATAGCAACCCCTCCTTGGGTTTCTGAGGCAGTATCACTACGGAAGTAGGATTGCCCAACCTTCCTTCCGAGGAGTGGCTGGTGGGTTTGAACTGCCAGCCTTCTGGTTAGCAGTCAAGTGTCTTAGGCACTATGCTACCAGATTACTTGTCTGTTATTTTACAGCTGTGGTGGTTACATTTGTGTCAACTTGGCTAGGCTTGGTTGAGTGGCTGGGCAGCTGGATGTAGTAATCCCTATGAGGAGACTGGTAATCAATTCCATGGTGGAATCTACTGTGAGAAGCTGAGTAGCTGCCTTTGGGATGTGGTTTGCTTCTCATACATAAGTAGCAGCTTTGGGACTGGTCTCTAGTTTATGGCATGCCTGAACCCTCCATGTAGCCGTGTCATTGCTCAGCAGCCTGCCATGCTCTGCTGACCCTGGGACTTGCAATGGACTCGAATTATTGGCCTGTCATGTGGTTTGATAACATCAGGACTGTGCCTCTTTACTTGTCAACCTTTGGCTTGGCAGCCTCAGCAGCCAGCAGCTGTCTGAGTAAAGAAAAGCCTCCAGCTTCAACTGGATGAGCGCAGGGGGCAGAGCTGAAGCCCAAGGTTGACGGGCTTTCACTCAGCCCCTAGAGTCTTGCACTTTGAATTTGGACTTAAAGCCTCCAAACTGTAAGAGAATAAACTCCTGTTTGTTAAGGCCATCCCATCTGTGGTATATTCTTGTCAGAGCAGCACTAGGTAACCAGAACAGCAGCTATGCAATATCCCATCAAGCAAACAGACCTTAATTTACTAAACCATTCCCCTCCTGCTAGACACCTTTTCTAAATTTTGCCCATTACAAGAAATGTTATAAAAGCACCGTATCCTCAGAATTAATTTCTAGAAATGAAATTAGAGTCAACAGGTAAGAATATTTTGAAATCCATTAATTCATATTAGCAAACAGCTTTACATGAAGACTGTGCCAACTGTTACTAGTGACATACCAAAGCAGTGTTTGTTTTTTTTTAAATTTTATAAATGTAACAAATTAAATGGTACTTCCTCATAATTACATTTGGCTATTCAAGAGCTGATTAGCCAATGTACAGATTTACAAACTATTTCCTCTAGTGAAGGAAGAAAGTGTGCACATAAAACAGCAGTTAGTTTTGCTTCTCAGTAGCGGTTCTGAAAAAAAATTTATGGAAAAGAGTACCAGTCTTATTTGGAAAAAAAAAACCTTTAGTTTATTTTGCACATTTACTTGAAAGTCTATTTGCATTGAAAACAAAATTGCCTATCTGTGAATAAATCTGAGAAAGCTGGAAAGCTTCTAGTTATCCCATTTTCTGTACATGCAAATGTAAACACCTGAGTTCAACACAGGGCTAGCATAATGAAAAATACCACTTAGCTCTCTCCCTTAACAATGAAATCTAAAGACAGCCCTTCCTGAGGGCTTATTTCAGTTGTGAGAAATGTTTTGAGTTCCAAGTACCTACCTGGACGGAGAACATTCAAAGAAGATAAAGCATTTGAAAAGGCTCCACCAGCCTTTGGCTTTTCTTCCTCCTTCTCACTTTCCATATCCATTTCATCTTCACCATGTTCACTAATAATCACTCCATCTTCCTGATTTGGATCCTTAAGATGCCCTGTTTTGTCCAAAGGTTCTTCATCTAAATATTTGAAAAAAGTAATTAATTAAGATAGATTGGACTCACTTCACTAAAGCTTGATTTACTTTGTTCATAAAAAACTCAAATGTTGATGCATGAAAATAAACTATTGCAACAATAAACATAACCAGAAGGGGGGGAAAAGGGGACAGAGGAATACATTTGGGGCCCTACTCAATCCCTTGTATCTCTTTCATGCATTATTTCATTTTATGTCAGTATTTTATTATGTTCTAAACCCACTTAAGGCAGATCTCTGACAAAAACAAAGTTATGTTTATAAACCAGATAAATCTCTCTGTAATGGGATACCTTATGGTGTATGATTTCAGCTCACAACCACTTCTCACCCATCATCCAAAGGGGTGAGTCCTAGACAGTCACATTTACACTGTAAAGCCATGACTGAATGTATACAGTAGATTTCTGACCCAAGTAGAGACAATCTGAGTCTCTTTCTGCAAATCTGGACTTGGGGCAGAGAGACAAGTTAGAGACCAGGTGGCATAAGAACCACATGTAAAAAAAGGGAGGAGATGTGGAGTGGCCACATTCTGTTATGTACACAAAAAAGAGATCTTGCTCATCCTCAGTCCAGTCTGTTCCTGAGGCCTGTTTCAAGGCTGTTTTCCTGCCACAGGGTTCCAGCAGGTACCACTGTGTCTTTTGATAAAAGCTCCTGTTTTACACTATTTCTAACTAAATAATAGGAGCACTGGTGGCACAGTGGTAAAGCTCTCAGCTGCTAAGCAAAAGGACAGTGGTTTGAGCCTATCAACTGCTCCGTGGAAGAAAGATGTAGCTGTCTGCTTCCAGCCTAAGAAACCCTATGGTATAGTTCTACTCTGTCCTATAGAATTACTATCACTTGGAACAGACTCAGTGGGAATGAGTTATAACTAAATAGTGCCTCTCTCCCAGGTATTGTTTCCAGAAAATCAAAGTGTTCTGAACATTAAAGTACCCTGATGCACATAACAGGAATGACAAAAGAGTAAAGCAAATGTTTATTCTAAATATAAAAGATATTCTTCTACTGTTTCCTAGTATGTTCCCATCCCAAAAAGTGCTTCTAATGCTCTCCACTCTTCACAAAACATCATTTATCTCCTCCCCCAAATAAAATTTCCAGACATAATACCATCATGTCTCACTTTTTAAACATGACTGAGAAGTGAGAGCCTAAGTCCAACCCTAAGTATATTCCACCTGAATTTAGAGACCATCTCAAGAACAGATTTGACTCACTGAACACTAATGACAGAAGATGAGATGAGTTGTGGGATGACATTAAAGACATCATATATAAAATACGCAAAAGGTTATTAAAAAGACAAGAAAGAAAAAAAAGACCAAATGGATGTCAGAACAGACTCTGATACTTTCCTCTTGAATATAGCATAGCTAAAGCAAATAGAAATGATGAAGAACTTAAAAGATTTCAAAGGGTGGTTCTTGAAGATAATGTAAACTATTACAACGAAATGTGCAAAGACTTGGAGTTACAAAACCAAAAGGAAAGAACACACTTGGAATTTCCCAGGCTGAAAGAACTGAAGAAAAAATTCAAGTCTTGAGTTGCAAAACTGAAGGACTATATAGGCAAGATATTGAAAAACAAAGGAAGCATCAAGAGAAGATGGAAGAGATAGACTCACTGAACTAAAAAGAATTGGTCAATGTTCAACATTTCAGGAGACATCATATGATCAAGAACCAATGTACTGAAGGAAGAAGTCCAACTACACTGAAGGCATTGGGCAAAAACAAAATTCCAGGAACTGACTGAATACTAATTGAGATATTTCAACAAAGAGATGCAGAGTGCTGAAAGCACTCACTTGTCTATGCCTAGAAATTTGGAAGACAGCTATATGGCCAACTGACTGAAGAGATCCATATTCATGCCCATTCCAAAGAAAGGTGACCCAGCAGAACGTAGATATTATCAAACAATATCATTAATATCACATGCAAGTAAAATTATGCTAAAGATAATTCAAAAATAGTAGATCAACAGGGAACTGCCCGAAAGTCAAGCCGGATTCAGAAGAGGATGTGGAAGGAGGAATATCATCGCTGATGTCAAATGGATCTTGGCTGAAAGCAGAGACTATCAGAAAGATGTTTACCTGTGTTTTATTGACTATACAAAGGCATTCTACTGTGTAGATCATAACAAATAATGGGTAACATTGTGAAGAATGGGAATTCCAGAACACTTAATGGTGCTCATGTGGAAGCTGTACATAGACCAAGAGGTCTATGTTCGAAAAGAACAAGGGGATACTGAATGGCTTAAAATCAGGAAGTGTCAGGGCTGTATCCTTCACCATATCTATTCAATCTGTATACTGAGCAGATGGAGAAGCTGGACTATATGACAGAACTCTGCTTGCTGGAAACAAAGAGGACTTAAAACACTTACTGATGAAGATCAAAGACTACAGCTTTCAATATGGACTACACTTCAACGTAAAGAAAATCCTCCCAACTGGACCAATAAGCATCATGGTAAACAGAGAAAATAATGAAGTTGTCTAGGATTTCATTTTACTTGGCTCTACAACCAACGCCCATGGAAACAAGAGTTAAGAAATCAAATGACATATTGCATTGGGCAAATGTGAGGTAAAAGACTTCTTTAAAGTATTAAAAAGCAAAGATGTCACCTTGATGTCTAAGGTGCACTAATCCAAGCCATGGTATTTTCAATTGCCTCCTATGCATGTGAAAGCTAGACAATGAATAAGGATTCCGGCTGAAGAAGTGATGTATTTCAATTATAGGGCTGGCAAACAATATTGAATATATATGATGGACTGCCATAAAAATGAACAATCTGTCTTGGAAGAAATACAGCCAAGATGCTCCTTAGATGTGAAGATGGTGAGACATTGTCTCACATACATGGGACATGTTATAAAGAAGGACCAGTCCCTGGACAAAGACATTATGCTCAGTAAAGCAGAGGGTCGGTGAAAAAGAGGAAGACTCTTAGCTAGTTGGACTGACACTGGCTGCAACAATGGGATCAAACAGCAACGACTACAATAACAGCACAAGACCACAAGTATTTTGTTCTGTTGCACACAGGGTCACTGTGAGTTGGAACTGAGTCATAACACCTAACAACAGCAATGATGGCCATTCTATATACGTACTTTTGTATCTCAAATTTTTCACTTACCATTACTGTAAAGTGTTTAGTACTGAGTCGACAGCACCTAACAACTGAGAAGCTTTAGGTCAAGGCTTTTCAATTTTTTTTTCATTTGCCATCCTATGTCTTTAGCCATAGACTTCCTTCTCAAGTGCTGGGGCTATGAAATTTTAAAACCTGCTTTATCAGATGTCTAGTTAGACATTCTACTTCTGTAGTAATACTGCCTCAGAAACCCAAGGAGGAGTCGCTATGAGTCGAGGCCAACTTGATGGCACATAACAACAACAACAGTTAGACAGTAAAAAGCTTCCTATTTCCTTCTACTCTAAACACACATGGAAGCAATGGCTTTTAATAGACTGAAAACAGAACTGCAAAAGGTATACTAGATCAGATATGTTGAGATGATTTCTGCAGTTTAAAAGATTCAATGTTTCATTAAGTTCACAAGTACTTGCTTGTGACTGAGTGAATTGACAGGTGAATTTTGCTTTAGCAGTCACATCTCAACAGAGAAAGTCTTTTGTAAGGCTCCACTGATGCCCTAAATTTCATTTACTTTTACATCAGGAATCTTGCTCTCACAATTAACGCTTTGCCTTAAGATCTGTCTTAAGTTCTCTCCACTGGTTTCTCCCCTCTGTCAACACAGAGATACAGGCTTCCTTTTTATCAAAAGAACTTCGTTTTGGTCCCTCTGGCTATTGTCCTGTTTCTCTTTTCTTAGCCAAACTTCCCAAAGAAGCAATGTGGTCCTGTGGCCTTCTATTTCCTTACCAACTTGTGTGCCTTAATCCTGGCAAACGACTTTTGATCTCTCCCAGTCTAAGCTCACCAATTTAACGTGTTGGATGCTGCCACAGCTATTTTACACAGTATCGCTAAGCAATTTAGCAAAAGGCATTTCTTTCTCTGAGTAGCTGAAACCCTGTGGGCACAGAACTTAGCCAGCAAACTACTACTCCCTTCTTCCAGATGCCTCCTCCAGAGAAAATTCAAGCAGCTCTGCCAAGAGCCCCTCCTGATCCTCACTTTTCCTGACCTTTCCTGTTTTAACTGACCATCATCTTCTTGAAACTTCCCTCCTTTGAACTTTCTGATTCTTTTCTCTCTTTTGGTGAAGCCTCTTCTCTATGTGGCTTGATTAGAGTGTAAGTCTCAGCCCTCTGTAATTTTTCCTTTATGCTGCTTCCTCATCAATTCCATTCACTTTTGGTTTTAATTGTTACCTCTGTAAGCACCACACTTAATCTACATCTCCAACTATTTATTGACTACTTCCACTTATATTTGTTTAAGAGTGAACTCATTTTAGGAATGTTATAAAAATAGGCTTTCTCATTCAATACTACCCTTGTTTTAAAGTTAATACATCCCTCTGCCTATCTAAGGAGTATTGGAGGTAGAAAGAGTTCTTCTGGATTCTGAGTGAGATTAATGAAAGAGCTACAAAGCACCATAATTCCAGGAATAATGACTACATACCTATAATACCTACCTACCAAAGGAGCTCTGGTAGCATAGTGCCTAAGGCACTTGACTGCTCACCAGAAGGCTGGAGGTTCAAACCCACCAGCCACTCCTCGGAAGGAAGGTTGGGCAATCCTACTTCCGTAGTGATACTGCCTCGGAAACCCAAGGAGGGGTCGCTATGAGTCGGGGCCGACTCGACGGCAAACAACAACACCTATAATACAAGTGATTCACCTGTGGGGAGGACATGAATTGAGTTCTCTGGTAAGCGGAATATTAGAATTCTGTGGGGGTGAAAGGCAGAAGCAAGTCACGAAGATAGTCTCACAAATAAAAACTTTTCCATTTCTAAATCCACAACAGCAAATGACAATAATGCCAACAGCCCTTTCTCAGTCCTCACTTTCCTAGTACATAGAGCTCTTAAGAGATCTAGGAAAACTGAGGCAGTTACCCCAAAAAATACTCCTCCTCCAATCTACCTTCCCTATTTTTGTAATAGTACTCAATTCTTCTCAGTCATCTGGCATAAAAGCTCAAATCTGACTATTTCTTTTAAATATAATAGCTTGCATCAGATATACCAATTCTTCCCCTGAATGTTGCCCAAATAATCCTTTCTTTCTTCTCCCACAACCCCAGCACTAAAATAACTTTCCAACCAAATCAGGAAAAACTTGAATATTGATCAACTGAGACCTTTTAAAAACCACTATTAATGGATCAAAACTGGCCCTTGGGCTTAAACTGCTTTAGGCCTTTAATCTCTCCTCATACCAATCCATACTCTATGTTAATGCCAGGTTAAAGTTTCAAAAAGCCATTCATCATGTCACCATCTTGGCAAGCCATGGTACACAGCACCTCTAAACCCCTTACTAGATAGATACTAATTAGCCTTCACAATCTGTCAAAAATGTACCTTGCACACTAAACCTTTCTTTTACATAAATCATCTACTTTGGCCTTTCAAGTGTACTTGCTGTTTTCCAAAAAGGCCTCAATTGTTTCCATCTTTGGTAACAGCCCTATTTCTTCCCTCTCCTATCTTGTAATTTTAATTATCAAAGATCTAGACTCAAATTCCACTTTTTCTGTGAAGCATTCTCTCCCTTTTCCTTTAAAAAACAAAAACAAAAGAAACATATGCCTATCCCTTGAATCACTCATTAGACATTTTGCAATGTACTGGAACCTACTGTAACCAGAAACCAACCCAAACTCACTGCCAATGAGTCGGATTCGACTCATAGAGACGCCCCCTCAGGTTTCCGAGGCAGTATCACTATGGAAGTAGATTGCCCAACCTTCCTTCCGAGGATTGGCTGGTGAGTTTGACCCACCAGCCTTCTTGTTAGCTGTCAAATGCCTTAGGCACTATGCCACCAGAGCTCTTGGAACCTACTGTAAACTAGACTGTAAATTAGAGATAAAAATGCCATACTTTTTCACATTAAGACTGTAGGTGAGAACCTGGAACATAATACATTCTATCTTTAATTCCATAAAATGAAAAAAACAAAACAAAAAAAACCAAAATTCACTTCCGTCAAGTCAGATCCGACTCACAGCCATCCCTCCTTGGGTTCCTGAGGGATTATTACTACGGAAGTAGATTGCCCAACCTTCCTTCTGAGGAGCGGCTGGTGGGTTTGAACCACCAGCTTTCTGGTTAGCAGTCAAATGCCTTAGGCACTAAGCCACCAGAACTCCCATAAAATGAAAAGGTTTCTTTTAATCTTTACATGAAAATAACTAATGCTATAATGGATCCAAGGAGCCCTGGTGGCACAGTAGTTAAGTGCATGGATGATAACCGAAAGGTGGTTTGAACCCATCAGCTGCTGTGCAGAAGAAAGATGTGACAGTCTGCTTCTGTAAAGATTACAGACTTGGAAATCCTATTGGGCAGTTCTACGCCGTTCTATAGGGTCATTATGAGTCAAATTCAACTGGATAGCAATGTGTTTTCTCTTTAAATAATGGATCCACTGCCCTAAAGACATACTGCTTAAAATTTTTAAACTTAAGTTTAAAGAGGATATGAGAGAAGTCTGTACTACCTACATGCCTCATACTGCGGCATCTTCATCAATATATCAGAGAAGATTGCTGAGTGGGGGTATTACCAAAATTAAACTTAGGGCATTCCTAAAAGTTCTCTAAGAATTAAACTGAGGAAATAACACCAAAAATATCTAAAAACTCTTAGGTTGAAGTGGGAAACTCTCTCTGTTCAATAACAGTCTGTAGAGTACCAGGAAAAACAGGGATAGGTTTTAGCCATTCCAACAGAAACATTCCAATGGTAATGATTTTATCTTTTTAAAAGTGCACTTACTATGCATTTGTGTTAGAATTAAATGACAGAACTGTATTATCATTCCATAGACATAACTCAATCAGTTCAATAAACAGAGATCCATTCAATTCCTATAAAGAACAAACTGTTTCATTTCATCATTTCAAAAGAATCTTACTAGTTTAGTACTTACTGTCGGCTGATGAGTTGAGTTCTGTCTTAATCTTCGATTTCTCAAGGTCTTCTTTGTATTCCTTTTTAAGTAATTTTACTATCTTTTTGCTATAACTTGATTTCTTCACTTTGAAAACTTCTTCATTTTCTTAAAAAAGAAATTAAACAAAGACTGTAGGCACCATTTTTCAGAAAACATTTTACCTTCTAATTTCCTCATGACTAATGCGCTGTTCAAATAGTCAATTTCCATCATCACATAATTTGAACTTATTTCAAATATGTCATAGGTGCTCAAAAATTGAGGTCCACTTCATAAACCAATCTAGAGTAATGAGGACTTGACAATTTTTAACAAGGAATAAAACAAGTAACCTCACAAGAATTTCTTCAATCATCTCTTTCAGGGGGAAAAAAACCATGCTTCTGAAAAAGCATTCACTCACCAAATTAAGGAATCTGAAACAAAATATCCAAAATCAAAACTTGTCAAGTTTGAAGAACTCTACATTCATCACAAACCCATATTCATTTTTTTCAAGTCTGAGCTGAGGGCAAATCACTTTTTAAAACTTAAGTTTCGATGATGTATCCGTTGTTACCTATTTAATTTGAAAATTTGAAAGTCAAATGCAAACCACTTTATCAAACAGTTCCAGAATCATTAAAAACAAAAATATGGCTGCATACTTATCAAACAAAATGAAACAAAAAACAGAATGGCCAAGGGTAAACTGTCTACCTTACTGAAAACAAGAAAATACCTCGCATCAACCGCAAGTGAGATTTCTAAGTCGTAATTTGTTTTTTCATAACGTGGAATTGAGTTACAAATAGATACACACACACCCTACACCTGGTGGGGAAGTAAAAAAGATTTAAGTTCGTTTAAGACCAGAAATCTAATTGCACTGCAGGCAGACTTCCCTGGTTCCAGAAAAACTGCATCGTTATTACTGTAACACGGTCTGTCTTCATTGTTGCAAAAATTAAGGCAAGAAAAAACACTGTCTCTTTTCATCTTGCAAAAATTAAGGCGAGAAAAGTTAGATATCTGTTACCTCTATTTACTTTTATGGGGAAACTGAGGTTCTGCGAGCGATTCCAAGGAAATGCCCCAAGGTCACTCACAACCACGGCTGCAACTGCAAGATTCAAATCTTAGACCTACTACTCCTCTTTGCAAACATCCGGCCTTCCTGGCCAAAGAATCCCGGATAGAGCACCCATCAGGCGTCGGCACGGTAATCCGCAGTTCAGACAGGTAACAAGAACAATCAGGGAGGGCATCCCAGCAGAAAAGAGGCAGGACAGGGAAGACTGACTTAAAAACTAAAAAATGAACTGAGCTCTGGCCCATAGGAGTGAAAAATGTACAGGAGAATGATGAAAAAGAGTGGGTGGTTGTTAAGAAAAGGCTGGTGGCAGCGCGGGAACAAGTCCCCTATCAGAGCAGAAGGCCGGAGGCGGGGAGACAGCGCAGCCAGCCAGGCGGGAAGAAGCTCCGTTCGGGGTACAGGGGCTGGGGGCGTGAGTGAGGGGGCAGGGGTAGCAACGAAGTGGTCCGGGGACACGAAACGCTACACAGAGGCAGTGCTGGCGGTTACCTTCCTCCTCGTCCTGGAAGCTGAGAAGGCTGGCCCTGGGCACCTCTTTGTTCTCGCGCGGCCTCTTTCGCGGCTTCAGCCCGTTGCCGAGCTCTGAGCTGCCCGGAAAGCCGCTCCCAACCTCGGCCCCGAGACCCGGGATCTGCGCGGAAGACGGCGGCAGACCCGGGGCTAGCACTGACTCCCCGCCGGGGCCCCTGTCGCCAGCGCCGGGGCCCGACTCTTCGCCAGTGCCCAGCGGCAGCAGAGGTGGCGGCTCCTGCTCCTCATCGCGCTCCCGCTCCTCCTCCTCCGAGTCGTTCCGCTTGCGCACGTTCACCCGCCGGGCCTTTCGGAACATCACCGCTGCCCACACAGTGGTCTCACACCAGCTCCCACACCGCAGCCCCGGCAGCGCCGAGCTTCCGACGGCGCACGCGCACTGCCCTGAGGTCCGGTGGGGTTCTGTCTTCCCTCCTGCTACCGCGCGCCGCCCAGCGCGCATGCGCTCGCGCTCACACGCGATCTCAGGTACTTGGGGAAGGACGCGCACCTCTCGCGGGAACGTCAGCTCGGCGTGCTGACTACTAGCGGCCTGGAGGACTAGTCGCAGGGAATTCTGGGACTCTGGGTGGTGTCCCCGTGAAGACTGTCCAGCGGGTCACAGAGAGGATCATAGAGACGAGAAGAAAGAGTAAGCTCGACGGTCCCTGGACTGGTATGCCTGCAGTTCGCCTTCCGCACTTACGCGAAGCAGTCACGTGAGGAAACCTCCCGCCAAGCGCTGGGGAAATGCGGGGGGAGGGGGAAAGGAGGAGGAGCCGGAGGAGAAGCCCAATTTGGTGAGGGAAAGTGTAGTTTTAGGAGTTGAAAATTCTTGAAATTGTGACTTGACATATTGCTATTGTTGGCAATTAATAATTCTATTGAGTTGTTGTTGTTGTTGTGTTGTTAAGTGCCGTCCAGTCGTTTCCGACTCATAGCGAGCGACCCCATGCACAGCAGAACGAAACACCGCCAATCCCGCGCCAGCCCCACACTCCCTGCTATACTTGAGTCCATCATCGCAGCCACGTGTTAATTAATCTATCTCTTTGAAGGCCTCCCCTTCTTTCGTGGACCCTCCATCCTACCAAGCATGACATCCCTCTCCAGGGAATGGTCCCTTCTTACAACATGACCAAAATAAGTGAGACAAGTCTGGCCATTCTTGTTTCCAAAGAGCATTCTGGCTGCACTTCCTCCAGGACAGATGTTAGTTCTTCTAGCAGTCCATGGTACTTTCAGCATTCTTTGCCAGCACCACAACTCAAAAGCATCAACTCTTCTTCGGTCTTCCTTATTCATTGTCCAGCTCTCACA
>NW_006921665.1:6859056-6866625 GCF_000298275.1 Orycteropus afer afer | reverse complement strand
GGGCGGGCCTGAGTTTCCTCTCCTCACCTAATCCCTTCGGCTGATTGCTCTTCTCTCTGGCTTCCTGGCTTTTAATCCCCTTTCTCCTGCTCTTCCCACCTGCTACTTTGGGCATCACTGAGTTGTCTCTCCTCACCTGTAACACTGGGGCTGACATAATGATCTAGTGTCAATTCTATTGAGTAGTACTTCGTATTTCTACAGCTTTGTAGGTACAAAGCACTTTCACAGACTGAATTTCATTTATGATAAAATAATACCTAGTGTGATTTTTGTCCCCCTCTCCATATTACATCGAAAACAAAAATGTCAACTGTTTTCCAAAGAATGCCAAGTTTGCTAGCAATTATGTGACTAAAGTTCTGAAGCATAGCTAATTTCAGAAACAAGTAGAAGGACTATAGACTTGGCGATAGGAAAGGTTGTGACAAATGTCAGACTTGCGTCACTGCGATATAACCTTAAGTTGGAAGACTTTAATGGGGTAATTGCTTCTGAGGTTGAATTAAACACGTTCTTCATTACATCACCAAGCTTGACGCTTTTCTTTTTGCGTGTGTGCATGCGTGTGCATGTGAATACATTTTTCTCAAAGCTGGAAATTACAAGGGCAGTATGTGAAAGAATCTACCCATGTCTGTAAGCCTTCTAGTTAATTTCCTCGGAGATGGTGTTAACGGTTTCTTCCAATCCTTTGGAGATATCCTAGGAGCATAAACGCAAATAAATACTTGTATTTCTACTTTTATATCCTCTTTCCAGAAATAGTGCATTTTTAGCTTTGGTGCTTATCTGTACATTATTGTCTCAGTCTCTTTTACTCAGCTACATAATGATCTAGTGTCATACGAATTTACCATGATTTATTTAACTTGTCAGGAGCTGTAGAATTGGTTCCCACTAATAATGACCCTATGTACAATAGAACAAAACACAGCCCTGTTCTGAGTCATCCTCACAGGCTTATGTTTGAGCTTACTGTCACAGGCACTGTGTCATTCTATCTCATTGAGGGTCTTCCTCTTTTTCATTGACCCTCTACCAAGAATGATGTCCTGCCTGAGGTGAAGTCTCACCTTCCTCGTTTCCAAGGAGCATTCCTGCTATACTTCTTCCACAACAGGTTTTTTTCATTCTTCTGGCAATTCCTGGTTTATTCAATATTCTTTACCAACACCATGATTCAAATGGACCAATTCTTCAGTCTTCATTATTCATTGTCCAGCTTTCACATGTACATGAGGTGATTGAAAATACCATGGCTTGAGTCAGGTGCACCTTAGTCCTCAAAGTGACATCTTTGCTTTTTAACACTTTGAAGAGGTTTTTCACTGCATGTTTGCCCAATGCAATGTTATTTGATTTCTTGACTGCTGCTTCCATGGGTGTTGATTGTGTATCAAAATAAAAAGAAATCCTTGATAACATCAGTCTTTTCTCTGTTTATCATGATATTGCTTATTGGTCCAGTTGTGAGGATTTTTATTTTCTTTATGGAGAGATGCAATCCATACTGAAAGCTATAGTCTTCTTTGCTTTCAGTAAGCAAAGTTATGTTGTCTTTACATTATTGGTTAATGAATCTTTTTCCACTCCTGATGCTTAAATTTTCATATAGTACAGTTTCTTAGATTACTTGCTCAGCATACAGGTTATTTAGTCCCATCAAAATGGATATTTATGTAATTTCCAGGGTTGCTACAATAATCAATGCTGCAATAAAAAAAAATATTGAAAGTTTGCAACATCTTTAGGATGAGCTAGAATCAGAAGAGAAGGAACCCTGATGGCACAATGGTTAAGTGCTTGGCTGCTAACTGAAAGGTTGGGTGGATGAACCCACCAACTACTCAGCAGGAGAACAATGCAGCATTCTACTTTCATAAAGATTTATAGCCTTGGAAACCATATGGGGTAATTCTACTCTGTCCTATAGGGTCACTATGAGTCAGAATTCCACTCAACAGGTAGAATTGGAATTACTGTGGCAAAAAGTATGCATTTGCAATTTTGCTAGTAAATTGTTTTTTATAAACATGCCAATTTGTATCCTTACCAGCAAAGTACGTGAGTGCATGTTTGCTGTCACTATCCTACTAAAATTTCAGTGAGATTTCAGTTCCAAGTTGAAGCAGGCAATCTCAGGTCCACCAAGAAATTCTATTTCATATATAGCTGCTTCTTAGCTCTAGTTTTCTTTAATAGGATTTGAGATTTGCCCACCTACAACTCAGTTTGGGAAACTAGAAAGGTGACCTGGGCTAAAAGCATCCTGTATAACACTTCCCTAAAGGTAATAGGAATAGTTAATAACTGACTTCCTTTCTACTCACATCACTCTCAGTTCCTACGTGCTGGCTGTTCAGCATTGATTTCAGTTCTGATTCCAACAGAATGTTGCACTGTGAAATTGAACTCCCATTCATCCCGACAGTTCAAATTGTGTTTAGTCAGCCTCAGACACTTGAGGCCACAGATAGATGTGCAGTAAAATGATTAAGGTAGAAATGGCAAAGATAAGGTCCAGAAGTAGAATATATTAGCATTTTGGCCTAAAACTTCAAGAAATCTCCCACTATAAAAGATTGGTGATTGGATGTGGAAAATGGATAGAGGAGAGAACACTTGTTATTTTAAAGAGAGTCAAACTATTAAGACAATTAAAAAAAAAAAAAACTCATTGCCATCGAGTTGGATCTGGCTCATAGTGACCCCTCCTTGGGTTTCTGAGGTGATATCACTGTGGAAGTAGATTGCCCAACTTTCCTTCTGAAGAGTGGCTGGTGGATAGATGTATTTAAAATTTTGCCAGTCTACCTATTCAAATAATTAAAGGGCAGAGTTAAACACTTAAAAATGATCTTGTCACTCAGCCAAGCCAGAAAGATCCTTCTACCAGAGGTTATTAACCTTTGGTAATTAAATTCCTGAAACTGAATAACTAATTGCCTGTCAATATATTATCAGAAAATAATTGTTTCCTAAAGGACTACTGTGTTTTGAGTATTAAGCTGGCTAACATTTAATGGATATAGTATGTCATCACTAACTTACACTGTGTTGTTGTTATGTGCCGTGGAGTTGGACCTGACTCATAGCGACCCCTCCTTGGGTTTCTGAGGCAGTATCACTATAGAAGATTGCCCAACCTTCCTTCCAAAACTGTAGTAGTGTTAATATTCTGGGAAGACAAAGACTGCTTATAGTGCAAAGCATCAACCAATTTTTTTCAAGTCGGTAAATTCAGTTCTATCTAAAAAGTAATCTTTTCAAGCAAACATTCAGATTAAGTTTTTCACCAAATTGTGCCTTCACATGGATTAATTTACCCATAGCAGTTTTGCTTGCCAACTCAGTCTAGAACAACGGTTACTAATGTGCATCTATGACAAGTGAAAGGTTTTTCCTAATGAGCTGCCAAATGAGCAAAGACAATCTGTCTGTATAGAGTAGCTAGATAACCTTTTTTGGAAAGAATTGTCCTTTATGTTGAGATTATGTCATTCTTCCTTTTTTGAAGTTAAGGTGCTAAAATCTCATTTCTTCTATGAAATAACGATGATAGTATATGGTAGTGTGTTTCTTATAGTATTCTTATTTGGCAAACTGAAAAGTAGGGACAGTATGAGTCCTCTCAAGTGTTTTATTTTATCTTTTTAAGTTGTATTTGGCAGTTAATATTTAATAGTCTAGGGATATCTTATATAGGATTTTTTCTTTTCTTTCTAAAACTATAGCTCTGGACATTTCCATAATTCTAGTCTGGAAAAAAAGCTGAAGAAATTGTCTACTTAAATTTCTTTAGACCTTCCCTTGCTGAAGGCAGTTCTCATTAAAATAGACTATAAGCTTCACGAGGGAAGAGATTTTTATGTTCTGTTCACTGATGACTTCATAGCATCTGGAATAGTTACTGGCCTATGATACAGACTCAGTAAATATTGGTTACTGATGGGATTAGACATTATCTTTACTATTTTTAATTAATGATCAGTGTTTTACCCTATACTGAGATGAAAGTAGGAGCTCTGGTGGCATAGTGCCTAAGGCATTTATTTGACTGCTAACCAGAAGGCTGGCAGTTCAAACCCACCAGCCACTCCTCGGAAGGAAGACTGGGCAATCTACTTCCATAGTGACACCACCTCGGAAACCCAAGGAGGGGTCACTATGCGTCAGATCCGACTCAAGAGATGAAAGTTTCCTGGGTGCTCTGGTTGCATAGTGGTTAATACATTGGCTGCTAACCCACCGGCTGCCCCGCAGGAGAAAGATGAGGCAGTCTGCTTCTATAAAGATTTACAGCCTTGGAAACACTATGGCACAGTTCTACTCTGGCCTATAGCATCACTATGGGTTGGAATTGACTCAGTGGCAGTGGGTTTACTTTGGTTTGGGTGGTACAAGTGGTTTGTGATTGGCTGCTAACCAAAAGGCTGGTAGTTCAAATCCACCCAACAGCTCTGCAGGAGAAAGTCCTGGCAAACTGCTTCCGTTAAGATCACAGCCAAGAAAACCCTAACGAGCAGTTCTACTGTGTAACATATGGGGTCACCATGGTTGGAATCAACTCAGTGGCTGCAGGTGTTTTTGTTTGTTTGTTTTAGTATGATGACATAAATGAACTTTTTTTTTTTTTTTTGGCATTTTCATACCATTATTCTCAAAATATGATCTCAATACATTTGTTATAAATTATTGAGATAGATTAGTTCTTCAAGTAGTAATAGACAAATTTCAGTGTATATGCCCAGGCTAAAATGCTCCGTGTCTGCCTTTGGGAGCTGCCTCCAGGAAGAAGGGCACCTGCACCCAGGGGCTGGAAGCGTGGTTATGTTGTTCTCATTGGGTGATGGGTGGGCACCTGATTAAAAGAGGGTCGATCAGATTCCCCAAGAATTTGCACTTGAAACTGAGACAATGAGTCCATGCTTATGGTTGGAATTGCAATGAGCTCAAACACTGCAGGAAAGCTCTACATTATCATGCCAACAATGAAGCTGAGAAAACCACATAGTCTGTGAAGCAGAAGAGAGAAATGAAGCAGATATGCCAGAAAGCAGAAGAGGACTGAAAGAATACCAGGTGGGATTCTGGCACCTTTATACATCCTTAACTCATGACAGTTCTGAAGCCAACTTCCTCTTGTCTGTGGGTTACCTGTGATACTTCTGGAGTCCATTCCTTTTTGTTTTGTTGTCATTGATGATGATGTTTTATTGTTGTGTGTGCTTGCTTAAAGTGACTTAAGTTTGTTCCCATTACCTCAACCAAAAGCAACACCTCCCTCCCCCCCAAAAAAGGTCCAGACACTGCCATTGAGTCTATTCTGATTCCGACTCATAGCAAGTGTATTAGGACAGTTTAGAACTGCCCCATAGAGTTTCTAGGTCTGGAAATCTTTACCGAAGCTGACTGCCTCATCTTTCTCCCATGGTGTGCTGGTAGTTTTTAACCAGTAACCTTTTGGTTAGCAGCTAAATGCTTTAACCACTATGCTACCAAAGTTCCTCTTCCATTACCTGGAACTAAAGAATTCTAACTATTCCAAGTTATTTTAATTTTTTCATAATGTTAATCAGTGAAAATTATACAATTATAAAAGTAAAATAAAGTTTATCAGCTTAATAACTCTGCTATATCTTTTGTTCAGCAAAAAAGGATTTGTGTGTGTGTGGTTTTTGTTTCTTTTTAATTTTTTTTATATGCTCATAGATATGCTCACTGATGTTAAACAATGTGTAAAATGAAGAAAGCTCTTTCTCTTGCAAGTATGTATTTATTGCTATTAACTTGCAAGTAAAGAGAGAGAAATATCTCCATCTAGCACATGTGAATGGTCTTAGTTAAAAATGTTAGAATATATCTAAATTCTTTGTCTCTAGCTCCACTGAAATTTAGCCATTAATTCTAATTTGGTGAGATCATGTTTTTCATCAAACCATCATCATTATTAAAGGACCGTGTGCATGTTTTGGAAGTCTAGAAAACGCAGAACAATACAGAGAAGAAAATAACAATCACCTATAATCTTATTAGGAGCTCTGGTAGCATAGTGGCTAAAGCACTTGACTGCTAACTAGAAGGCTGGCGGTTCAAACCCACCAGCCACTCCTCGGAAGGAAGGTTGGGCAATCCTACTTCTGTAGTGATACTGCCTTGGAAACCCAAGGAGGGGTCGCTATGAGTCGGGGCCGACTCGACGGCACATAACAACAACAAACAATCTTATTACCACTATTAATTTTTGGTTCCTTTGTTTCCAAAATCTTTTAAATGAATGTTCATTTATGCATCCATTCATTTTTAGTAGCTTCACCATTCAATTGGATGACCTCCTTGGATTCTTAGCTCTTTAGCCTCCTCACTTTTAATAATTATCTGTACCATATATCATAATGGTATACCTACTCCAAGTTACTGAGGAGTTGCTGGGAGCCTTCTCCTGTAACTACATCACTCTCATCCTTTCAGTCTTCTTACTCTATCTCCAGTCCAATGAACTCATTACTGTTCACTGTCTGCCTCTTCTTCCTGCCTTTGTTTCTCACCTTATCCATATTGGACTTCATGGACCAAAACTATAATCATTACCTTTTGCAACACCTTCAACTCTTCCTTTGTTGTTCTCACCCAGAAAAACCCTAGCCCTAGTGAAACTAGGCTATGACCTTCTCTGTATCTGTCCCTGATTAGCTGAATTCCCTGTTTTTGTTTTTTTATTCCATAACCATAGAGTTCATATGGACACTAAATACTTAAGCGTTATTTTTTTTCTTCACAGTGGAATATTTTAATAGGCCTCTCTCAGAATCTGAGAGATCAAATAACCAAAAAAATATAAAATTATATGGGATTTTAGTAATATAATCAGTGATTGTACCAGAAAGATGTTTACTTGTGTTTTATTGACTATGCAAAGGCATTCAATTGTGTGGATCATAACAAATTATGGGTAACATTGAGAAGAACGGGAATTCCAGAACACTTAATTGTGTTCATGAGGAACCTATACATAGATCAGGAGGCTGCTGTTCAGAAAGGGCAAGGAGATACTACAAGGTTTAAAATCAGGAACATCAGGGTTGTATACTTTTACCATCCTTATTCAATCTGTATACTGAGCAAATAATCTGAGAAGCTGGACTACATGAAGAAAAACATGGCATTAGGATTGGAGGAAGAGTCATTAACAACCTGCAATATGTAGATTGCTTGCTAAAAGTGAAGATGACTTGAAACTTGATTAAAGACTACAATCTGCAGTATGGATTACACCTCAACATAAAACGAAAATCCTCCTAACTGGACCAATAAGCAGCATCATGATAAATGGAGAAAAGGTTGAAGTTGTCAAAGACTTCATATTACTTGGTTCCAGAGTCAACACCAATGGAAGCAAAAAAATGAAACGCACTGCCATCAAGTCAGATCCGACTCATAGTGACCCCTCCTTGGGTTTCTGAGGCAATATCACCATGGAAGTAGATTGCCCAACCTTCCTTCCAAGGAGTGGCTGGTGGGTTTGAACCACCAGCCTTCTGGTTAGCAGTCAAATGCCTTAGGCAC
>NW_006921665.1:6823697-6858341 GCF_000298275.1 Orycteropus afer afer | reverse complement strand
GCCCAACCTTCCTTCCGAGGAGTGGCTGGTGGGTTTGAACCGCCAGCCGTCTGGTTAGCAGGCAAGTGTCTTAGCCACTATGCTACCAGAGCTCCCATTCCCTAAATAGAGAGTATTTAATAATCCATTTCAACTGTGAAACATTTATAAATATCAATCATTAACTTGGTTACAATAAAAAAGAAGAAAACCTGAATTCTTCAAAATAGAGAACTTTATAGGCTACATTCTCCAACCAGAGAAAAAGATAAAATAACAAAACAAAGATAAGGAAAAGGCTTACTCATTATGAGTGAATTTTATATGTAACTCAATAGCAATACATTTGAAATTGTACAGGAAATATATTTCTGTCAACATACAAGTTGTTCAAAACTGACTCAGGAAGAGCCTGGTAGTTCTTAACAGACCAATAAGCAAAGAAGAAGCAGGAAAGATAATTAATATTATTCTATTTAAAAAGTAAGAGATAAATAGATTTGGGGTTAAAGATGTGGGAATGACCATGTATTTTTATCAATTCCTCTTCCCATCACCCCAGTAAAACAATGGTAAAGGCCTTAAAATATATAAACATATGGCAATGAAGAAATCTTAAGAGAGTTATCTGCACTTGAGAGATTTCAAGAAATTTATGCAGTTTTTAAAATGTTTCATTGGTAAGTTCACTTTCCCATATCATGAAATGCTTATTATATAACCACCTTTCAAAATCCTTCATGCCTCCTTCTCATAATAATTACCTAATTTTTCACTGAGAAGATAGGACTATCAGCTGGAACCAAATCTGCAAACTACTTGCGTCTGTTCTCATCTTCCTCACCTCCACTCATGTAAATGAAGTAAGTATCAAAGATTACTCCATGAGTGTTCTATTCTGTTACTTCACTCTTTAAGTCATCCTTTCTTACCTTTCTCTTTCTATTGTGTCAGTCTCCTCAGTATACACACATACTCTTAGTATGTTTCTCT
The DNA here is from genome assembly GCF_000298275.1 of Orycteropus afer afer. Lineage (NCBI taxonomy): Eukaryota > Metazoa > Chordata > Mammalia > Tubulidentata > Orycteropodidae > Orycteropus > Orycteropus afer. The sequence continues at coordinate 6,857,369 of NW_006921665.1, read as the reverse complement.
TAAAACTTCCCTTGATATCTCTTTCCAGCCACTACTGTACTTTTCTCTGGTCTCCTATACAGCCAAACTTCTCCAAACATTTGTCTCCACTTACTGCTGGTATTTCTCATCTCTGATTCATTCCTCAAACCACTCCAGTCTGACTTCTGTCCCTACAACTTTACTGACACTCCTTTTGTGAAGCTCACCAATGACTTACCTTTTGCAAATCCAGAAGGCACTTCTCTGTGTTCATCTTAATCTTACCTATCAATAGCTTTCAACCCAACTGACCCCTCCCTCTCACATGAAACACTCCTCTCGAAGGAGGATGCTGAAGTTGGCTTACTAGGGCTCACAAAAGCTGATTGTGCATCTTTAAGTTCAACTCCCAAGTTCAGTGATGTCACATTAGTGAGTCGAAATCAACTACAGTAGGAGTATTTATACCGTGTGAATCGGCAAATGTTACATATTAGAGCTTTTTCCTGGAGAGCTGGTTATTAAACCACTGTTTCTAAAAAAAAAAAAAAAAAACCACAGTCTTATGTTATTTCCTTTAATAACTGTGATGGTTAATTTTATGAGTCAGCTTGGCTAGTCTGTGGTTCCCAGTGGTTTGGCCAAATACTAGTTACTGTCCTGGACATGTGATTAAATCAGTTGCCCTTGGTAAAGGTAGATTACTTTCATAATGTAATGTAATCACCTTCTAAAATACAATCTGTATTGTAATCAGTTAGTTGAGATCATACCAGTGTAAAGTGAATCCTAAACTTCTCACATCTGAGTTATAAACCAGAATTGCCACAGAGACACACTGGGGAAGACAGCTGCCATGTAAGGATTATCTACAAGCCAAGGAATATTAAGGAACCAAGGAAAGAATAGACATGGCTGAGACCCTGATTTGGGCTTTTAGTCTCCAGAACTGTGAGAAAATAAATTTCTGCTATTTCAGGCCACACTTTGTTGTATTTGTGTTATAGCAGCATTAGGTAACTAAGACTCTAACCTTGTGAGTTATTTAATGGATTTCCTCTAAAGGACCTCTAAGTATGAAAGTGCTTTACTGTTTGATCCTGGGCCCTCTTTTTCACTCTCTTGTTAGGTGATCTAATTCAGTTTTATGATTTTAAATACTCTCGTAATAAGAATGATCCTAAACCAAACCAAACCCAACCCATTGCCTTTGAGTGGATTCCAACTCCTACCTACCCTATAGGACAAAGTGGAACTGCTCCATAGAGTTTCCAAGGCTGCAGTCTTTACAGAAGCTGACTACCACATCTTTCTCCCACAGAATGGCTAGTGAGTTTGAACCACTGACTTTATGGTTAGCAGCTGAACTCTTATCTATTGCACTGCTAGGGCTTAGGCCTGATTGATATGAATCAGGTAGTAAGTAGATTGGTTGAATAAGTGGCAAATAAGTAGTCTCCTTTTGAGAAATTTCTCCTGAACCTTGATAAAGACTAAATACCTAACTTTGGGACAGAAAGTGTCATGTGACATTAGCTGCCCACAATGAACTGGGGTTATCTGATCTACCAAAATATAAAGTTGGGAATGCAAGACCCAACTCTATAAATGAGCGGAAGCACTTTACATGTGGTTGGGTGTTAGCAGAACTGAAAGATACAAGTTGCAAGAGTAAGTGATTCTTGCTCCCAGTTCTTTGTCACTCTTAATGTTGTTGCATGGCCACCTATCCCTCAACTCATACCTATAGCCTGTTGAGGAATTCACTATGACCAATTGACTAAAGAAGGAAAAAAAAAATCAATGTAGTTTATAGATTTGCTGGAACTGTCTGGAAGTGGACCTACTATAGCATTATAGTCCCAATCAGAAGTATCCCTGATGGAGAGTGGTGAAGGAAAATCCCCCCAGTAGGCAGGACTCTAAGCAGTTCACCTGCTTTTCTGCTTTGTCTGGAAAGAGAAAGCTAGAAGTACAAATCTATCATGGATAATAACTATGAATAGTTCATGGATAGTAACTGTGATAGTTAAGGCTGTGTGTCATCTTGGCTGAGCCATGGTTTTGGAGTGGCTGGGGCAGCTGGATGTACTTATTCCCCATGAAGACATTGTTATTACCTCCATGGTGGAATCTGCTGTGAGTAGCTAGGTAGTTGAAGAATGGGAATTCCAGAATACTTAATTGTACTCATGAAGAACCTGTATGTACATAGACCAGGAGGCTGGAGTTGCCTTAGGAGTGTGACCTGCTTCTAGTATATATGGAGAAGCTTTGGGAAATATCTCTAGTTTTCTGGCACTTTTTGGGTCCTGCATTTGGCCTAGTCTTTATCTCCAGTTTCTAGACTTGAACCAGTGGCCTGCAACTGCCCTGTTGCCTGTTGGTCTTGGGATTGTCCCATTTCACCTGCTGATCTTGGGTTTGTCAGCCTCAGCACCAAGTAGCTGCATGAGTTAGGAGAAGCCTCTAGCATCAGCAGGCCTGGAATAAGAGGCAGCACTGAAGCCCAGGGGCAAGGGGCCGTCACCTAGCCCCTAGAGCTGGCACTTTGAATTTAGTCTAAATTATAGTCTCCTAAACTATAAGACAATAAATTCCTTTTTGTTAAAGCCATCTACTTGTGTATTTCTGTTATAGCCACACAATAGAACTAAGTCAGTAACTATGGTTGGATCTCCTCTTCTCAACTGGGGTTCTTGAGAAAATTAGCCTTAATGACCTGAGGCATGCAATGAGCTCTGGTGGCGCAGTGCCTAAGGCATTTGACTGCTAATCAGAAGGCTGGTGGTTCAAACCCACCAGCCACTCCTTGGAAGAAAGATTGGGCAATCTACTTCCATAGAAGGGTCGCTATGAGTCAGAATCAACTGGACGGCAGTGAGTTTTAGAGTATAATTAATTTATCTTGTATGTGTAAAAATGTATTCCACCCTTCATAGACTTGAGAAATTAGTTACTCAAATCATTTTCGGTAGAGTGCAGTTCTCTCAAGGAACCCAGGTTGAGAAAGGTTGGGGTAGATTGTCAGGGTAAGAGTAAGACAGAGATCTTAAGGATAGACTCTTAGAATGGACACAGAGTATGAGGATATCTGTGTCTATGTGAATACTCCAAAGTGCCCCCATTGAAAAGAATGCTATCAATAATCCAGTAGGTAAGATTATTTTTTCTGTGGATATCAGTCTACCTTTTAATTCAGCCATTCCACAGTGGACTCATGAATAAAGTAGTCATGGTAAATGGATCACTGCAAGAGATCCTGGATAGAGTGGGAGAACACTGTCAAACAAAATCAAAATTATTAAAAAAAAAAAAAAGACCAGGTTTACTGATGAGACCCCCAAGACTATAGCCCCTAGTTATCCTTCAGGTCTGGAATTGAACTTGCTCCTGTGGGTTCCACTCAAACAGTAGACAAGCATATAGGGTAAACATTTACATCTGGTAGATACATTCCTTTGAACAATCAATCATGGGAGAATAGAAGGGTAGTATTTGCACAGGGAGATAGCTCAGGGGACAGGAATGCATAGGAAAGAAGGATACAGGGAGAGGTAACTACTAGTGAGGAAGTGGAAAGAGAACTGTTACATTGTGGGGAATTGCAATTAATGTCATGAAACAAAATATGGATGAACTGCTGTATGGAAAATGAATTTGCTCTGTAAACTTCCACCCAAATCACAATAACAATTAAAATAAATAAATAAAATAGTCATGGTATCAAGGATGAAAGTTTTGCTTGGATTCAAAAACATGGATGTCCCTTCACCAAGATTCAACTGACTACTGCCACAGCTAATGCCTAGCCTGTCCATAGCAGAGACCAATGCTTATCTCCCAAAATGGCACATTCCCTGGGAGGATCAGGCAATTTCATTATACTAGATGCTTTCTCTCATGGAGGGGGCAGAACATTTTCCTCATTGCATTAGAAATGTACTTTTCTGGATATGGTTTTGCCTTCCCTGTCTGAAGTATTTCTGGCAATGCTACTGCCATAGATTTTGTGAAGCCTTTAGTCACCATTATGGTATCCCACAGGAGTTCTGGGAGCATAGTGGCTAAGACACTTGACTGCTAACCAGAAGGCTGGTGGTTTAAACCCCCCAGCCACTCCTTGGAAGGAAGATGGGGCAATCTACTTCCGTAGTGATACTGCCTCAGAAACCCAAGGACAGGTCGCTATGAGTTAGGTCCGACTCGACAGCATATAACAACCACCACCACAACATGGTATCCCACATAGATAGCATTGCTTCTGTAATTTTACAGTAAGAAAAAAGATAGAGTGGTCTTACATTCACAGGATTTTCTAACCTTTCCATGTATCCTTTCACCTAGAAGAATCTGGCTTTATGGAACATTGGAGTGGGTTGAAGACTTAGCTATGGCACCAACTGGAAGACAATGCCTTGGAGACTGGGCTATTGTTTAATGGATATATTTATTTGATGTATATGTTTTGAACCAGTAACCAATACATGATTCTATAGCCAGAATAAAAAAGCCAGACAGCTTTGTACAGGGCCAGAATTGGTAGGGGAAGGCTGGGAAGTGGCGACAGATGGCTTTTTGGAGGGCCGGAACTGATAGGGGAAGGCCGGGAAGTGGGAGTAGAGCAGTTTGGAACAGCTAAGCCACTCCTTGGAAGGAAAGTTGGGCAATCTACTTCTATAGTGATACCGCCTCGGGAACCCAAGGAGGGGTCACTATGGGTCGGGGCTAACTCGATGGCACATAACGACAACAACAACAAGGGAGACAAACTCTTCTGTCAGTTTGTTGTCCTGCAGTGGCTTGTGTGTTGCTGTGAGGCTGGAGGCTATGCCACTGGTGTTTCAAGTGCCAACAGTGTTATGCTTGGTGGACAGGTTTCAGCAGAGCTTCCAGACTAAGACAGACTCGGAAGAAGGAAGAGGCCATCTACTTCTCAAAGAATTGGCAAATGAAAACCTTATGAACAGCAGAGAAACACTGTCTGATATATTACTGATAAATAGCCCTGAAACATTGTCTGATATAGTGCCAGAGCATGAGCCCCTCAGGTTGGAAGGCACTCAGAATATGACTAGGAAAGAGTTACCTCCTCAGGATAGAGCCGACCTTAATGATGTGGATGGAGTAAAACTTTCAGGACCTCCTTTTGGTGATGTGGCATGACTCAAGAAGAAACAGCTGCAAACATCCATTAATAATTGGAACATGGAATGTATGGAGTATGAATCTAGGAAAATTGGAAGATGTCAAAAATAAAATGGAACGCATTAAGATTGATATCCTAGGCATTAGTGAGCTGAAATGGACTTGTTTTGGCCATTTTGAATCAGACAGCCATATGATCTACTATGCCAGGAATGAAAAATTGAAGAAGAATGGTGTGGCATTCATCATCACAAAAAATGTTTCAAGATCTAGGCAAACATTGATATATGGGTGGATAGATAGGCTGAAGTATTAGGAATGTCCGTGCATGGGGGAGAGTGGCCAAGACCATGTACAGGGTTGGCAGACAATGTTTCTATAAGTGTATTTGTATGTTCTGTAAGAATCCCCAGGTACATAGTAGAGCTGACAAAGGTCAAGCAAGGTTGTAGTCACTTCTTGGCCACAGCCAGCTACCCAGAGGGAGTCAGTAGTTGGACCTGCAGGCTCGGGACCATAGTCACAGGGGCCATCAAGCTCAATTGGCATAACATACTAAACAAAAACATTGTTTCACATCCTACTTTGGTGAATAGCAACTAGGATCTTAAAAGCTTGCAAGCAGCCATCTGGATGCAATGATGGGTCTCTCCTCATCCAGAGCAAAGAAGAAAGAGGAAAACCAAAGACACATGGAAACAATTAGTCCAAGAGACTGGTACACCATGCAATCCTCAGCCTATAGAACTATGAGACCAGAAGAACTAGATGATGCCCAAGCTACCACTGTCAACCACTCGGAGGGCGATCTCTGTAGAAGATCCTAGATAGAGTGGGAGAACAATGTGGAACAAAACTAAAAACCATTTAAAAAAAAGAAGGGACCAAGTTTGCTAGTCTGATAGAGACTAATGGAACTACTGAGACTGATGGCCCCTACTTGCCCTTTAGGTCTGGAATTGAACCCTCTCCTGTGGCTTCTAGCCAAACAAAAGACAGGCATATGAGCTGAACATTTACAATAGGTAGATATACTCCTTGGAGAGATCAATCATTGGAGAATAGAAGAGCTATGTCTACACAGGGAGACAATTTGGGGGGCAGGAGTGTATGGGAAAGGACACAGGGATGAGGTAATTATGGAGAGAAAGTGGGAGGGGAGCTCTTGCATTGTGGTAAATTGTAGTCAATGTCATGAGTCAAAGTGTACGTGAGCTGCTGTATGGAAAGTGAATTTGCTCTGTAAACTTTCACCCAAATCACAAAAATTTTAAAAAGAAAAGAATGTTTCAAGATCTATCCTGAAGTATAATGCTGTCAGTGACAAGATAATATCCATACACCTACAAGGAAGACCAGTTAATATTACTATTATTCAAATTTACATACCAACCACCAAAGCCAAAGATGAGGAAATTGAACATCTTTACCAACTTCTGCAGTCTGAAATTCACTGAATATGCAATCAAGATGTGTTAATTATCATTGGTGATTGGAATGTAAAAGTTGGAAACAAAGAAGAATCACCAGTAGTTGGAAAATAAGGCCTTGGTGATATAAATGATGCAGGAGACCTCATGATAGAATTTTGCAAGACCAATGACTTATTCATTGCAAGTACCTTTTTTCAACAACACAAATGGCACCTATACACATGGATTTCACCAGACAAAGTACACAGGAATCAGATTGACTACATCTGTGGCAAGAGGGGATGGAAAAGCTCAATATCTTCAGCCAAAACAAGGCCAGGAGCTGATTGTGGAACAGACCATCAACTGCTCATATGCAAGTTCAAATTGAAGCTGAAGACAATTAAAAGACGTCCATGAGAGCCAAAATATGACCTTGATTATATCCCTCCTGAATTTAGAGACTATCTAAGCAATAGATTTGATGCATTGAACACCAGTGACCAAAAACTAGAATTGTGGGATGACATCAAGAACATCATCCATGAAGAAAGCAAAAGGTCATTAAAAAGGTAGGAAAGGAAGAAAAGACCAAAGTGGATGTCAGAGGAGACTCTGAACTTGCCCTTGAATGGAGAGTAGCTAAAGCAAATGGGAGAATAGACAGGATCAAAGAGCTGAACAGACAATTTCAAAGAGTACTTGAGAAGACAAAGTCAGTTATTATAATGAAACGTGCAAAGACCTGGAGTTAGAAAACCCAAAGGGAAGAATATGCTCAGCATTCTTCAAGCTGAAAGAACTGAGGAAAAAATTTAAGCCTCAAATTGCAATATTGAAATGTTCCATGGGCAATATGTTGAATGATGCAGGAAACATCAAATGAAGATGAATGGAATACACAGAGTCTCTATACCAAAAAAGAATTGGTAGATTATCATCCATTTCAGGAGGTGGCATATGATCAAAAAACAATGGTATTGAAGGAAGAAGTCAAAGCTGCACTAAAGGAATTGGCAAAAAACAAGGCTCTGGGAATTGATGGAACACCCATTGAGATGTTTCAACAAATGGATGCCCCACTGGAGGCACTCACTTGGCTATGCCAAGGGATTTGGAAGATGCCTATCTGGCCAACTGACTGGAAGAGATCCATATCTGTACCCATTCCAAAGAAAGGTGATGCCACACAATGTGAAAATTATCAAACAATAACATTGATATCACACACAAGTAAAATCTTACTGAAGATAATTGGAAAAATGGTTGCAGCATATAATGACAGAGAACTTCCAGAAATGCAAGCTGGATTCAGAAGGGGATGTGGAGTGAAGGATATCATAGCTGATGTCAGATGGATCTTGGCTCATAGCAAAGAATACCAGAAAGATGTTTACTTGTGTTTTATTGACTATGCAAAGGCATTTGATTGTGTGGATCATAACAAATTATGGATAACATTGAGAAGAATGGGAATTCCAGAACACTTAATTGTACTCATGAGGAACCTGTACATTGATCAGGAGGCTATTGTTCAAACAGAACAAGGGGATACTGCATGGTTTAAAATTAGGAAAGGAGTGTGTCGGATTGCATCATTTCATCATACTTATTCAATCTGTATACTGAGCAAATAATCCAAGAAGCTAGACTGTATTAAGAAGAATGTGGCATCAGGATAGGAGGAAGGCTTATTAACAATCTGAGATATGCAGATGACACAATTTTTCTTGCTGAAAGTGAAGATGACTTAGAGCACTTGATGAAGATTAAAGACTACAGTCTACAGTATAGATTACACCTTAGTATAAAGAAAATAAAAATCCTCACCACTGGACCAATAAGCAGCATCAGGATAGATGGAGAAAAGATTGAAGTTGTCAAAGACTTCATATTACTTGGTTCTACAATCAATGCCAATGGAACCAGCAGTCAAAATATAAAAGACATATTGCATTGGACAAATCTGCTGCAAAAGACCTTTTTCAAGGGCTGAAGAGCTGAGATATCTCCCTGAAGACGAAGATGCGCTTAACCCAAGCCATGGTATTTTTAGTCACTTCATATGCATGTGAAAGCTGGACGATAAATAAGGAAGACCAAAGAAGAGTTGACGCTTTTGCGTTGTAGTGTTGGTGAAGAAAGCTGAAAGTACTATGAACTGCCAAAAGAACTAACAAATCTGTTCTGGAAGAAGTGCAGGTGGAATGCTTCTTGGAAGCGAGGATGGCTAGACTTTGTCTTACCTACTTTGGTCATGTTGTCAGAAGGGACCATTCTCTGGAGAAGGATATTATGCTTGGTAAAGTGGAGAGTCAATGAAAGACGGGAAGGCCCTCAACAAGATGGATTGACATGGGTGGGTGACTGCAGCGATGGGCTCAGGTATAATAGGGATCTTGAGGCTGGCACAGGACCAGGTAGTGTTTCTTTCTGTTGTACATAAAGTCGCTATGAGTCAGAGATGACTCGATGGCACATAACAACAACAATAGCCTGAATACATATCAAAAGATGGAAGTGGTTGTGACATCTCTACCTACAAGACCTGTTGAGACAAGGTTCACAACTGTCAACAAAACACCATACAGATGCTCTGTCAGTGCATGGGAAAGGCTTTACTCACACAGAGAAGAGAGAGTGAGATCAGCTTTACTAGTGGGTACCAGTCTTCCATGACCAGTAGTCTCATTCTGCATATGGCCAGAGTAGAGCAGATAGTCTACTTTTATGCCTTGTGTACCGTAGTACAAGAGACCCCATTCCCTTCCTATCTGGAACAGATACAGAAGTGAGATTTGACCTGTGCCATTTGGTGCTTGTGTATATGCAAAAGACAGAGAAATTACTGTGTCCTCAGAACAGAGGGGAACCTTCACCTAAGGAGAAGGAACTGGGAGAGTGAAGGCAACCCAATTCTCAACCTTCTTATCAGAGAATGTTCTGATCCAAGGCCTTTACCTACGCTGCCTGGATGGGAGGTGTAGAGACAGACCATTCCCCCAACAAGACCTAGTGACCCACTCAAAAATGTTTACTTTCTATACCTGAAAATTGCTATCTTGAAAGTTCCTTTATCCAAAGGAGGAATTCTTCTATCAGAAGATACAATGATTTCACAGAACTGGTAGTTGAGTATGTATCCTTGCCATTTTTGTCATCTCACACCTTTGAATCATCAGGGGAGAAAAAGGATGTTGCTCTGTCATCTTTAGTAATTTATCTTGTTTATCAAGGGGAAATAATGTTGCTTTTGCACAGTGAGGGCAGTGAAGAACATATCTGGAATGTTCTTTGGGGCAATTCCTAGTACTTCCCTATTTAGTGGAAGTTTTTAATGGGAGATCTCACAGTCCAACAAAGGCATGACTGTAAAGCAATCAGACCCCTCGGGAATAAATGTTTAGTTTACCCCAGCAGGTAAAGAACCTTTCTTAGCTGGCCTTCTGAGAGACAGAGGCACATGAAATGGTAGCGGAGGCAGAAGGTATAGATAATAAGTGTTTTGGTTACCCAGTGCCACTCCTACAGAAATACCGCAAATGGGATGGCTTTAACAAACAGGAGTTTGTTCTCTTACAGTTTTGGAGGGTAGAAGTCCGAGTTCAAAGTGCTGGGATTTAGGGATTGGGTAAAAGCCCCTTGACCTTGGGCTTCTGCCTCTGCCTCTTGCTCTTGGCCCACTGAAGCTAGAAGCATCTCTTCACTCAGGCAGCTACTGGCTGATGAGGCTGACAAACCCAAGGTCAGCAAGTAAAAAGGCACAGTCCTGATGTTACCAAACTACATGGCAGGTCATTAATCCAAGTCCATTGAAAGTCTTAAGATCAGCAGAGCATGATAGGCTACTGAATGAAGACTCGGGTACATGCAGGGTTCAAGCATGCAATCAGCTAGGGACCTTCCTCAAAGTTGCTTCTTACATACTGGAAGCAGACCACACCCCTAAAGCAGCTATTCAGCTGGTCCAGTAGATTCCACCATGAAATTGATTGTCATTCTCACCATGGGGAATAACTACAGCCAGGTGCCTAGCTACTCAGCCAGGCCCAGGCAAGTTGACATACAACCTGAACTACACACTAAGTATGCCTGTGACCAGTTGCAGAAATGAGAACTGCAGTAGCCACCCTCATGTTCTTGCTCACTCTATTATGCATATCGTGTTTATATACCATAATCAACAGTTTCAAACACTAAGCCAATTTAACAGGATACCAAGGAGTGATTGTGACTAATTTAAAAGAGAATTGCATATCACCTGTCAATGGAAGCAGTGACTGTTGGGTTTTGGTCTATGGATTTTAGGGAGAGTGTAAGAGGATTTTTATTTGAAAAATGAGGATAGCTGTATTAAGTTAGGAGGAAGCATGTTTTTATTGTTACTGTTATTGCTTGGAAGTATAAAAATGGGTAGAAGGAGTGTGTTGATATTGATATTGAGTGTCCAGGCAGATGGACCGTGCTTGGTGTTATCCTTTGACACTTGGCATCGTGTCCCACCTCCTTCTCTGCATCTTCTTGTACTGCAGGGCCTGGAAAGTTAAAAATCACATTCTGAAGATTGCATTAAAGCTTGCTTTCTGGATGGGACTGATGTTCTGCCAGTTGGAAGCACTCATGTGAGATTTGGAACACTGAAATAAGGCAAAGGCCATCTTCCTTCTATTGTTATAGCTGGTGAGCAAGTTGATGTGATGAGTGTGTTAGAATCAGTCGTGGCACCAGAAGTAGTGTCAAATCCTCTAGTCACAAGCCTTCTGCACATCTTGAAGAAGTTGTGGCTGTCATGGTACACCCTGCTAACATTCTATGTCAAGTCACCAGCTTCATGGTGTTGGGAGGCAGTGTTGGTGGTGGCAGTGGTGGTTGCAATGTCAGCAGCAGCTGTCTGACTTTGGTGTGCAGCAGTGGCCTGCCCTTCAGATTAGTATAGTGACAGCCCTTAACTTCCATTCTCCAGCCCTTCTTGTGATTATGTAATCAGCAAACTTGTGTTTAATCATTCTATGCTCAACATACATAAGAGTGCTCTGTTTCTTGCACTGATACAACATCTATAGTAATGTTTTGTGTAGCTTTACACTAAATGGTATCATACTCTGTGTGTCACTTTATAATGTGCTTTATTCCTTTCAGGAGCTCTGGTGGCATAGTCCCTAAGGCATTTGACTGCTAACCAGAAGGCTGGAGGTTCAAACCCATCAGCCACTCTTCAGAAGGAAGATTAGGCAATCTAGTTCCATAAAGATTTACCACCTCGGAAACCCAAAGAGGGCTCACTATGAGTTGGAACCGATATGCTGGCAGTGGGTTTAGTTTGAGTTTTGGTTATTCTTCTCAGTTAGGTTTTTGGAGATTTTTTCTTATAAATGCATACAAATACATTTCATTTCTTTCTTCTTTTTTTCCTCAATGTTTTATCTTGGAAAACTCCAAATATATAAAAAAGCAAGAATAGGACAATGAACTCCCATATACCAGTCACCTATGTTCATCAACTTGTTAATATTTTGCTACATTACTTTCTTTCTTCCTTTTTATTTTTTTACTTTTATTGTGGTGAAAACATCTACAAGACATTCTCCAACATAACAACTTCCACATTGACAGCACAGGGACATTGATGACATTTTTCATGTTGTACCACCACTATTACTATCCTTTTCCAAAATATTCTACCACCATCAGCATAAACTTAATACCTTGTGAACAAAAGCTTTCCCTTTCCCCCTCCCTCCTACCCCTGTTGTTATTTGATATCGAGTCAGACCCAACTCATAGAGACCCCTCCCTTGGTTTCCAAGGCAGTATCACTACAGAAGTAGATCGTCCAACTTTCCTTCCAAGGAGTGGAAATGATTTTGAGTTTTGTTCTACGTTGTTCTCTCTGTCTATCTAGAATCTCCTACATAGATCCTCTTCCAAGTGGTTGACAGTGGTAGTCAGGCACCATGTAGTTCTTCTGGTCTCATAATTGTATAGGCTGCAGATCGGATCATGTACCAGTCACTAGGACTAATTGTTTCCATGAATTTTTGGTTTTCCTCATTCTTCTTGGCTCTGGATGAGGAGAGACCCATCGCTGCATCTAGATGGCAGCTTGCAAGCTTTTAAGATCCCAGTCACTACTTGCCACAGTAGGAGGTGGAACAATGTTTTGTGTAGTATGTTATCCCAATTGAGCTTGATGTCCTTAGAGGTAATTTTTAAAATTTAGTTATTGGCTATTTAGATTTCATCTCATGTGAATTGCATGTTTGTTGTCTTTCCATATTTTTACTATAGTAATCTTTTGCTTTTTGTCTCCCACATTTTCACATCATTCTATAATCTCATTTTAATACTCTCTAGCTCAACATTATGATGTTTGTTATGAGACAAGTCTGTGCCTTTAAGTGGTGGGCAGTACCAGTATCATTTGTTTGTTTATGTAAAAATACTCTTATTGGGCTTTTCCTATTACAGAGGTAATGGTGTGTTTAATTTTAAAAATTTAGAAAATCCAGCTACTTAAGAAGAAAATAAAAATGATTTCTAATACCATCACCCATATACAATGGTATTAATATTTTAGTGCATATCCTTCTACTCCCTCACCAAACTCCTAACATAATTTGTTGGATTACTTTCCTTTTTTTCCCACAGGTTTGTGAATTTACTCTTACTATATACTAATCTTTTTTAAAACCTAGAATCTATTTCTAAGTGATCCTTACTGCTATCTGTATTTGTCTCTGTGTTATTGTGCCTGAATTTATAGAACCAGCTCCCCCTTACTTCTCTAGAGTTTAGGTTGGGTATACATGACTCGTATGTCAATCTAAGTTGTGACTGGGTCTTCAGTTAAATTTAAAATGCATTAGAAATTTGAATAGAGAACAGGCTCACCTTAAAACTACGAGATCTCATCACATTGTTTTTAAATCAAATCAAATCAGATTTACAAATGTCCTCCCATAAATTCTGGGCACAGGGAGATCCTGAAATTATTACTAAGCAAGTCTTCAAAATGGAAATTGATTGTCCAAATCCTATATTTTACTAATTTATTGTGTATGAAATGTTATTAACATCTCTTTTCTTCATTCTTTCATTTCTTCCTTCCTTTCAGGGGGCTTTCATTGATTCACTCAGGAGTTTTTTTTAACCCCTATCTCATTTTCTCATAGGCTTTAAATTCCTCAATTGCACCTTCTTGTACTTGATGGCTTTCAAGACCAAAATCCCTGATGTTGAGAAGTAGACTACTGAATGGGTACAAAATCTTAAAATTTTATGGTTCTGGCAGGTAAGAATCTTGGCCATTTCAGTACTGAAAGTGACCCCTTAAGCCCTAAACTTAGTATCCTGACTCAGTCCCTTCAGCATTTCTTTGTTTCAGAGGAAAAGGGAACCCTTTCAGATGGGTGTGCACTATCAGTTTACCACAATTCTCACTACTCCCTATTGTCCCATCTCTGCTTCAGCTGGCTGAATGCCAGATGCCATTTATTCCCATGTCTGTGCTATGGGTTTTCTCTGTTCCTTGTTTATCCCATCACAGTACAACCTGAACCACATTTTCTGTCCAGAAATCTGGAAACCTCAGGCAAGGTTTTTAACTAAATCAGCTTTTTCTTCTGTTCATTTAAGTCCAATCGACCTGTGATTATTTCTCATAAGAATCACTTGAAATATATGTGAAAAGGCTTTAAAATCATTAAAATCTACCAAATAGAAGCTATTTATAGGAGGCACATAATTTCTAACATTTAATTTTACATTGTATTAATACAAATCCATTACAGTTCAATTTTTTTTTTTTTTTTGGTATTATGGGACAGTAAATATTTTTTTATTATTAATCTTTTTACTTGTTTCCTTTTTGCCTTCCTTTCTCCTATATGCTTTTCCTTCTTTGTCTTTTTCTCTAACTCTTACTTCTGAAGTACAATGTCAGTAATCAGGTCATTACATTTTTCTATTAAAATTCACACTTTAGTCTTTTTATAGTGTTGGCCTAATTTAAATACTGGCATTATGCACTCATGCTAATTATCTGAATGGTCAAATCCCCCACCAATTAAGCAAATACTGGAATTTCATGTTATTTTAGTCATTCTGTGTTACAGGTAGGAGTCCCTGGGTGGTGCAAATAGTTAAGCACTTGGCTACTGACTGAAAGTTGGCAGTTTGAACCCACCCAGAGAGCCACTTCTCAGAAGGAATGTTGGGCAATCCCATTTCTGTAGTGATAACCCCTCGGAAACCCAAGGAGGGGTCGCTATGAGTCGGGGCAGACTTGACAGCACATAACAACAACAACAACAGAAGAATGGCCTGGTAATCTGCTTCTGAAAAGTTATAGCCATGCAAACTCTATGAGGGAAATTCTGCTCTGACACATATTGGGTCACTATGAGTCAGAGGCCACTCAATGGCAACTGGTTTGGCTTTTGGATTATATTAAACATAAGAGAGAATATATGATGAATGTGATTTAAAATCATCAACCCTAGGACATCTTATCATTTCATAATAAAACTTTTTTTATTATTATGGTATTATGACAGTACAGTGATGTTTCAACTTCATTATATCCTGAGTATAGGTATTTGTACTACATTTATCATGTATTCCACCTTCATGGTAATTTGTAAGGCAAAATTTTCTTTGTTCAATGGTGAGTCAATCTAATTTTTTTAAAAATTATGTTGCTTTTGTTCCTTTTATTGGTACACATAAAACCATTTTTTGTGTTAATCACAGTATCATTTAACACATATTGTCTTAAACTTCCAAGTGGACTGAGCCCTAAAAGTTTTTAGTTAATTATCTAGTAGAAATTTGAGCATTTTTACCTATAAGAATAATTTTATTCATGTTATTAGATCTCCAGAGTAGCCCAGAAGTCTGTTTAGCCCCTACTATCATTAAACATGGACCTCTGGTGGCTTGATGCCTAAGGAATTTGACTGCTAACCAGAAGGCTGGTGGTTCAAATCCACCAGCCATCCCTCAGAAGGAATGCTTGGCAATCTACTTCCATAGTAATGCTGCCTCAAAACCCAAGGAGGGGTTGCTGTGAGTTTGGTTCGACTCATGGCAGTATGTTTGGTTTGGTTTGGTCATTAAACATGGGAGCTCTGGTGGCATAGTGCCCAAGACATTTGACTGCTAACCAGAAGGCTGGCAGTTCAAACCCACCAGCCACTTCTTGGAAGAAAAACCGGGCAATCTGCTTCTGTGGTGATATTGCCTCAGAAACTCAAGGAATCGACTCAACAGCAGTGAGTTTTCATTTATTTATTTATTTATTTATTTTTGGTCATTAAGCATAGTTCTAATGATGTTAATACATGTTCTGAGTTTTGGAACAAGGAGGAGGAGGGGGGACAAAGGAGATGAGAGGAGAAATAGAGGACATAGTACAGTGAGAAGGTTAGATAGAGGAAGGCAAAGAAAGAGAAAGATGTGAAAGAAAGGGGCTAGAAGAGAAAGAAATTTTCCTATGTTTAGGCCTTGCTCTAAGTAAAATTTTAAGATATGCAATTATGTTTTTGTGTGTCCTCCAATTTTCATTTCTGTGTCCCCTTCCTCAGATACAAATGCTCTCATTTGGTCCTAAGTTCCTACCGTATCCATGCCTACTCTACCTCCAAGCTTCAACTCCCTCTCCCCCACACATACTCACAAACATACTCTCAAAACTCCTATTTCTCAATACTTCTGCTCTTAGCAAGGTATTTGGAAGCTATCCGTTTCAGAGAGCCTAATCATTTTGTGAAATTCACAGTCCCTAAAACTCTGAAATCTATCATTCTTTACTTAGAGGAGTTCCAGGCAATGTAACAAAATACAGCAGGGAAAAAAAAAAAAAATGAAGGCAATGCTTTAAAGGAAGTCTCTCTGGGCAACAGGCCCATGCCTTTCTGGACGATCCTCCCCTGTAAGCAGCTCCTGGTGTGTACTGCTTTCTGATATTTCTCCACAGACTTCCAGTTACAAGGACGTAGCCTCTACCTAGCACTCAATATGTTTCTGAACTGGATCAAGTTGGTTTTGTGGTTTCTTTTTGTTTTTCAAAATAGCTCCCGTGGTTGGGCAAAGCAGGGAGGGCTGCTTCTTTGTCCATGTGGCTTTTTTGTGAATGGGGGAGTAAGGGTGGGGGTAATGGAAGGATACAGTTGTAGGTAGAGGCACGTATGTCATGACCTTTATGCCAGATTCCTTGTTCAAATTATCCATACTTTGCCAAAGCTCCCAGTGGTTGGACACAATCACAACGTTAGTAAATAAAGGTGACAACCTAGCTTTTGTTGCCTGGAATCTGGACAGTTTTAAAGTAAGAAAAGTAAGGAAAGTTGTTGGTGATGTTAGCAACATTTTCAATACTATATGACTTTAAGGGTGATTCCCTGTTGAAAAGAGCCATATCTAAGAATGAGATATACATACATGTTTGCCAGTCTTTGTGCAACGACACGGACTTCTCTTTGTACTCACTCTCTCCACTATTGTGGATGAGTAAGCTCTGCTCTGATAATGGATGCTTGGCTTCCATGTTGATGCGAAGCCTCTTCAGACCCCAAATAGCCAAGTATTCAGTGGGGAGAGTGTTTGTACTGCACAGAGAAAGCTTTAGGTCCTGGACCAGGGTGAAGTTCAGCAGGAGGCCCAGTGTAGATGTGTCTGTGAACCAGATGGTGAGATGGCCATGGTAGTTGGTATCCTCTACTGAAAACGGCAGAACGGTTTTACAGCTGCACATTAGGTTGGCCAAACTATAGTCACAGTCTTGGATGTCTGCAGGGCAGCTGCAGTTCCGAATGGTATTTTCCTTTGTGAAAATCAGAGTGCTGTTCTTCCAACCTTTTGTGAAATGGCCAAATGCAAAGAGACCCAGGACACTGATCAGAAGGAGGCAGTGAGCAGAGGGTGGTGCCATTTTTGTTTCAGAGGGGACTAGTGTGTTTTTGTTCCTCCTTCTTGAGACAGCTTGTTGAGACTTAACTGAAAGAAAATACAACTTTGTTATCACAGTCTCTCATTAGAAACACATAGCCTACAGAAAAGGAACTCCCTAAATAAGAAATCTACCATCTGTCCAGCAGTTTGTTATACTGTGATAGCTTGCATGTTACTATGATGTTGGAAGCTATGGTACCAGTGTTTCAGACACTGGGAGAGACACCATGGTACATAGATTTCAGCAGAGTTTCCTGATTAATACAGACTAGGAAGAAAGGCCTGGTGATTTACTTCCAAAAATTAGCCAATAAAAACCTTATGGATGACAGCAGAACATTGTCTGACTTACATGCTTCAGACACATCTTCACTGGAAGAGGACATCATGCTTGGTGAAGTAGAAGGCCAACAGGGACAAGAGAGACCCTTGGGGAGATGGCTTGGCACAGTAGCCACAAAGATGAACTCAAATTCATCAACGATCATGAGGATGACTCAGGACTAGGCAACGTTTCATTCTGTTATACATGAGTTGTTATCATGCAGTGCATGAAGCCCAAGCACAGGGAGTGTTCTCTTTTCCCAGAGCCATGGCAAAACCCCTGAACTCTGCTATCTGAGCATGAAACTCCCAGTGGTGTTGGCTGACAGTGAAAATAACAGCATGAGAGTGAGGTTGGGTGCCAGAGAGGGGCCAACTGCCTCCCATCCTCAGGGAGGGATGTGGAGTTATTTGAGTGAGCACATCTTCCAGACATCCAGTTACTAGTATTTAGGACTTGTAACCCCCATAAACATGCATGTGCTTTCCTCTCTGTCTGTATCTGACTTCCTGGAATTCAGAGACAAACAGTTCCTTGTTGGATTCAGCTACCCAAGTGGTACCTGTTAAACAACATAGCATTAATACCAATAAAACCTTTGGTTAATGTTGTTGTTGTTGTTAGGTGCCGTTGAGTTGTCTCTGACTCATAGTGACCCTATGCACAGCAGAACAAAACACTGCCTGGTCCCATGCCAGCTCCATGATCCATGCTATACTTGAGCCCATTGCAGTAGCCACTGTGTCAGTCCATTTCGTTGAGGGCCTTCCCCTCCCTTGTTGATCCTCCACTTTACCAAGCATGATATCCTTCTCCAGGGAATGGTCCCTTCTGACAACATGACCAAAGTAGGTGAGACGAAGTCTGGCCATTCTCACTTCCAAGGAGCATTCCTGCTGCGCTTCCTCCAGGACAGATTTGTTAGTTCTTTTAGCAGCCCATGGTGCTTTCAGCATTTTTATGAAATGCTGTTGGTTAATGGTAAACATTAATTTCTAATTAAATGAATATGTCCCCCCCACCAACAATTAATCTGTTTATAGATCCATTCATGCTTTTCCTAGCCCCCTAGAAAAGTGAAGTGTGAGTCCCTTGTTAATAGACAATGAAGAGGTCAATAATGCACCACTATGGACTGCCAGAAGAATGAACAAATCAGCCAAGTAAACTTGAACAGAAGGTGAGATGTTGGTTCAAACAATCATAACTCCATTTGTTCATTCACTCAACAAATGCTTATTGAGAGTTAACTATATGGTAGACACTTTGTCAGCCTTGGGGATATAGTCCAGAACAGGATAATCCAGGTCCCAGCCTTCATGCAGCTTATGTTCTGATGGGCTTGATCCTGCCTCTTGTTGCCTGTGGTGCACAAGGCTGGGATAGGCCTGCATGTGAGGACCACAAGGGAAAAGGAGGGAGGCTGAGGCAAGAGTCAGGTAGGGCCATTACTGACAATGTGCTAGGTCATTGCTTAGGTCCAGTAGAGGAAAAAAGATAAACAGGACATGGGCCCTGCCCTCCAGGGTCTTAGACTCAAAGGAAGAAAACAAGTAAGACTGAACTGAGAAGGACTACACTGAAAATACAAAAAATTATAAGATCATAGCAGAAACACAAATTAAATTCTATTTGGGGAACAGGATAAGGCAGTTAAGAGTTTTGTGTTTATTTTGAAGTTGGAACATAATTCTTTTAAGTGATTTATTAATAGGTACATCTTGTAATAAAAGAAAGGGCTTAAAGCAACTAGTGGAGCCTGAGTTTTCCCTGAACAATAGATTTAGCAGTTAGAGTGTGATAGTAACAACCCCACTTAGTAAGGAACAGTGAATAATTTATTCAAGATAATTTTAGATGATCAGCTGTCCTAGATTTCACAAGAGGTTTCTGGGACTACATCTCCCAGGAACACTGTCATCCCAGAATTAGGAATAGGAATGTTGCCCTCAGTACCATTGGTCCACTCTGACCCCAGCCTTAAAGGGAAAGTGAGGAAAGATGGTCTATACGTGGGCCTAAGACACCCTTTCAGATGTTCCATACTGTTTAGAAACATGGAAGAGAAGAAGGGTGGGAGGGAAGGATAATGATGTCCTAGAATATGTGGGGCTGGACATTCCCACAGATGTCACAGAGATTTGTGAGTAGCTTTCTAATAGTCGAGACTCTGGCTTAATCTCAGGGAGGTCCCTGCCTCCTAGACATCAAAAACCAACACCCAACCAGTTGCTATTGAGCTAGTTCTGACTAGTGATGACCCCATGTGTGTCAGAATAGAATTGTGCTCCACAGGTTTTCAGTGGTAGATTTTTTTAGAAGTAGATCACCATGCCTTTCTTACAAGACACCTCTTGTTGGACTAAAACCTCAAACCTTTCAGTTAGCAGCCAAACACATTAATCATTTGTACCATCTATCACGGAGGTCTAAAGGTCAGAAAGAGGAGGCCAGATGCAGGAAGCCTAACAAAGTGGGACAGATACCTCTAGTAATAGTTTATGAAGGTACCACAAAGATACAAGTTGGACATTATCTACTTCAGTTTTACCCTGAATTTCTTTCTTTAGACTTGTTGAATGGGGATGGCAAGAGGGTACTTTAGTTCACTATGTATTTATTCATTTGTGGCCATATTCCAGTGGGACATGACCAGAATGGACATAAATATATTGCATTGCCTCTGCCCCTTTTCTATGCCCTGCTCATCGGGGTAGAGTACAGTAAGGCTCGTATTAGAAAAAAGGCAAGTCTCAATTATGGAACACAAAAGATGGAATGTTGAAGATACGTTGTGTCAGCCCAGCAACAGTCAGAGGATGCAAGCTCAGCAGTACCCCTGACTCCCCTCTCCCACTGCAACCACAGGGCCCATCAATCTCCTCTGCCCTGCTTTTGGAATTCTCAAGTCCTTGCAACTCTATGCTAATTATATAAGTAATTCTTTTCCATACAAGAAATATTCTCCTGCTCAGATATTACTTACTTTTTGAAGCCACCTTCCTCCTACCTGGGAGCTCTGGTGGTGTAATGCCTAAAGCACTTGACTGCTAACCAGAAGGCTAGCGGTTCAAACCCAGCAGCCATTCCTTGGAAGGAAGATTGGGCAATCTACTTCCATAGTGATACCACCTCGAAAACCCAAGAAGGGGTCACTATGAGTCGGCCCCGACTCCATGGCAGTGGTTGTGTTTGCGTTTCCTCTTACCTATTCTCAGAAAAAAATGCACACTTTAACAATTAAAAAAAAAAAAAAAAAAACCCAAACCCACTGCCATTGAGTTGATTCCAGTGAACTGCCTATAGGATTTCTAAGGCTATAAATCTTTACAGAAGACTGCTACATCTTTTCCCATGAAGCAGCTGGTGGGTTCAAACCACCAACATTTCAGGTAGCAGCTGAGTGCTTTAACCACTACACCACCAGAGCACCCTGAAGACTTAACACCCCATGCAAATTGTTTTTATCACACTGTAATGTGATTATTGTTTCAAGTGTATGCTCCACTGGAATGTCACCTTTCTTTTTTGACTTTATATTTAGTTTCCAACATAGTACCTAGTACATAGCAAGGTTTCAACAAATGTTTATTGAATGAACAAATGAATGAAAAAAGCATAGTTTACCAAATGTTAGTGTACTGAGTCTTTTAACTACTCAAACTCACTGCCATTAAGTTGATTCAACTCATGGTGAACCCCATTAGTATCCAAGGCTGTAAAGTTTTACAGAAATAGATTGTCTCATCTTCCTTCCGCAGAGCAGCTGGTGGGTTTGAACTGCTGACCTTTTGGTTAGCAGCCAAGTACCTTACCCACTTATACCACCAGAGCTCCTTCTTTTAACTGCTAGTCACAAAAATCCAATTCAGACTAGATTAACTTGAGTTAAAAACAAAACAAGCTTTACACATTTGAAAAATTACGGTAGTGTTTCAAGCATGGCTTGATCTAAGTGCACAAAAAGATGTGGTCAGGAAATGGTCTCCATTTCTTGCCTCTGCTTTCCTCTGTTTGGGATTCATTCTCAGACAAGTTCACCCCTTTTGGGAACAATATGGTCACCAGAAAATTCAGATTTTCTTTGACCAGTTGATCAACTCCCAGAGGAAAAAGTCCCCCTTTACCAATGTTGTTGCTAGGTGCCATCAAGAACATTCCAACTCATAGTGAACCTATGCACAACAGAACAAAACAATGCCCAGTCCTGTGCCATCTCAAAATCGTTGTTACACTTGAGCCCATCATTGTAGCCACTTTGTCAGTCCGTCTCATTGAGTCCCCTTTTTCACTGACCCTCTACTTTACCAAGCATTATATCCTTCTCCAGGAGCTCTTGTGGCATGCTACCTAAGGCATTTGACTGCTCACCAGAAGGCTGGCGGTTCAAACCTTCCTTGGAAGAAAGGTTGGGCAATCTACTTCCGTAGTGATACTGCCTCGGAAATCCAAGGAGGGGTTGCCAACTCGACAGCATGTCACGTTGTCATCATCACATATCCTTCTCCAGGGACTGGTCCCTTCTGATAAGTGGCTAAAATGGGCCAAAATCTGGCCATTCTCACTTATAAGAAGCATTCCAGCCATATGTCTTCCAAGATAGATTTGTTTCTTCTGCCATTTTCATATTCTTCACCAACACCACAATTCAAAAGTATCAAACTCTTCTTCAGTCTTCCTTATACATTGTCCAGCTTTCATTTGCACATGAGGTATTGGCAAACACCATGGTTTGGGTCAGGCGCACCTTTGTCTTTGCTCTTTAACTCTTTAACATTTCAAGGAGGTCTTTTGCAGCAGATTTGCCCAGTGGTCTGACTGCTGCTTCTGTGGGTGTTGATTGTGAATCCAATAGTACCAGGCAAACATGCACTGGTCTCCCCAAATCACATGCATAGCCATGCAATTAATGAGTAGGATTGGCCACACTGGAAACAATCAACGGAGAGGATGGAAGCACTCAGCTAATCAGGGAGGGAGCTTTACCTAAAAGGCAAGGTAGGCAGTCTAAACACTGTCTGTGCACTAGACCCCTAAGGTGAGCATTCTCACCTTCCTCCTTTCTTGGGTACCCTTTTGATAAAATAATGCTCCAAGAGTGCTGGTATTTGACCCAATTTGCAGTATACCCATGATTCCAAATTGTGTCCCTTCCTGGAAAGCCTATTATTTTTACCCCCTCTGGAATCCTAATGGATTTCTGTAATGACACACCTTGGGGACTTCATTTGTGGCAGACATCTTTGGCAAGCTCCCCCAGCCTTGGATGCAAAGTGTATTTCTTGGGATGCCCAGATGCTTTCTTCTGCCTTTAATCCCAGGACCAAAGCTTACCTTTGTATGTGAGACCGTTTGCTTCTTGTTGGAGCTTATATCTTCAGTTTCTATCCCTCTCACTTCCTCGATTTCTGAGTTTTTGAAGGGCCTTTCTACTTATTAAAAAAAAAAATCACTTCTGATTTTGAATTAAAACTCGCTTGTGAATTAAAATTTAAAATCACTTTTGAATCTTAAATTGCTGTAAGGATTTGGAAAACTCATGACGTTTTTCTACAATTATATATATTTTTTTCTTGTGCTGAGACTATAGTGTTCAAGATACCATTATTCATGACATTTCAAATCTGTTTTGTGCAAATGGTCCAAATGCTATCCTCCCACTCACATAATATCTCCTTACTAGTGATATCCTCTTATAAACAGAACTGGTCTAGTTTGAAACATTCCTTTTGGAGTCAAGTGTAAATATTATCTAGATGTTGGGTGTAATCCTAGATTGGGAGGGAAATCTGTGTGGAATTTGTTTTGAAGTAACTGATGTGCATATCTTCTCTGTTCAGAAGTCTTTGCCTTCATGTAGCTAGTTGCTAGTATTAATTGCTATAGAGATTTCTTCAGCTGCAATATAAAAATAATACTGGAATTGATCTTGGATAACAACTCCAGTTTTAAAACATGCTCAGTGATTTAAAGACTCAAAGATTTTTTTCAAAAAATGTTGTTGTTGACAATATACATAGCAAAACATACACTAATTCAACAGTTTCTACATGTACAATTAGTGACATTGATTATATTTTTCAAGTTATAGACCATTCTCACCCTCCTTTTCTGAGTTGTTCCTCCCCCATTAATATCAACATCAACTCTAAGATTCCTTTCCAATCTTTCAAGTTTCTGATTTCAGTTTGATCCCATATAGATAGCTTTTAAAAGAACGAGGTACTCAAAATAGACATTTTTTACTAGTTAAGCTAAACTATTGTTTGGTTTTAAGAAGACTTCAGGAGATGTTTTTGGTTTAACATTTAAAGATTATCTCAGGGCAGTTGTTTCAGGTCTTCATTCAGTAAAGACTCAAAGATTTAATGATCACATTTTCAGCATCTTGCTGAATTGGAAAATTCAGATGGATTTTCACCACGTGAACGTCTGTCATGGTTGTATGAAGCTAGTCACTATGTCTTACAGTCTAGGTATGTCAGAGGCTTCTGTTGTTGTTACGTGCTGTTGAGTTGATTCTGACTCATGGCAGGCCCATGTGTGCAGACTAGAACTTCCCTATAGGGTTTTCAAGGCTGTGACTCTTCAGGAACAGATTGCCAGGTATATCTTCCGAGGTGCCTCTGGGTGGGTTTGAACCACCAATATTTTGTCTAGTAGTTGAGTGATAGGTACTCCTCAATGTCCATGTTCTCTTCTCCCTTGGCACATTGCTAGACTTCCTTTCCAAGTTTCTTTCATCTAGGTAGGCCCATGTGACTGAGTTCTGGGCAATGTAATGTGGGTGGAAGATCCTATAATGGACCCTAAGGTCCTAGAGGATGGCAGAACTATAGATGAAGTCCCTGAATGACTGTGTGGAGCATAGCATACCCCTCTTCCCTTAAAGGCATTAGACTATAAGTAGGGGATAAATAGACCTTTACTATTATAAGCCATGATGTTTTGGTTTGTTGTAATAGTGAGCCTACACTGATGATTACCTGTTAAAAAAAAAAAAAAAAAGGCCATTGCCATTGAGTCAATTCCGACTCATAGTGACTCAATAGGGCAGAATAGCACTGCCCCATGGGGTTTCCAGGGCTGTAATCTTTACAGAAGCAGACTGCCTCATCTTTCTCCCACAGAGCAGCTGGTGGGTTTGAACCACCGACCTTTTGGTTAGTAGCCAACCATTTAACCACTGTACCACCAGCACTCCTCTTGACTAAAACAGCAAGTATTAATATTTTCCTTCTATTTATGATTTTTACATCTTCTTTTCTTTGAAGAAAATGAGAACTAAACAGAAAATGGGAAATAAACCCTTATTTTATGCTCTGGTGGCATAGTGCTTAAAGCATTTGACTGCTAACTAGAAGGCTGGTGGTTCAAACCCACCAGCCACTCCTTGGAAGGAAGACTGGGCAATCTACTTCCATAGAGATACCACCTTAGAAACCCAAGGAGGAGTCACTATGAGTCAGGATTGACTCATCAGCAGTGAGTTTATTTTATGCCATGCAGTGGCCCAACCAGTTACTGTCAGTCCTGACTTATCGCGACCCAGTGTGTGTCAGAGTAGAACAGTGCTCCATAAAATTCTCAATGGCTGCTTTGTCAAAAGTATATCTCCAGGCCTTTGTTCTGAGGTGTCTTTGGGTGGGCTCAAACCATCAACCTTTTGGTTAGCAATTGGACTCCAGGTACTGGCCTACATAGCATGAAATCCAAAAGACAGTGGATATTATCCCTGCCCTTAAGAACTTGAAATTTTTCCAAGGAATTTAGAATGTACTCTGGGAACAAACAATTAGGCAACTAATTATAAGACAGTGTGATTGGTGCATGCTTATTAAAGATGTCAATCAAGTGTTGGGCAGGGAGAAATGGGAAAGACACCCAAAGAGGATGCTATGTAGGCAAAGAAGGGGTTGGAGTAAGGAAAGGTGAGGCAATGAAGATAGAAGGATCACATGAGCAAAATCTCAGAGAAACTAAAGTGCTTGTTGTGTTTAGAGTACTCTGAATGTCTGTAAAAGGTAAGATGTCTTGGGGCCCATGAGGCTAGAAATGGAGGCAGAATAGGGTTAGACAGAGCCCTACCAGCCAAGCCACAGGGTTTGGATTTTATCCTGGCAATGACTTGGTCTCCAGACTCTTCTGATTTTCATTCCATCAATAAAAGCTTTAAAACAACCCTCCCCAAAAGATGTAACTTTTTATTTATGAAGTACCTCCATGTATTACCAAAGGAGCTCTGGTGGTGCTGTGCCTAAGGCATTTGATTGCTAACCAGGAAGTTGGTGGTTCAAACCCACCAGCCACTCTGCAGAAGGAAGATGGGGCAATCTACTTCCATAAAGATTTACTACCTGGGAAACCCAATGGGAGTCACTGTGAGTCAGAATCGACTCGATGGCAGTGTATTTAGTTTTGGTTTGATGTATTACCATATTATACATATTATTTATACTGTAAACAATACACAAACAGTATAAATTTTTAAATTTTAGGATAAAAGATAAATAAAAGTGAAAATTTCAACAATTTCAGCCCCACCAAACGACTGGGCTTGGGCACTCCTTTTAATGTAAGCACCCCCTTGAGGGACCCCTGCAGGAGGCAAGAAATGAGGTGGAAAAGGCTTGTTAGAGGGGAAGATTGTTTAGTTCTGTGTTTAAGGAAGGTAACGTAGGCTGCCAGGTAGAGATTGAATTGGAAGGGAAGAGATTAGTGATAAGAAAATGAGTTCTTAGTAAGAGAACACTTGGTTTTTGTATATTCTTCGAAGGTTTGTCTCTACATTTGCTGACTCCTAACTCCAGGCTCTCCAGATAAATCTATTTCAGTATCTGGAATCCTGCACGGGTGGAGAGGACAAAGAGGGTAGGACTTTGGGGATGCAGATGAGGCTTCTACCCTGCTGTGGGCATGTAGCCAAGACACCCATCTGACCCCCTCAGAGGGAATCATTAATATAGGAAATAGGAGGGCCACATGGGCAGCACTGGAAAGCACCAGGTATCTTATTCTTGCCTGGGAACTCCATCTTGGAGACATCTGCTCTGCCCCTGACAGCCATGAGAAAAGCATGCTCCATTTTCTCTCTGTCAGGAGCCTCTTGATGGTTCCATTAGACTGGTAGAAAGACCCATTATGGGCAAGACTATGAAACTGGCAGAGTATCTGTTGTTCACATCCCCAGGATCCCGTTGCTCTGCCTTCATCTTAATTCCTTGGTTATTCCCTGATCCACTCAGGTGCCTGGTGTGAAGACCCAATCTCAGAGAGGGGTCTAATATCAATTGCTTAAACCTTAATAGGAGTCCCTGGGTATAAATGGTTAATGTGTGCAGCTGATAGATTGGTGGTTCAAGTCCATCCAGAAGGACCTCAGAAGAAAGGCTTGGTAATCTACTTCTGAAAAATCAGCCATTGAAAACCCTATTGAGTACAGTTCTAACCTGACACATAGGATCGGCATGAGTCAGAATCAACTGGACAGCAACTGTCTTTTTTTTTTTAAGCCTTAATAGGAACTAAATCAAGACATTATTGCCCAAGGCTGTTTGTACTTTAAGCCTTATACCTACTTTGTCCCTTGTTAGAGGAATACCCAAAACCAAACCCACTGCCATAGAGTCGATTCTAACTTCGATTCTGACTCATAGTGAAACCCGTAGGGTTTCCAAGGCTGTAAATCTTTATGGAAGCAGACTACCTTATCTTTTTCCTGCAGAGCAGCTGGTGAGTTTGAACCACTGACACTTTGGTTAGCAGCCAGATGCCTTAATCACAGCACCACCAGAGCTCCTCTGTTAGAGAAATAAATAAAAACCAAACTCACTGCCAGCTAGTTGATTCTAACTCATAGCGACCCCCTTTGAGTTTCTGAGGCTGTAAACTTTACAGAAGTAAATTGCCCAGTCTTCCTTCCATGGAGTGGCTGGCAGATTTGAACTAGCAACCTTCTGGTTAGCAGTCAAATGCCTTAGGCATTATGCCACCAGAGCTCCTTTGTTAGAAGAATAGCAAAGCTCAAATAGCAAGTGTTGGAGAAGTATGGGGAAGAAACTCTGAGGACCCCAGGATTAAAGGGTCACCTATTCAGTCCCAGTTCCCACCCTCCAGAGTTGGCATCCAATTACACACTACTGTCTAGGCCAAGAAGGTCATGCTGGCTATTCTGTATTACGAGGCTGACATGCTTATGGAAACACTGCATGGAGGCTTTAGGTGTGGGACCTTGAAAAGCACTTGAGAAAAAAGGATTTTTGGCATGTTTCTTTTCTTTGGTTCTATTCCATGAAAACACCGCAGGAGGTAGATTAGAGATAAACACTATGTAATATGACATTTAAAAGGGGAATGATATCCTTGTTGTTTAATATTTCAAAGTTTATAAAGTTGAAAGTTAAATTAATTTAGGTCTCTCCTCAACGTTTTTTTTACTATGATGAGTGTTGTCTTTTCTTTCTTCTTCACATTCCACAAATGCACACCCCCCTACCCCTGGTATGACCCACTGAAGTTTTACATGCCCTTACAAGTGTCTCATTCTGCAGTCATCTCTCCTTTCATTCCCTGCTGATGAGAATCATTTCCCCTTTTTTTGCGGCTTAAATAGTTCATTATGAGAGTCGGGAGATAGAATTCACCACAGTTCTGATTTGACGAGTAGCTTGTTTGATTTGTATGTTGTTGTTGTTATGTGCCATCGAGTCGGACCTGACTCATAGCGACCCCTCCTTGGGTTGCCAAGGCAGTATCACTACGGAAGTAGATTGCCCCATCTTCCTTCTGAGGAGTTGCTGGTGGTATAGTAGGATCTAAACTTCTGTTTTCATCTGATATATTTTCTCATGTAGAAGGATAAGTAAAAGTTCATGCCTCTCTAAGTTGGAATTTAGTCAGAAGTAGCTTCAAGCATCCAACTGGGTTTTACAAGAACACATTAAATATATATTTTGTTATTGTTCATGTTCAATTCACTGTATACTATTAGGCCAGTCACAGATCCTCTCTGAGTCTCATATTTCTCAATATGGCATGAGGATGATAAGACCTACTACACAAGGTTATGGGAGCTCTGGTAGCATAGTGGCTAAGGCACTTGACTGCTAACCAGAAGGCTGGCAGTTCAAACCCACCAGCCACTCCTCGGAAAGAAGATGGGGCAATCTACTTCTGTAGTGATACTGCCTCGGAAACCCAAGGAGGGGTCGCTATGAGTCAGGTCTGACTCGATGGCACATAACAACAATAACAACAACAACACAAGGTTATAATGCGTAAAACGAGATGTTTGTCGTAATATATATATATATATATATAGTACCATTAGTACTATTCATTAGCACTGTTAGTACCATTTATATTGTTGTTGTTATGTGCTGTTGAGTCACACCTGACTCATAGTGACCTCTCCTTGGGTTTCTGAGGCAATATCACTACGGGAGTAGATTGCCCTATCTTCCTTCCGAGGAGTGGCTGGTGGGTTTGAACCGCCAGTCTTCTGGTTAGCAGTCAAGTGCCTAAGCCACTATGCTACCAGAGCTCCCATGTTGTTGTTAGTTGCCATCATTTGGGCTCTTGACTCATGGCGACCCCATACACAACAGAATGAAATGCTGCTTATTCCTGTCATTCCCATGAGTGGTTGCAAATCATACTGTTGTGATCCATGGGGTTTTCAGTGATACTATTTTCATTTATTACTTTTTGTTATTTTCCTATTTAGTACTATTTATAAGCTCTGATATTTTGTAATTTCAGAATTGCAGTTGTAATAGGAATGTATTACATATTCTGTCAGAGCACCCCAAAAGTCATCCCAAAGAAATCTAATGTAACTGGTTCATTTAAGGCACTACTTGGATTGAGAATTTGAGTAGAGAACAGACTCAGCATCAAACAAAAAGGCCTCTTTGCATCATTTTTCCTGTAACAAATAAAATCAGGTTTACAGATGTCTTCCTATAAATTCTGGGGAAAAGAAGGCCCTGAAATTATTAACAAACAAGTCTGGTAAGTGGAAATTGATAGTTTACTTCCTATTTCTATTAATTTAAATGTTTGTAAACTGTTTAAAGGAACAATAGAAATATGGGATACCATCAAAACACTTTATTTTTAGTCTCCTGTTGTGCCTAGTGGAGTGTAGTAGGCTGAATAATGGCTCCCTAAAGATGTCCACATTCTCATCCTTGGAATATTACCTTATATGGCAAAAGGGACTTTGCAGGTGTGATTAAAATAAGGATCTTAAAATGAGATTACCCTAGATTATTTGGGTGAGCCCATGTAATCACAAGGGTCCTATAAGAAGGAGACAGAGAAGAAGTTGTCAGTGTGACAATGAAACCAGTGATTGGGTTGATGCAGCCACAAGCCAAGGAATGCCAGCAGCCTCTAGAAACTAGAACAGGCAAAGAGCAAATTCTCACCTGTAGCTTTTAGAAAGAATGCAGCCCTGCTAACACCTTGATTTTAGCCCAGTGAGATTCATGTCACACTTCTGACATACAGAACTGTAAGGTAATAAATTTATGCTCTTTTAAGCCACCAAACTTACAGACATTTGTTACAGCAGCAGTAGGAAACTAATAGAGAGATGAAGAGTCTACACTACCACCATCAAATCACCCCTTTGGACCAAACAAAATAGCTGTTCTTTATTCCTGGTCATTCAGTGTTTGATAATTGTTTTATGTGCCTTATTACTCTGACTGATTGGACTGTAAGGTCTTGGGGATATCCATACCCTGACCTCTTTTATTATTTTCTTAAGCACCAAGCTCAAAGCTGCCATAGATAGTCATCCCATATTTGGCCTAGCTGAGCCTAAACAGATACCCGTGGACACATTTCATGAGGTGCTGTGTCCAGGTAGTTCTTTGCATAAGCAGAGTTGTTGAAGAAAGAAGGAAGGGTAAAGGTGATGCATCCCTGGGGCATGAGGCCAAGATGAAGAGGGATGGGATGGGATGGTGGCACATAGTCTCTTCTCTATAC
Source organism: Orycteropus afer afer (assembly GCF_000298275.1). Taxonomy (NCBI): domain Eukaryota; kingdom Metazoa; phylum Chordata; class Mammalia; order Tubulidentata; family Orycteropodidae; genus Orycteropus; species Orycteropus afer. Next base: position 6,826,574 of record NW_006921665.1, on the reverse strand, counting down.
AGTGTGGGCCTTAGGCTGAGTCCAGCGGAGCTGCTGGCAGAGACCAAATGGATTGTTTCAAGGACTCTGAGGTGGAGGCATAAGCAGTCCCTACCCAGGTAACAAGTGTGACATGGAGGGGAGGACAGGAACATTCTTCCCATTTCTACCCTGAGTACTGCACAGCTCTGGTGCAGTAGGAATGAGGGGTAGACAGCACTATTGGCTCCATCTGTAGAACAGATTGGGGTTACCTTAAGACTGCTCTCTGGGCAATAAATAATCAACAGAGAGCCCCCATGGCTGAGGCAAGAGACAGTCAACATTCAGTGGGAATCAGAGATAGAAGCCCATGAGAGGACCATTTGTGAGCATATGTAAGACATGCTTGGGGCCTCCAAAAAATAATTGGAGAAGATTCTATTGGGTAGAGAGAGTGGTGAGGAGGAGGCAAGGACCTGTTTCAGGTAGGTGAGAGCATGAGGCAGCAAGCTCTTTGTGTTTATATAACCTCATTTGTACTATTAACAAATGTACCAGTACATTTGTACTGGCTAGTGAAGCCAGGATCCATTCAGATTTCTATTGGATTACTAACTTGAGATTAAATTTACTTAATTTAGAAATGGACTCAAGTGCTAGGAGCTTATGGACTAAGATGATTAAGAACGAATTTTGTGTTTAGAAATTATTGGGCTCAACTGGAGGTTGATTTCACTCACTGATTTACTTACAAGGTGTTGGACTCCTGGCTGTTGGCATTTGTCACATTTCTGATGTGACAGAAGTCTGGTCTTATTTTTGGTCACAATTTCCCCATTCTTAGCAGAGTCCCTGACACACAGATTGTTGTTTAGTTGCCATTGAGTTGGTTCCAACCCATAGTGACCTGACGTACAACAGAACAAAACACTGCCTGGTTCTGTGCCATCCTCACAATTGTTGCCATGTTTGAGCTCATTGTTGTAACTAATGTGTCAATCTGTCTTGTTGAGGGTCTTCTTCTATTTCAGTGACACTCTACATCTTGCTGATCCTTTTCTACCTCTTTTGCCATTTACCTCCTGGAATTGTGGACTGTATTGTTATTGTTGTTGTTGTTATGTGCCGTCGAGTCGGCCCCGACTCATAGCGACCCCTCCTTGGGTTTCCGAGGCAGTATCACTACGGAAGTAGGATTGCCCAACCTTCCTTCCGAGGAGTGGCTGGTGGGTATAATGTTACCAAATCGGCAAGCAAAAAATCATCTTCTTTAGCAGGAATTTCATTATATGGCCTAGCCATGACAGGGGAACCACAGGATATTTTGAGTATGAATGAGAAGATGGGAAATTTTAGCCTAATCTCCTGTGCTTTACCTTTGAGTCATTCTCAAAAGCAATGGATGAATGACATCTGGTAAAAGTCCCATGAGGTCTCCCCAACCTCCTGTCACTTTACCAATGAGCCCAGTGTAGGTTCATGGTTGTCTTGGAACTTTCCTGTAAATCTGATGGGAACACAGGGTAAAACACACTCATGGACAGTGGCAGCCAGAACTTCTGATCACTGTCCATCCTCTTCACTTCCCACTCTCCAAGGCCTGAGGGAAACATGAACACTGTTAGTATCTATTGATCTCACAGATATTTCTGAGCCTCAGAAGCCATTGCCCTAACTGCTTTCTGAGTTGAGAGATTATATTGAACCCTGCTGCAAATATTAACATTTTAGATTATTTAAAATAACATTTAAGAGTCCAGTCTTGTAAAGGGAAAGCTTTGATCAAATTACAGGGCCAGTCATTATGTGAGTGTGAGGTTGCCAAGAAAATGAGTCAGACACTAATCCCTTTGCTAGGAGATGAGGGGAAAAAAAAAGTGCTGGCAAACCTTTAATATTTTAATTACCTGCTTCCAGAACAATAAAAGGGGACTCAGATCTTCCATTTACAGTTGTACATTGTTATGTTCACATAAAGTACCTTGAATTATTTCCTCAAGATGTAAGCCTTACGCTTTTTTCCTTTCATCTATATTCAGGTTAAAGTTCCAACTATTAGATAATGAAAGAACAAGAATTAAATTTTCCTTTCCAAGTTTTAGTTTACAATATTGGGGGCAAAGCTTATTGAAGCCTTACTGCTTTCTTGAAAGATTTTTAAAGATTTTAAAATGCCTTCTGGAAACAACAGTTAAGTGTAATGTGGTATCCCATGGAAACTCAGCAGTCAAGAAATCAAATGATGTATTGTATTGGGCATATCTGCTGCAAAAGAACTCTTTAAAATTTTACAAAGCAAAGATGTCATTTTGATGACTAACATGTGTCTGACCCAAGCCATGGTCTTTTCAATTGCCTCATATACATTTGAAAGCTGGACAATGAAAAATGAAAACTGAAGAAGAATTAAAGCATTTGAATTGTGGTATTGATGATGAATATTGAATATACTATGGACTGACAGAAGAATGAACAAATGAGTATTCAAAGAAATATATTCTCCTTCGAAGTAAGGATAGCAAAACTCCTTGCTTATTTTGGACACATCATCAGGAAAAATCAATTGCTAGAAAAAGACATCATGTTTGGTAAAGTAGTGAAAATTAGTGATACCTTCGATGGGATGGATTGACACAGTAGCTCCACCCATGAATTCAAACATATCAAAGATCATGAAGATAGCACAGGACCAGACAACTTTTCGTTCTGTTATTCATTAGGTCACCATGAGTTGGAGCCAATTGACAGCAACCAATAACACCTATGTAAGATGTTAACCATAGGGAAACTAGTGGAATATATGGGAACTCTCTGTACTATCTTCACAATTTTTTTCTGTAAACCTAGAGCTATTCTAAACTTTTATAAGTTTATATTTAAAAAATTACTTCTGATCTCATTGGTGACTTCTTCTTT
>NW_006921665.1:6810391-6822366 GCF_000298275.1 Orycteropus afer afer | reverse complement strand
TATATGATCTTGGATACACTCTCCATTTAGACATACATTGGTGACTTCTTGATGATTATTTTTGTTACGACAACAGGGCTCCAGTAAATAAATCTGGGCATCACAACTTAGTCTAAACCAAGTGCCCATGAAATTGTGTCTAGGCAGGACTCAAAACAAATTTTTCAGAGCCCCTTGCTACAGAGAAGATCCTGGCTTCCTTAATGATTTTGGAGACCTGGCGTTTCAGAGAGGCAAATTAGAAGTAATCCTTTCATGGGAAACAGATCAAAACTGGGGAAGAAGAGACATCAGGGAATATTGTGAGAACAAAGACTTAAGGGGTATGTGAGGTGTCTCTCTGTGTTTCCATTGTGTTTTCTTATTCTCCAGTCCATTCATCCCTCATGCTGCTGTGTTGCCTCCTGTGTCTAGGGATGTTTTCTGTTTTTCAGCCACTAAGAAACCACCTTCATCTCTTAATCCATCTTCAAATCTCACCCCTTTCATTCAACTTTACTACGCTAGAGGACTGAGTGATGATCTTGCCTGCCTCAAAACTGCTTTTCTTATAGGGCCACATCAGTCTACTATATAGTAGACTATATAGTGTATATATAATCTACTGTATAAATTAAAAGCAAGCTTTTATAATGGTGGTGGAATATTTTGGAAAAAGATAGTAATAATGATGGCACAAATGAAAAATGTCATCAGTGTCCCTGAGCTGTAAATGTGGAAGTTATTATGTTGGTGAATGTTTTGTTGTGTATGTTTCCACCACACTAAAAGTTTTTTTTTTTTTTTTTTTTTTAGGAGTTCTGGTAGCGTAGTGCCTAAGGCACTTGACTGCTAAGCAGAAGGCTGGCAGTTCAAACCCACAAGCCACTCCTCAGAAGGAAGGTTGGGCAATTTACTTTTGTAGTGATACCGCCTCAGAAACCCAAGGAGGGATCTCTATGAGTCGCGTCTGACTTGACAGCACATAACAAAAAAATTTTTTTTTAAAAGCACACAAGAAGCTTTTATAAACAAATTTGTAATAGAGAATCAGATTTTTAAGCCATTCCAGTAAGGCTTTTCTTGCCACCACTCCAGATAAACTACTCTCATCAGGTATCAAGTCTCAGTGGTCCTCATCTGCCCTTGTGCCAAATCCAAAAGTTAATTTTCTGGTCTCATTTTACTTGACTTCTCAACAGCATTTGATATGGTTGCACATTTCCTCCCCAAGGGAAGAACTTTTTGTTCATCCATGACACCACCTTCTTCTGGTTTTCTTGCTACTTCAGTGGCCACTCTTTCTCAGTCTCTGGCTGGCATCTTCTTATCCTGTCTTTGTTGCATGCTCAGCCTTAGTGCCTGCTGCTCTTCCCTATATATATCCATTCCCTCAGTGGCCACAGACTATATCTCGTGGATTTAAATGCCATCCATTTGCCAATTACTGGAGTCCAGGTGGTGCACACATGCTTGGCTGATAACCAAAAGGTTTAAGGCTGACGTCTACCCAGCAGTGTCTTGGAAGAAAGGCCTGGAGATCTACTTCCAAAAAATCAGCCATTGAGAACCTATTGAGCACAGTTCTACTCTGGCACACACTGGATATGCCGATGATCAGCAGAGTTGTATCTGTAGCTCCTAACCTCTTCCCTGAGCTTCAAACTTATATATCTAGCATTTTACTTGATAGCTCTACCTGGATGTCTAATAAAACCTAAAAAACCAACCCCGTGCCATTGAGTCAATTCCGACTCATAGCGACCCCCATTGGGTTTCCAAGGCTGTACATCTTTACAGAAGTACATTGCCTCATTTTCTTCCTGCAGAGCAACTGGTGGGTTTGAATTGCTGACCATATGGTTAGCAGCCAACTGTCTTAACCACTATGTCACCAGAGCTCCCTGTCTAATAAGCGTCTGAAATGTAGTATGTTAAATATAAAACTCTTGACTCCCAACAAAGTTCAGACTCCTAGGGAGAAGAGAGGTGTTATTGTATCAACATTTTACTGCAGCAACATTTTACTGCCCTTCAATCCTGTTCCCAGGACTAAGCTAGCTAAATATAGAAATGGTATCGATAAAGGATAAACTACATTCAAATTAGAGATGTGAGGAATACATGTATGTTGAAAGCTCACTAAATCAAAAATTAAACATACTTTTTATTTATTAATGATTGCAGCTTTGTGCCAGGTACTATTCTAAGTACTTTTATAGGTCTTATATAATTTAATCCTTACAAAAATCCTGAAGTAGATATTATGGCCCCATACTCATATTAGAAAATGGAGACACAGGTTAAATATTTTGTCCAAGGTCACAGAGCCAGCAAGAAGGGCAGCTAAGATTTGAACCTAGATAGGAGTCATGGTGGAAACTGCAGTGTTATTCTCCATCCCAAGGTCATGTGCCTTCTCAAAGTCATGTTTCTTGACTCGTATACTATTACTAGATTTCATGGTCTTTAACCATAAAAGACTTCATGGTCTATAAAAACGTACTAGGAAACAAAAGAGTCAAATGTGTTCTATTTTACATAAACATTTCAGAAATACTTTTTTAAGTGAATTAAATTTCTTTTTATTATGATAAATATATATGCAACCAATTGCTATTTCAGCATTCTTCTCATGTACAATTTAGTGGCATTAGTTATATTTACCATGGTGTTCAACCCTCAGTATTATCTGCCCATTAGCAAACCTCAGTGTCCCCTAAACAGTGAGTCCCCCTTTTCCCCTTCCTCCCACCAGCTCCTGGTAACCACTAATAAACTTTAGTCTTATACACTTGCCTATACTAGGTATTTCATATAAGTAGAATCATACAATATTTGTCCCTAAAAAGGAACTTTTAAATAATAATAATAATAATAATTTTATTGTGATTTGGTTGAAAATTTACAGAGCAAATTCACTTTCCATACAACAGTTCATACACATTTTGTTTCAAGGTGTTGACTGCAATTCTCCACAGTGTAACAGCTCTCTTCCCACTTCCTCCCTGTAGTTACCTCTCCCCAATGTCCTTCTTTCTAATGCATTCCTGCCCCCTGAACTATCTCCCTAAGCAAACACTGCCCTTCTGTTCTCCCACAATCTGAGGAGTGTATTAACCTGATGTAAATGTTCACCCTATATGCCTGTCTGTTGTTTGGCTGGAAGCCACAGGAGTGAGTTCAGTTCTAGATCTGAAGAGTTGACTAGGGACTGTAGTCTCGGGGGTCTCACCAGGCTCTATGAGACCAGTAAACCTGGTCTTTTCTTAAAAAAGAACTTTTATAAGTTAGATTAAAAAAATAAATTTCAGTTCATAATCAGAATAGAGAAAAACATTAGCTGAGTACTGCTTCTGTTAATATAGGCATGGATTATGGAACAAAGGATAACTCAGAGAAAGAGACACTAGGAGGCCCAACTAAAATATGTAGCCACTATACCTTTCTCCCCAACACAGATCCTTGTGAAAGTTAATTAACCACTAATTGTACATCCTTCAAGTTTTTTTTTTTTTTTTTTCTGATCACTTCCTATAAACTCAGCTAATTAGGTTATTGGAATTCAAACCGACAGCTTGGCAGAAGCATCCCCTAATACAGGTCCACAGGGTAGCATGGCCTGTCTGCTCTTCCTATGGGAGCCCAGTGACTTACTGCTCCCATGGACACAGAGAAAGGAACCACTGCGCCCTGAATTTTAAAAGCTCTTAGTACACTCACTTTATGCAATGAAAACCATTGGTGTGGAAAAGAAGTTGGGAAATCTTTCAGCTGTTGAAAATCATTCATTTCCATGAAATAACATTACTGAAACTGTTATTTTTTAAAACATACCCAATTCCTGTCAAAAAAAAATTTTGCAAAAATACCATTTTTCTTCCATATGGATTTTATTATTCAGTCTTAATAAATTAAACAAATAAACAAAAGACTAAAAACTTTCTCAAGGATGACTCCAATCATTGAAAAAATAATTTCAAACAAATGAGGTCTGATGTTTTTGGTAGTTTTAAGGACAGGATTTTTAAAATATTATGCACAATGCTTGTGAGATGTTTCCTTTCCCTAATATACAACAAAGAGTCCTTGGTGCCATAAGTGGTTAAGCGCTCAACTACTAGCTGAAAGGTTGGCAGTTTGAAATCACCCAGAAGTGCCTTGGAGGACAGCCCTGGCAATCTGTTTCCAAAAGGTCACAGCCTTGAAACTCTATGGAGTACAGTTCCACTGTACACACATGGGGTCGCCATGGTTGGAATCAACTCGATGGTAACTAACTACAATAATATACACCAACACACTCCATGCTAAATACTGTTCAAAAACTTGTTTACTGAACAATGAAATATATGCTGGACTGTGTAGGACTACTGGTTTTGACCAAAACATCCCCATCATTTGTATCATTACTGTATTATCATGTTTGTTTTTTCACTTCTAAATAAAAGAACCAACTCAAAAGAGTTAACTATCCTATCTCCAAATGCTGATGTGTGTCTAGATTTAGTTTCCTTCTATGTTTTTTGAGAAGTAAGCACTATGAAACCTTGTGTGTAAAGAGGTAGTAAATATTAATATTAAAAGATAAAAACAGCAAAAAAGCAATATAAGCTGATGTTTTCAGAGTTCTTAGTTTTCTTTGTTTAGGCTCACAGTAAGGAAATGAACTTTTTAATTTAATTATTATTTAGCATCAAAGATCAACAGGAAAGTATAGCCAAATGTTCTAAAGTAGAAACAAGAAGTCCAGCTTCCACGCAGATATCTGTTACATAATATTAGCATAAGTGCATTTATCTGCTTAGGGACTAAATGAGAAGACCATTTCATTGTTTGCTTAATGCACTAAAAACATTTCCTTTTAAAGGCAGAATCTCTGTAAAGAACAATTCATATGCCTGGAAGCCTAGAAAAGTGTTTGTGGTGAAAACCACTCATGCTTATATATTATGTTCAGAAAATGCAAATATTACAAGAGGGAGGTGACTCTGATAGTGGCTCTCAAAACTTTCATGGAACTTTTCTGCCAGGCAGCAGAAATTTCAAAGCTATTAAAAACAGTCTGTTAACAGATATATGCTTTCCAAAAAAGAAGGACAGATAAATTAACTTACATCCCCAAGTTCCAACACGAGGTTTGTCTCTCCACTCTGCAGACCTTTGCCTGACCACTGATCCTTCACCCTGGCTTGACAGCTGGTTTAATCTGCAGGCAGAGTGGAATGCGTGGTCTTGCACTTGCTGTTCTTTTCTGTTTTCAGAGGGCCAGCAGTCCTGGTTGTTTCCATGGCAACCAGGAGGAAGTGGCTGGCCTACCGGCTTCATTAGCCACACAGCAGGAGGGAACCTGCCTTGGCAACTTCTGGTTGATCTTTTGAGGTTCTAAACTGGAAGTTTCCAGAAGAAATTGAGGAGGCTGCTGCTTGATGCTGACCCTGAAGTACTAACACTGATGAAGAAGTTCTCCATTACCAGGGAATTGAATGAATTAAGTATAGAGCATGAAGACTCTTTAATACTTTTCTTTCATGGTCTGATGAATGATTTAAAAAACAAAACAAAACAAAAAAAACTTCTGTCAACTTGGTTCTAACACATGGCAACCCCATGTGTTACAGAATAGAAATGAGCTCTATAGGGTTTTCTTGGCTGTAATCTTTACAGAAACAGATCACCAGGCCTTTCTTCCATGGTGTCACTGAATGGGTTTGAACTGCCAACCTTTTGGTTAGAGTTGAATGTAAACTGTTTGTGCCATCCAAGGACTTGATAAACATATGGTACGTGTTCGCACTACTGTAAAAACGATCCTATTGTGTTGTTCCAAAGAGAAAATGAACTCATTTCTTCTTCTTCTTTTTTTATTTTTTGAAAATCAACTCAGTTCAACCCTGTAGATGTAGTCCTGTTTTCTTCTTTTTTGGTACTTTTTTTTTTTTTTTTTAATTAAACAAATGTGAAAACCACAAAACAAATAAATATGTAGAGAAATATGCTATATAATGGTAACCAATGAGGGTCCCTAAATATAAGGTGATAAGATGTGTGGAGGTCATGGGGGAAAGTCTCACTAACTAAAAACACAAAGAGACTAGAACAGTTGATTTGCAATTACTGGGATGCAGATTATCCAATATTTTATAAGAGAGAGCACCTCACTGGGGAAATGCATTCACTTATCTATTATTCATGTAGTGAACCACTGCCACACCCATGCACTATTCTAGGACTTTTAAGGAACACAGAGATAAATGTAATGGTTCTTGTCGTCAAAGAATCTATTGTATAGAAGGATGATTATATAAGTTGATTGTGGGAAATGTTCAAAGCGAGGTACAAATTAAATATGTGGAGGTTTCAGCAAAAATAAAGTTACATTTTGGCAAAAACTTGAGTAGTCTTCCCAGAGAGGTAGCACTTGATTTGGGCCTTGAAAATAGCTAGAATTTGGGTGCTTAGGTATAGAGGAAGAGGAAAGTATATGGATTGAATTATATCCCCCCAAAATATATGTTATAAATCCTGACCCCTATACCTATGGCTATAATCCCATTTGGGAATGGGTTTTCTACTGTTCTATTATTGAGGCAGTGTTACTGTAGGGTCTGTCTTGAGTTGATCCCTTTTGAGATATAAAAGGAGCAGATGAAGCAACCAGAGATGGGGCAAGGTAGATGCCACACAGTATGAAGATCACTGATAAGGACTGAATTGTGCTCCCAAAAAAATAGGTGTTGAGCTTCTGATTGAAGATGACATCCTGCTAATAGACCACTTGCCACATCCCATCATCAACAGAGATTTTCAGAAACAAGATAAAGCAGATGCAAATAATGATACTGGAGTTATGAGCAGCTAATGAGAAGATAAAGTTAATAGATGCAGTGAAGGCAGCAAAAGGGGGCAGGTTAAGTGACTGGGAAAAATTAAAAACCTACCCAGCCAAAGAGAAGTCATTAGAAATACAGAGGAGGTGGAGGAGGAGAAGAAAGAAAACAAACAAACAAATAAAAAAATCACAGAACCCACAGGCATTGAAGACTCAGAATAGTCACACTGAGAGTTTTTCAGGGTGAGCTGGGGTTGGGAGTAGGGACGAAGATCCTATAGGGAAACAGCAGGACTCCCTTAGCTTAAGCTGCTGCAGAATCCAGAAGGGAGTAGGGGAAAGGGAAGAGAAACTTTCTCCAAATAAACAGAACCCCAAATTGGACACAGGGTAGTGGACTCAAGTCCAACTCTTAGCAAGTCATTTTAGCCCAGAGTGGAACTGGGACCTGGAATTACATGACTTCTGGATCCACGTGGGGGATGGCAGCCCTTTGTCCTTTGGGGCAGCTGGCAGGTTTGAACTGTGGGTGGTACTTTGACTGCTGGGCGTCATCATCAGCAGACTGCTCCAGATGGAGCCAGGGGCTGCAGTTGTCCTTCCACTCCTGCATGCTGACTGAATTACCTCATGCTAAGCACAGAAAGGGAGCTCTGGTAGCATAATGGCTAAAGCACTTGACTGCTAACCAGAAGGCTGGTGGTTCAAACCCACCAGCCACTCCTTGGAAGGAAGTTTGGGCAATCCTACTTCCATAGTGATACTGCCTCGGAAACCCAAGGAGGGGTCGCTATGAGTCGGGGCCGACTCGACGGCACATAACAACAACAACAACAAGCACAGAAAACAGCTTCTGTCTTTCTCTCCAGGGGATCACTTCTTGCACTGATCCCCTTTCTTTTGCGTGGGTGCTCTGGTAAGTGAGCAAATTCCACTACAGTGGCCAGTTCCCAAGGCCACTGGCCAAACATAACTGGAGGGACCCCTCCTCAAATACCTTATCCTACCTTCATTTTTCTACTATCCTCTTGCCCAATTTTCTCCCTTTATACCTGGTCACTTGCTCCACTGCTCCTCGTTTTCTTTCATTTTAGCCGAACCTTCATCCTTCCCACCCCCACTTTTGTTTTCTCTCTTTTTCTTGTATTATTTTCTCTTTTCCCCTATTTCTTGTCATCTATTTTTGTTCTATCTTTTCATGTCTTCTTCTCCTTGGCTTTTTTGTTTCTCCATTTTTTTTCCCTTTGCCTCATCCTATGGGAGGAACATATTAACCCTCCACTAGTCAGCCATCGCTACTACACTGACCACCTCATCCAACAGACAAGGAACACCAATAGCTCCTGTACCACAGGATCAATGACAGACAATGGACAACACCTGCTTATCCCAACTGCAGATCTTCTTCACAACAAGCAGACCTGCACCCACATCCCCACCAGTGATTCCACCAACACAAAGAAAGCTGGAGAGCAACCCAGTACAGCCAAGTTAACAACCAAGAAGTAAACTTGCTCCACACTTCCAGATATAGTAAGAGATAAACGAGGGTGAAGCAAATCAGTACATAACTAACAAAGACAAGAACTCCAAAATGTCTAGGAAAAAACAGACAAGTTCTAATCAAACAAGAAAGCAAGACAAGATAGTAGAAACAAGTGCCCAGGCTGAAGAATTAGTAAATTTCCCTGAGGAAGAACAAGCAATAGAAATATCTGATAAGGAATTTGGAAGAAATGTATATAGGACCCTCTAAGAGCTCAAGGAATCCATAAACAGAAGCAATGAGAAGACAGACAGTACCCTGGAAGAATTCAGGAAAACCATTCAGGAACAAAATAAATTCACAATTAGAACTCATACAAAAAAAACAGCCATTAGAAATCAAGATGATGAACACTGAAATTACAGAGATAGATAACACATTGGAAGGACAAAAGAACAGACTAGAACTGGCTGAAAATCACATTTTCCAACGAGAAGACAAATTCCTTGATGTCAGCCTGTTTGAGGAAAAATCAGAACAAAGATTTAAGAGAAATGAAAAAAACCTAAGAGTTATATGAGATGACCTGAAAAGAAATTACCTACATCTGATTGGAATCCCAAAACAAGAGGAGGCAAAAAAGAAAGAAAGAAAGAAAAAGCACTGAGAAAATTGTCAAAGACTTGCTAACAGAGATTTCTCCCATATCATGATACAAGATGGGATCAGGTATAGCAAGGATTGTGGAGCTGGCACAGGACCATGCAGTGTTTTGTTCTGCTGTACCTAGGGTTGCTATGAGTCAGAGATGACTTGATGGCACCTAACAACAACATGATACAAGAAAAAATAGCCACCCAAGAAGCTCAACATACCCCATACAGGATACACTCTAAGAGAAAGTTACCAAGACATATCATAATAACATTTTCCAAAACCAAAGACAAAGAAAGAACCTTGAGAGCAGCTTGGGAAAAATGAAATGTCACCTCCACAGGCAACCTATAAGACTAAGCTCTGATTTCTCAGCAGAAACCAAGTGGGCAAGAAGGCATGAGATAGCATATACAAAATGGGATAGCATACATAAAATCTTAAAGGAAAAGAATGGCAAACCAAATTCTATATCAAGCCAAACTGTCCCTCAAATATGAGGGTGAGATCCAGACATTCCCAGACAAACAGAAAGTAAGGGAATTTATGAAAACCAGACCAACCCTACAAGAAATGCTAAAGGGAGTCCTTCCAATAGAAGAAAACCCACAGCAGAGAACAATGAATTTAAGTTAAGACACTTGACACCACCACCAAGAAACCAAACCAGAAAAGAGATTCTCAAAATAAGCTCACAAAAAAATGTACATAGAGAAATAGGAGAGTAAATCTGTAGATGACACCAACAAAACAAATAGAGGGAATAACAGTTTTAATTGCAAAACTTCCAAATGGAGTGAAAGACAGGACAATGTCTATAGAACAGATTTTTCCAAACTTAGAGAGATAAGAATTTATTTCAGGGTAACCACCAAGAAGACTAACGCTCCTTCTAACCAAACTAAGAAAGAAGAAAATCACAAGACCTTAGTAACCACAAAACCAAAACTAATGAAGAAATGAGAAAAACACTTGATAACAAAATGAACTCAGCATAGAAAAATATTTGAGACAAAGAAATCAACAACAATACAACAAAAAACACAATAGAATGACAGCAAAAAAAAAAAAAATTGCATACTTATCACTAATTACATTCAATGTGAATGGACTAAATGCACCAGTCAAGAGAAAGAGAGTGACAGAGTGACAGATTGCATAACAAAAGAAGACCCATGGATGTGCTGCCTACAAGAGACTCACCTTAGACACAAAGATAAAAATAAAAATAAAACGGTGGGAAAAAATATATCAAGCTAATGGCAACCAAAAAAGAGCAGGAGTGGCAATATTATTTTCTGATAAAATAGACTTCAAGGTGAAAACCAGCATAAGGGACAAAGAAGGACACTATGTGATGTTAAAAGGGTCAATTGACCAAGAGGACATTACCATAATAAATATCCATGCACCCAATGAAAACCAAAGAACCAAACCAAACACTCTGCTGTCGAGTTGGATCTGACTCATAGCAACCCCTCCTTGGGTTTCCAAGGCAGTACCACTACTGAAGTAGATTGCCCAACCTTCCTTCCAAAGAGTGGCCAGTGGCTTTGAACTGCCATCTTTCTAGTTAGCAGTCAAATGCCATAGGCACTTCACCACTAGAGCTCCTAATGAAGGAGCTCCAAAATACACAAAGCAAATATTAACCAAACTGAAAGGAAAAATAGATAATTATACAATAGCAGAAGGAGACTATAACACACCACTTTCAAGGAAGGACAGAACAACTAGGAAAAAAACTCAACAAAGATACAGAAGAACTTAACAAACACAACTAACCAACTTGACCTCATAGACATAAACAGAGCATTCCACCCAACAAGAGTACAATACATATTCATCTCCAATGCACAAGAATCATTCTCCAGAATAGATGATATGTTAGGCCACAAAACAAGCCTCAACAAATTTAAAAACACTGAAATACTACAAAGCTTTCTTCTTTGATTACACTGCTACAAAATTAGAAATCAATAACAGGAAGACCAAGGGGGTGGGGCATGGGGAAACTGAATAGTATACTGCTCAAAAACTACTGGGTAACAGAAGAAATAAAGTGTTTTTGTTTGTTTGTTTGTTTGTTTTTAAATCCTAGAAAGAAATGAGAATGAAAATACAACTTACCAAAACTTTTGGGACACAGTGAAAGCAGTACTCAGAGGTCAATTTATAGCAATAAATGCACACATCAAAAAAGAAGAAATAATAAAAATCAACACTTTAACTCAACAACTCCAACAATTAGAAAAAGAACAACAAAAGAAACCTACACTATCCAGAAGTAAGGAAATAATAAAGATCAGAGCAGAAATAAATGAAGCAGAAAACAAAAAAACAACAGAGAAAAGTTAACAAGACAACAAGCTAGTTCTTTGAAAAGATTAACAAAATTGACAAGCCACTGACAAAATTTAACAAAGGAAAAGAAAGAGAAGATGCAAACAACACAAATAATAAATGAAAAGGGCAACATCACAACAGAACCAACTGAAATGAAAAATATAACAACAGAGTATTATGAAGAACTGTACTCCAACAGATTCAAGAACATAGAAGAGGGAGACAAATTTCTAGAAACATGAGACCTACCTAAACTAATCCAATCTGAGATAGAATACTTGAACAGACCCATAACAAAGGAAGAAACTGAGCAAGTCATAAAAAACAAAAACAAAAAATTCCCCACAAAAAAAGTCCTGGCCCAACAGCTTCACTGGAAAATTCTATCAAATGTTCAGGAAAGAGCTGACACTTTTACTACTGAAACTATTCCAAATTATTTCTATTTTCCATAGAAAATGATGGAATACTCCCAAATTCATTCTATGAAGCAAGCATAACACTGATAGCAAAACCAGGTAAAGACACCACTAAAAAACTACAGGACTGTAAAATGGTACAACCATTGTGGAAAGCAATATGGCGATTCCTTCAAAAGTTGGAAATACAAATACCATTTGACCCAGCCATCCCATTACTAGGTATATACCCTAAAGAAGTGAGAGCCATAACAAGAAC
>NW_006921665.1:6806132-6809651 GCF_000298275.1 Orycteropus afer afer | reverse complement strand
AAAAAAAAAAAAAAAAAAAACACTACAGAAAAATATCCCTCATGAATATAGACACAAAATCTTCAACAAATCCTAGCCAACAGAATCCAACAACATATCAAAAAAATAATACACCATGTCCAAGTGGAATTCATACCAGGCATGAAAGGATGGTTCAATATCAGAAGAACAATCAATGTAATCAATCCATTAGATAAATAAAAGAACCATATGATCATATCAATTGATGCAGAAAAGACATTTGATAAGATCCAACACCCATTACTGTTCAAAATTCTCAGCAAAATAGGAACAGAAGGAAAAATCCTCAACATAATAAAGGGCATATACGTAAAACCAACAGCCAACATTATTGTGAATGGAGAAAGGCTCAAAGCATTCCGCTTGCAAATGGGAACCAGACAAGGATGTCCCCTATTACCACTTCTATTGTATTAGAAGTCTTAGCCAGGGCAATAAGGCAAGAAAGAGAAACAAAAGCCATCCAAATTAGCAAAGGAAAAGTAAAGTTATCGCTGTTCACAGATGATATGATCCTATATATGGAAAGCTCAAGACACTCAGCCAAAAAAAAAAAAAAGATTGGAACTAGTAGAAAAGTTCAGCAAAGTGACAGGATACAAGGTCAATAACAATCAGTTGGATTCCTGTACATCAACAAAGAGACCTCTGAAAAGGAAATAAGGAAAACAATACCATTTACAATAGGTATCAAAAAGATAAAATACTTAGGAATAAATTTTACCAGGGATACAAAAGACCTATACAAAGAAATCTATAAAACACTACTACAAGAAACTACAAGGAATCTACATAAATGGAAGAACATGCATGCCATGTTCATGTACGGGAAGACTGAATGTGAAAATGTCAATACTACCCAAAGCAATCTATACAATTCAATGGAATCTCGATCCAGATTCCATCAACATTCTTTAAGGAAATGGAAAAACCAATCACTAACTTTTTATGGAAAGGAAAGATATCGTAGATAAGCAAAGCACTGCTGAAGAAGAAAAACAAAGTAGGAGGTCTCACACTCCCAGATCCCAAAACCTATATAGCCACAGTAGTCAAAACAGCATGGTATTTGCAAAATGATAGACAAATAGACTGATGGGACAGAATTGAAAACCCAGAAATGAGCCCATCCATCTATAGTCAGCTGATCTTTGACAAAGGGTTAAAACCTATTAAATGAGGGAGAGATAGCCTCTTTAACAAATGATGCTGGCAAAATTGGATACCCACTTGCAGAAAAATGAAACAAGACTCATACTTCACCCCATAAACAAAAATGAACTCAAGATAGATCAAAGACTTAAATGTAAAACCCAAAACTATAAAGTTCATCAAAGATAAATTAGGGGAAAATCTAGGGTCCCTAGTTTACGGCATAAATAGACTATCAAGCATAACCCAAAATGCACAAACAGTGCAAGTGAAACTAGATGACTGGGACCTTTTCAAAATTAAATTCTTATGTGCATTGAAAGATGTCTCCAAAAGAGATTTCTCTACAGATTGGGAAAAAAATATTTGGCTATGACACATCTGACAAGGGACTTATCTCTAAAATTTATAGAAAACTTCAACACTTCAACACTAAAAAGACACTCCAATTCAAAAATGGGCAAAGGACATGAACAGACACTTCCCTGAAGAAGATATACAGGCAGCCAACAAACACATGAGGAAATGCTCATGATCATTAGCTATTTAAGCATGTGCACTGCCGTCAAGTCAGATGCAACTCCTAGTGACCCCTTCTTGGGTTTCTGAGGTGGTATCACTACGGAAGTAGATTGCCCAACCTTCCTTCCAAGGAGTGGCTGGTGGGTTTGAACCGCCAGCCTTCTGGTTAGCAGTCAAATGCCTTAGGCGCAAATCAAAACAACAATGAGATTATTATTTCACTCCAGCAATAATAACAAAGTTCAACAAGGCAGAAAATAACAAATGCTGGTGAGGGTGCAGAGAGATTGGATCTCTCATACACTGCTGGGGGGGACTGTAAAATGGTACAACCACTGTGGAAAATGGTATGGTATTTTCTTAAAAAATTGAAAACAGAAATACCATTTGATCCAGCAATTCCATTACTAGGAACATGTTCTAAAGATGTGAGAGACAGGACAGGAATAGACATATGCACACTCACATTCACTGCAGCACAATTCACGATAGCAAAGAGATGGAAACAACCTAAATGCTCATCAAAAAATGAACAGATAACCAAACTATGGTACATTCATACAATGGAATACTATGCAACATTAAAGTATAATGAAGAATACACAAATAATCTCACAACATGGATGAATTTGGAGGACATTATGCTGAATGAAATAAGTTCATCACAGAAGAACAAATATTGTATAAGTCCATTATTGCAAAAAGTCAAGGAAAGGTTTATTCAGGGAAGGAAATTCACTTTGTTGGTTACTGGGAATGGGAGGGAATGTGAGGGGTAATTTCAGACTGTTGTTGTTATGTGCCTTCAGACATGTTGATTTGGGTGAGGGGAGGTATGAAGAGAGTCTGTGACCAGCACGGTGACAATAGGGAAAGGGAGGACACAGAAATGTGCACAAAACATATAGACAACAGGCAAATACTATTTATTATATGCACAATACTCCATTACAAGTGGCACCAAACACTAAGCTATAGGTAAATACATAGGCAGGTGAGAAGATCAGGTGGAGGTAGGCCAACAGGAATATACCCAAAACTAAGGATAGATTTGGCTGAAGACAGTCTTACATATGTATTTGTGCTACAAAATTAACCACATACATTACAGAAGTAACAGAGGAGAAGGTCGGAGTAGCTTCTCAGAGACAACCAAATACCTTGAAGGAGAGAATCACCTAGCCTGTGGGCTCAGGAGATCATGCTTGGGGGACATCATGCTCAATTGGCACAGCACAATACACAAAAAATTTGTTTCACATCCTACTTTGGTGAGTAGCGACTGGGGTCTTAAAAGCTTTTGAGTGGCCTTCTAAGATGCAACTATTGGTCTCTTGTCTGGAAGAAAGAAGAGTGAAGAAAATCAAAGTCATTTGGAAACAGTTTGTCCAAAGATATGATGGACCACGAGGACCTCAGCCTTCACGACCCTGAAACCAGAACTACATGGTGCCCAGCCACCAATGCCAACCATTAGGAAAGGGATCAAAGTTGGAGATATTGGATAGAGTGGGAGGAAGAATGTGGAACAAAATTCAAAAACACAAAAATGACCAGAATTACTGGGCAGATAGAGACTAATGGAACACCCAAGACTATGGCCCCAGGTTATCCTTCAGTCCTGGAAATGGACTCATGTCCTTGGTGGCACTCAGCTCAACTGTAGAAATACCTACAAGCAGAACACTTACCTCAGAGACACACACCCACCTATCCTAGGGAGATGCACCCCTTAGATCAGTCAGCCATGAGACATCAGAGGGGCAGCATTCACATAGAAGGAAAGCTGGACAGACAGGAATGCATAGATAAGAAGGCCACAGG
>NW_006921665.1:6748428-6776903 GCF_000298275.1 Orycteropus afer afer | reverse complement strand
TACCTAGTGCCACTCTGACTAGAATATACCACAAATGGGATGACTTTATCAAACAGGAGTTTATTCTTTCAATTTGGGTGCTTTAAGTCTGAGTTCAAAATGCCAGGCTTTAGGGGGCTGGGTGAAAGTCCTTCAACCTTGGGCTTCAGCTCTGCCTCCAGCTCCCAGCCCACTGAAGATAGAGGCATTTCTTCACTCAGACAGCTGTTGGCTAATGAGGCTGCCAAGCCCAAGGTTGACAAGTAAAAAGCCACAGTCCCGGTGTTATCAAACCATATGGCAAGTCATTAATTCAAGTCCATTGTAAGTCCCAGGATTGGCAGAGCATGGCAGGCTGCTGAACAATAACACAGCTACATGCAGGGTCCAAGCATGCCATAAGCTAGAGACAATTCCCCCAAGGCTTCTGCATATATATATATAAAGCAGACCACATTCCCTAAGACACCATGGAGTTGGTTGCCAGTCTCATCATAAGGAATACTACATCCAGCTACCCAGCTATTCAACCAGGCCCAACCAAGTTGACACACCAGCTGAACTACCACATCCCCACAGTGTACAAGCTCTCCTCCCACATCCTCCCTGTGGTTACTCTTTACCTGTTCCTTCTTACCTATGCATTTCTGTCTCCCTACCTTTCTTCCTGTGCAAATGCTGCCCTTCTGATCTCCTATGGTTGAGTGTTCTACAGAGTGCATCTCCCTGATATTGTTGTTCAGCTTGTAGCCATGTCTGTCTTTTGGCTGAGAGTTAAGCCATGGGAGTGAGTTCACTTTCAGGCACAAGGGTGACTTGGGGCCATAGTCCTAGGGGTTCCACCAGTTTCTATCTAGACCAGTAAACCTGGTCTTTTTTATGTTTTTGAGTTTTGTTTCACATTTTTTCTCCTACTCTATCCAGGATCTCCAATTTTGATCCCTTTCCAATGGTTGGCATTGGTAGCCAGGCACCACCTAGTTCTGGTCTCAGGGTCATATAGACTGAGGTTTTCATGGTCCATTAGCCCTTTGGACTAACTGATTCCATGTGACTCTTCCTTGCTCTGGACAAAGAGAGACCAATAGTTATATCTTAGATGGCTGTTAACAAGCTTTTAAGACCCCTGTTGCTACTCACCAAAGCAACATGTAGAACAATATTTTTGTTTACTATGTTATGGCATTTCAGCTTGATGTACCCTACAACCATGGGCCCCAGCCCACAGGCCCAGAGACTCATTCCCTCAGTGTGCTTAGTTGTGGCTAAGAAGTTATCCTAACTTTGCCCTGTTAGCTTTATATTGCATATGGACATTTTTATAGTACATACAGTTACATATGTAGGAATATTGTTTGTCAAGCCTGCATATATATGGTTGTGGGTATATTCCTGTTTTCCTACCCCTACCTGATCTTCTTGCCTGTCTACCTATGTATCTACCCATAGATTAGTTTTTGCTATTAGTCATAGCAGCCTGTGGAAGGAGACAGACCAGGAAGCCAGCTGGGGGTGGTAGTGGTGCAGTTTGCAGCAGCTGAGGGAGGAGACAAACTAGGAAGTGGGGTGAGCATTGGTTCAGAGCAGCTGAGGGAAACCAGGAAGTGAGTGGAGTGGTTTGGAACAGCTAAGGGACACAAACTTGTCTGTCAGTTTGTCCTACTCTGGTGGCTTGTGTGTTGCTGTGAGGCTGAAGGCTATGCCACCACTGTTTCAAATGCCAGCAGGATTACCCATGGTGGACAGGTTTCAGCAGAGCTTCCAGACTAAGACAGACTCAGAAGAAGGAAGAGGCCATCCACTTCTTAAAGAATAGTCCATTGAAAACCTTATGAATATCAGTGAAACACTGTCTGATATATTACTTGAAAACATTATGAATAACCCTGTAACACTGTCCAATAGTGCCAGAAGATAAGCCTCTCAGGTTGGAGGACACTCAAGATATGACTGGGGAAAAGGTGTCTCATCAGAGTAGAGCTGACCTTAATGAAGTGAATGGAGAAAAGCTTTTAAGACCTCAATGTGCTGATGTAGCATCTCTCAAAATGAGAAAAAAAAAACCAGCTGCAAACATCCATTAATAATCAGAACATGGAATGTACAAAGTATGAATCTAGGAAAATTGGAAGTTGTCAAAAATAAAATGGAACTCATAAAGATCAATATCCTAGGTAACAGTGAACTGCAATGGACTAGTTTTGGCCATTTTGAATCAGACAACCATATGATCTAATATGCCAGGAATGACAAATTGAAGAGGAATGGCATGGCATTCACCATCACAAATAATGTTTCAAGATCCATCCTGAAGTACAATGCTGTCAGAAACAGGATAATGTCCACACACCTACAAGGAAGACCAGTTACTACTACTATTATTCAAATTTACACACTAACCACCAAAGCCAAAGATGAGGAAATTGTAGATTTTTACCAACTTCCGCAGTCTGAAATTGACCAAATGTGTAATTAAGATATATTGATTATCACTGGTGGTTGGAATGCAAAAGTTGGTAGGAAAGAAGAATCATTGGTAGTTGGAGAATATGGCTTTGGTGAGAGAAATAATGCTGGAGATCATGTGATAGAATTTTGCAACACCAACGACTTATTCATTGCATATACCTTTTTTTCAACAACACACATGGTAGCTATACATGTGGACTTCACCAGATGGAGTACACAGGAATCAGATTGACTACAACTGGGCAAGAGGCTATGGAGAAGCTCAATATCTTCAGCCAAAAAAGGTCAGGAGCTGACTGTGGAACAGACCATCGACTGTTCATGTGCAAGTTCAACTTGAAGTTGAAGACAATTAAAACAAGCCCACAAGAGCCAAAATATGACCTTGAATATATTACTCCTGAATTTAGAAACCATCTAAAGGATAGATTTGATGTATTGAACACCAGTGACCAAAAACCAGAACTGTAGGATGACATCAAGAGCATCATCCATGAAGAAAGCAAGAGGTCATTAAAAATATGAGAAAGAAAGAAAAGACCAAAATGGATGTCAGAAAAGACTCTGAAATATTCCCTTGAGCAAAGAGTAGCTAAAGCAGATGGAAGAAATGACAAGATCAAAGAGCTGAACAGATTTCAAAGAGCATCTTGAGAAGACAAAGTCAATTATTACAATGAAATGTTCAAAGTCCTGGGGTTAGAAAACCAAAAGGGAAGAACATGCTTGACATTTCTCAAGCCAAAAGAACTGAAGAAAAAAAAAATTAAGCCTTCACTTTCAATATTGAAAGATTCTGTGGGAAATATATTGAATGATGCAGGAAACATCAAAAGAAGATGGAAGGAATATACAGAGTCACTATACCAAAAAGCATTGGTCAATGTTCATCCATTTCAGGAGATGGCATATGATCAAGTACCAATGGTACTGAAAGAAGAAGTTTAAGCTTTACTGAAGGAATTGGCATAAAACAAGGCTCCAGGAATTGATAGAATACTGATTGAGATGTTTCAACAAACGGATGCTGTGCTGGAGGCACTCATTTGGCTGTTCCAAGGGATTTTGGAAGACAGCTACCTGGCCAACTGACTGGAAGAGATCCATATTTGTACCCATTCTAAGGAAAGGTGATCTCAGGGATTATGGAAATTATTGAACAATGTCATTAATATCACACAGAAATAAAATCTTCTGAAGATAATTAAAAAATGGTTGCAGCAGTATATTGGCAGAGAACTTCCAGAAATGTAGGCTGAATTCAGAAGAGGATGTAGAATGAGGGATATCATTGCTGATGTCAGATGGATCCTGGCTGAAAGCAAAGAATACCAGAGTTGTTTACTTGTGTTTTATTGACTATGCAAAGGCATTTGATTGTGTGGATCATAGCAAATTATTGATAACATTGAGAAGAATGGGAATTCCAGAACACTTAATTGTACTCATGAGAAACCTGTACATAGACCAGAAGACTGTCCTTCTAACAGAACAAGGGGAGACTGAATGGTTTAAAATCAGGAAGGAGTGTGTCAAGCTTGTATCCTTTCACCATACTTTTTCAATCTGTATCCTGAGCAAATAATCTGAGAAGCTGGACTATATGAAGAAGGCCGTGGCATCAGGTTTGGAGGAAGACTGATAACAACCTATGATACGCAGATGACACAACTTTGCTTGCTGAAAGTGAGGATGACTTGAAGCACTTAGTGACAAAGATTAAAGACTACAGCCTGAAGTATGGATTACATCTCAACATAAAGAAAATGAAAATCTTCCCAATTGGACCGATAAGCAGCATCACAATGAATGGAGAAAAGACTGAAGTTGTCAAAGACTTCATATTACTTGGTACTACAATCAACACCAACAGAAGCAGCAGTCAAGATGTCAGACAATGTATTACATTGGGCAAATCTGCTGCAAAAGACCTCTTTCAAGTGCTGAAGAAGAAAGATATCTCCATGAAGACTAAGGTGTGGCTAACCCAAGCCATGGTATTTTCAGTCACCTCATATGCATGTGAGAGCTGGACAGTGAATAAGGAAGACCAAAGAGGAGTTGATGCTTTTGAGTTGTGGTGTTGGCGAAGAATACTGAGAGTACCACAGACTGCTAAAAGAACTAACAAGTGTGTCCTGGAAGAAGCACAGCCGGAATGGTCCTTGGAAGCGAGAATGACCAGACTTCATCTCACCTACTTTGGTCATGTCATCAGAAGGGACTAGTCATTGGAAAATGATATCATGCTTGGTAAAGTGGAGGGTCAATGAGGGAGGGAAGGGACCTAAACAAGATGGATTGACACAGTGGGTGTAACGATGGGCTCAGATATACCATGGATAGTAAGGCTGGCGCAAGACTGGGTTGTGTTTCATTCTATTGTGCATAGGGTCACTATGAGTCGGAAATGACTCTGTGGCACGTAACAACAACAACATTACTGATAATGCAGTGTTGTGTATGCAATAGTATTTATCTCTATTGTCTGTACCTCTTGTGCACCTCTCCATGTCTTCATTTTCCTTAGTGATATTGTTCTGGTCACACACTTTTGTTATATTGTGAAGGCTGTAATAGTTGATGTTCTTCAGTAAGTGCTGCAAGTCTTTTCACTTTCAGCAAGCAATATGTCATCTGCATATTCCAGTTGTTAACGAGTCTTCCTCAATCCTGATGCTACATTTTTCTTCATACAGTTCAGTTTCTCGTATTGTTTGCTCAGCATAGAGATTGCATAAGTATTTTGAAAGGATATAACCCTGTGAACATTTACATCAGGTAGATACACTACTTAGAACAATCAATCATGAGAGAACAGAAGGACAAAATTTGCAAAAGGAGACAGTCAGGGGGCAGGAATGCATAGGGAAGAAGCACACAGGAAAGAGGTAACTACAGTGAGGAGGTGGGAAGAGAGTTGTTACATTGTAGAGAATTGCAGTCAATGTCATGAAACTAAATGTGTATGAACTGCTGTATGGGAAATGAATTTGCTCTGTTAACTTTCACTCAAATCATAATAAAAATTTATAAATAATAAACATTTTAGTAGGGAAAAAAAAGGAAAGGATACAACTCTGACCCACACCTTTCCTGATTTTCCTGATTATCCCCTTATTCTGTTCAAATGACTGCCTCTTGATCTATGTACAGGTTCCTCATGAGCATAGTAAGTGTTCTGCAACTCCCATTCTCAATTTTATCCATAATTTGTTATGATCCACATAATCAAATGTCTTTCCATAGTCATTAAAACACAGGTAAATATCTTTATGGTATTCTCTGCTTTCAGCCAAAATCCCTTTGACATCTGCAATGATGTCCCTCATTGCAGGTCCTCTTCTGAATCTGGTTTGGATTTCTGATGGTTCCCTGTCAATGTACTACTGTAACTGTTTTTGAATTATCTTCAGCAAAATTTCACTTGTATGTGATATTAATGATACTGTTCAATACTTTGCTCATTCTGTTGGATCACCTTTCTTTGGAGGGGGCACAATATGGATCTCTTCCAGTCAGTTGGCCAGGTAGCTGTCTTCCAAATTCCTTGATGTAAAGGAGCAAGTGCCTCAAGCACTGCATCCATTTGTTGAAACATCTCAGTGGGTATTCTGTCAATTCCTGGAGCTGTGTTTTTCATCAGTGCTTTCAGTGCACCTTGGACTTCTTCTTTCAATATCATGGGTTCTTGATCATATGTTACCTCCTGAAATGCTGAACATTGACCAGTTCTTTTTTTGTACAGCAACTCTGTATTCCTTCCATCTTCTTTTGACTCTCCCTGCATTGTTCAATATTTTATCTGTAGAATCCTTTAATATTACAACTTGAGGCTTGATTTTTTTCTTCAATTTTTTCAGCTTGAGAAATGCCAAGTGTGTTCTTCCCTTTTGGTTTGCTAACTCCAAGTCTTTGCACATTTCATTATAATACTTTTCTTTGTCCTCTCCAGCTGTCCTTTGAATTCTTCTGGTCAGCTCTTTTATTTTGCCATTTCTTCCATTCACTTTAGCTACTGTCATTCAAGAGCAAGTTTCAGAGTCTTTTCTGACATCCATTTTGATCTTTTCTTTGTTTCCTATCTTTTTAGTGACCTTTTATGTTCTTCATATATAATATCCTTGATGTCATACCACAATTTGTTAGGTCTTTGGTCACTGGTGTTCATTGCATCAAATCTATTCATCAGATGATTTCTAAATTCAAGAAGGATGTCAAGTCAGATTTTGGCTCTCATGGACATGTATTAATTTTTTTCAGCTTCAACCTAAACTTGCATGTGAACAATTGATGGTCTATTCCACAGTCAGCTCCTGGCCTTTTTCTGACAGATGATATTGAGCTTCTCCATTGCCTGTTTCCACAGATGTAGTTGATTTGATTCCTGTGTATACCATTTGTTAAAGTCCATGTGTATAGTAGTTGTTTATGTTGTTGAAAAAGGTATTTGCAATAAATAAGACATTGGTTGTGCAGAATTCTATCAAGCAATCTCTGGCATCATTTCTGTCACCAAGGCCATATTTTTCAACTACTGATCCTTCTTTGTTTCCATCTTTTGCATTCCAATCACCAGTGATTATCAATATATCTTGATTGCATGTTTGGTCAAATTCAGACTGCAGAAGTTGGTAAAAGTCCTTGGAAGAGAGAACCATCAGGCCTGCTGACTCAGGACCATAGTACTTGGGGGGACACCAGGCTCAATTGGCACAAGACAGTACATAAAAATCTTGTTCCACAACCTACTTTGGTGAGTAGCAACTGGGGTCTTAAAAGCTTTCAAGCGACCATCTAAGATGCAGCTAATGGTCTCCGCTCATCTGAAGCGAAGAAGAGTGAAGAAAATCAAGGACATTTGGAAACAATGAGTCCAAGGATATGATGGTCCTCGAGACCAGAAGAACTAGTGGCAGCTACCAATGCCAACCACTCTGGAAGGGCTCAAAACTGGAGATCCTGGATAGAGTGGGAGGAAATATGTGGAACAAAATCCAAAAACACAATAATGACTAGAATTACTGGTCGGATGGAGTCTGGGGGAACCCCCAAGACTATGGCCCTGGGATACCCTTCAGGCCTGGGTAGGGCTCACTCCCCAAGGACTGGCCCTCAGCCCAACAGTAGAAAGACTTACAAGCAGAACACCCAACTCAGGGTGATGCACCCACCTGCTCTATAGAGATACAGGTCTTGGAGCAATTGGCCATGGGGCACCAGAGGGAAAGCTGGACAGACAGGAGTGCATAGTTAAGAAGGGCACGGGGTGGGGGGTGGTCACAGGGAAGGGAAGGAAGGAGAGTGGGCTAGGAACTTCCATTAGGCATATGGATATTATCCTATCGCTGACAGTATTGTAATTCAGTATAGATCTCGAAATGTTGTTTTGCACAATGAATATAACACCATTCCTCTTTATTTTGGCATTGCCAGCTGTTTTAGTTCTCTGGTGCTGCTGTAACAGACTTACCATAAATGGAATTCCATCCAGGTATAGGAGTTAGGATTCCAACCCATATTTTGGGGGAACACAGTTCAATCCCTAACCTAATACCTAGGTTAGGTCCACAGTGTGTTTTCTCAAGTCCTACTCTTAGGGGGAAGGAATTTTATGGAGAAATGCAAAGAACTAACAGTTTATGATGTGTGGCTTCAAATGAATCCTTGCTGCTGTCTTCCACCATCCGTTCAGTTAGCCCTTGCTAGGTGGCTTTGTTAGGAGCTCTGGTAGCATAGTGCCTAAAGCACTTGACTGCTAACCAGACTAACCAGAAGGGTGGTGGTTCAAACCCACCAGCCACTCCTCAGAAGGAAGATGGGGCAATCTAGTTTTGTAGTGATATTGCCTTGGAAACCCAAGGAGGGGTCGCTATGAGTCGGGTCCGACTTGACAGCACATAACAACAACAGGTGGCTTTGTTAACTTTTCTCCAGTTGTATCAAATACTGACTCCTATCACAACATCTTCATTTTTGTAAGAGGGACTTGCATATTATTTTTCTGAGAGGAGCCAGGAACCTGGCCTGGATTTTCTGATCATCCTGCTTACATCAACATTGTAGTGAGTCCAAAGAGTTCAGGACAGATGAAAGAAAGAGATATGACCATGAGATGGCAGTGTTGCACAAAACCCAAAACCCTGTGCTGTGGAGTTGATTCCAACTCAGAGCAACCCTGTAAGAGAGACTAGAATTGCCCATAGGGTTTTCAAAACTATAAATCTTTATGGAAGCAAAGTAACACATCTTTCTCCCAGAGAGTGACTGGTGAGTTTGAACTGCTAACCTTTCAGTTAGCAGCTGAACACTTTAACCACTGATCCCCCAGTGTACCTCAACAAACTGATTATTGGATCTACTGCATTGACTGCTGAAGCAGGAGGCCCTCTATAGGCAGGTGGTGCTAGAAGCCATGAGAAGAGAAAAAGGGCAAGAGAACTCCCAGGAGAATCAT
This sequence comes from Orycteropus afer afer, assembly GCF_000298275.1. Classification (NCBI taxonomy): domain Eukaryota; kingdom Metazoa; phylum Chordata; class Mammalia; order Tubulidentata; family Orycteropodidae; genus Orycteropus; species Orycteropus afer. The sequence continues at coordinate 6,767,998 of NW_006921665.1, read as the reverse complement.
GGAGTGTGTAGGTGATACACCTCAGCAGCAAAATGGGAGTTTCTGGTCAGAGGGGTCTGGAGGGCAGCAGCAGCTGAGAGTCTTTATAACTATTGGGTTTATCTGGCTCTGGTGGCATAGTGCCTAAGGCATTTTACTGCTAACCAGGAGGTCGGAGGTTCAAACCCACCAGCCACTCTGCAGTAAAGATTTACTGCCTTGGAAACCCAACGGGGGTTGGTATTAGTTGGAATCAACTTGATGGCAGTGAGTTTGGTTTTTTTGATTTTATGGCTAGCAGATGTTGGACATAATCTCATGGGGGTATGCAAATCAGACAGTGTTTAAATGACTAAAAGTCTGCTTGTTTGGTCTATTTGAAAAAAGATGTGTAAAAATTCAGTTTGGCACCAGCAGGCTCTTTGGTCTAATGGGCCTCCAGCCTATTATGAAGAAAAAAACAGTGGAGGCCAATCTGTGCTGGTTAATTTTATGTGTAAGCTTGGTAGGCTGTGGTTTCCAATTGTTGGCCAAACACTGGTATGGTCGCTGTTTCATAATGTAATATAGCAAAATCTAATATAATCACCTGCCATAATGTAATCTAATCTAATGCAATCAATCAGTTGAAAGAAGAGTTTCCTTAGGATGTGTTCTGCTTCTCGACTATAAATAGATATTTTGACAGAATTCCTTCACTCTGTACTCTTCCCATCACCTGACTTATGGATTTTGGGATACAAGCCTGTAGGAGTCTCCAGCCTGACCTATGGATTTTAGCCTTAGTAGTGCCTCCACAATCTTGTGAGCCAATTCTTTGAAATGAATAAATCTCTCCTGCTTTTTCCTTCTCTCTTTCTACACACACACACACACACACACACACCCTTCATTGGTTGTTTCTCTGGAGACCCCTAAGACACCATCTTTGTCTCATTTATATAACCAACATACTTCACCTTGGATCAGGCACTTCTTACATATACTTCAGATCCTTCCAGCCTCACCTGATTTTTGTTCTACCACCACTGCTCTGACCAGTTCTGCGTTTGGTCCAACCACCTGCATGCACATAGAAGCAATCTGCAAGTGCCTCTTGTCTCTCATCCTAATGCTTTGTTGTTGTCACTGTGGCTGGCATACTGCAAGCACCCCCTTAATACCCTCATGAATACAACCTGGAAGTGCTGGGGAGTTAATAATGCCTCATGGACTTATTCTCTGACCAAATGGGGGATATGAGCTGATGGATAACAATTCTTTTTTTCTTGCCCCAGGCAGATAATCCTGAGATGCATGCATATGTCTGGCTTCTCAGGGGGTCTGTGGGAACAAGCAACTCAATAAAGTAATTGTGTTGCCTCTCTCTGCTTCTCTGTTTCACTTTCCTTCACTTTAGCTTCTTGGGATCACATTCCTCAATAAAAAGCACTTACATATATGTATGTATTTGTTTCATGTTCTACTCTCTGATTAAATCAGGTTAAGCCACATACTTTATTCTCCTTTCCAGATTCTAAAATAAATTCTTCCTCCTGTGAACTAAAAATCAGCCCTTCCCAATTCCTGGGAAAGCTTGCTTCTATACTGATACCCTCACCTCTTCCACTAAATAGAAACTGATAGTTTTAAGGAATGCATTCTGAGAGTTGCAGAGAGTCCCAATTTTGTCTGTCTCTTTATATAATTACCTCCATAAAACAGAGAAAAGTATTTGACACATCAATGTGGTATCTTCAGACACTTAAATGATTTTATATCATTATCAACTCAATGGCAATGGTTTTTGATTTGGAAAGTCTTTTGTCATAGTACATCACCTTAACAGCAACATTATCCATGAGCATACCTGGGTGATGTTGCCTGGATAAAGAAGTAAAGTCCCTAGCAATTTATAATAGTTACAGCATATAAAAGGATTTGTTGTTGTTAGATGTCATTGTTCTTTTCCATCTCACAGAGACCCTACGTACAACAGAAGAAAACACTCCCCAGTCCTGTGTCATCCTCCAATTGTTTCTGTTTGAGCTCATTGTTGTAATCACTGTGTCAATTCATCTCATTGAGGGTCTTCCTCTTTTTGCTGACCCTCTATCAAACATGATGTCCTTCTTCAGGGACTGGTCCCTCCAGATAATATGTTCAAAGTATTTAAGATGAAGTCTTTGCATCCTTGTTCCTAAGGAGCATCCTGCCTGTACTTCTTCCAAGACATGTTTTCATTCTTTTGGCAGTCCATGGTATATTCAGAATACAACACCATCTTTCCAATGCATCAGTTCTTCTTTGATCTTCCTTATTTATTCTTCAGCTTTCATGTGCAAATGAGGCAACTGAAATACTATAACCTTAGTCCTCAAAGGACTTTTTAACACTTTAAAGTGGTCTTTTGAGCAGATTTTTCAAATGCAAGAGATTGTTTGATTTCTTGACTGCTGCTTCCCTGGGCATTGATTGTGGATCCAAGTAAAATGAAATATTTGGCAACTTCAATCTTTTCTCTATTTATCATGATATTGCTTACTGGTCCAGTTGTGAAGATTTTTGTTTTATGTTGAGGTATAATCCATACTGAAGGCTGTAGCCTTTGATATTATCAGTAAGTGCTTAAAGTTCTCTTCCCTTTGAGCAAGCAAGGTTATGTTATTTGCATATGGAAGATTGTTAATGAGTCTTCCTCCAATCCTAGTGGTGCATTCTTCTTCATATAGTCCAGCTTCTTGGATTATTTGCTCAGCATATAGATGGAATAAATATGGTGAAAGGATATAACCCTGATGCACACCTTTCCTGATTTTAAATCATGCAGTACCCCTTTATTTTGTTTAAACAGCTGCCTCTTGATCTATGTACAGGTTTTAAATGAGCACAATTAAGTGTTCTGGAATTCCCATTCTTCACAATGTAATCCATAATTTGTTAAGAGCCCACAGCTGAATGCCTTTGCATAGCCAATAAAACATGGTTAAATATCTTTCTGGTATTCTTTGCTTTCAGCCAAGATCCATCTGACATCAGCATTGTTATCCCTTGTTCCATGTCCCCTTCTGAATCTGGCTTGAATTTCTGGCAGTCCCCTGTCAATATACTGCTGCAATCATGTGTTTACTAATCTTCAGCAAACTTTTACTTGCGTGTGACATTTATGATATTGTTTGACAATTTCCACATTCTGTTAGATCACCTTTCTTTGCAATGGGTGCAGGTATAGATCTCTTCCAGTATGTTGGCTATGTGTTTGTCTTCCAAACTTCTTGGCATAGATGACAGAGTGCTTCCAGTATTGCATCTTTTTCTTGAAACATTTCAATTGGCATTCCTTAAATTCCTGGAGCCTTGTTTTTGGCTAATACTTTCAGTGCAACTTGGACTTTTTCCTTCAATGCCATCAGTTCTTGATCATATATATGCTGCCTCCTGAAATGATTGAATGTTGACCAATTCTTTTTGGTACGGTGACTCTGTGTATTCCTTCTATCTTCTTCTATTTTATTATTTTTTTTAACATTTTATTGTGATTTGGTGAAAGTTTACAGAGCACATTAGTTTCTCATTCAACAATTTGTAAACAATTTGTTTTGTGCTATTAGTTGGATCCCTTCAATGTGACAGCACTGTTCCCATATCCTCTCTGGGTTCTCCCATTTCCATTAGTCCTTTTTTCCTTCCCCTTCCTGCCTTCTGAACTTTGTTTTTGGGCAAATGCTGCCCTTTGGTCCCATATGGTTGATTGTTCTGAGGAGTACCTTTCCCATGGATGTTATTTTTTACTTTTTAGGCTGTCTGTTGTTTGGCTGAAAGGTGATCGATGGGGGTGGGTTCAGTTCCAGATTTGAAAAGTATCTCAGAGCCACAGTTTTGGGGGTTCCCCCAGTCTCTATCCAACCAGTAAGTCTGATCTTATTTTTATGATTTTGAATTTTGTTCTTCTACATTTTTCTCCCGTTTTGTCAAGCACATTCTATTGTCTTCCCAATCAGAGCAGTCAGTAGTGGAAGGTGGGTACCATCTGCTTTTTTGGGTCTCAGGCTAGAGGAGGCTGTGGTTAATGTGGGCCATTATTAGTCCTGTGGACTAGTTACTTCTTTAAGTCTTTGGCGTCCTTCACTTTCCTTCACTTCAGATAGAAGAGACCAATAGTTGCATTTCAGATAGCCACTCTCAAACTTTTAAGACTTCAGTCACTACTCACTGAAGTAGGATGTAGAACATTGTCTTTGTAGTCTATGTTATGCCAACTGTCCTAAATGTCCCCTGAGACTATGGTCCTAAGTTCCCAAGCCCAGTGACTCAGTTCCTCAAGGTGTTTGATTATGGCAAAGAAGTTTTCAAACATTTGTTTCCTGTATGTGCTATTATATACATCATGTATGGTCAGTAACTGCAACCCCCCAAAATGACTCCCAGACTCCATCCTGTTTAGCCAAGCCAGTAAGAACTACAAGCCATTTCCCCTATCTCCCCTTGTCATGTATTCCCCTGCTCCCCCAGGCATCTATTAACCACCTTCTCTGTAATGTATTAACCTGTCCATAGAATAGTCTCAAGCTATAAAGCTTGCTAATGGCAGCATCTTATCAGAGCATATACAGGTGGTGGTCTTAGGGCACTGCCTGGGGCTACCTCCTAATTGGGACCTGGTGCCACCAAGTCTGAAATCAGTCACATGGCCTTCCATTTCCACTTACATAGGTCCCCTCCCCAATTCCTCAAACTCAAGTATCATTATCCCTGCAAAGTGCTAGGAGGTTACCAGTCATCTTGCATCCATTCCGGCCTGCTGCTGCTGGACCCTGAGTTGCTAGCAACATTTGTAAGCCTGCTTTCTTTATCTTTTTAATTCTCTCTCCCTATTCTTTTTGTTCCTCTTCTGAATAAATGTCCATGTCTCTGACTATGTTTCCTGGGAAATTTTTCAGACTTTTGCTACTCAGGAGGAAGTTTCAACTTCCTTGGAAAATTCCTGCAACAGCTGGCGGGCCAGCCAGGAGTCTGAAAAACTTACCCAAAGGTCAGCAGAAACCATGAGTAAGAAAGTGGAGGAAGTCCCAGGCTGGCCAGCCACAAGCATGTTCACACCCATTGCCAAACTACTGGATGACTGGGGATCTGTGTGCGAATATGGGGATGCCCTGAAAATGCCACAGGTACTGTTAGATGTATTGCAGAGTGTCAGCATGGAGAAAGTGAAAAGAGACTACCAAGTGCTGGTCACCATGGTAGCCTGGCCCCTGCTATATGCAGTCTGCACCACCACAGATGCTAAGCTGGCAGCAGCTAGCAAGTACAAAAATTAAGGGATGAAATGCAGAAAGTTAAGGAAGAACTAAGGTTAGAGAGAGATGTGCAGCTGGATCAATCAGATGCAAAAGAAATTGTTGCTACCATGCTACAAGCATCTGATCAAATTATAAAAACATTAGCTTATCAAGCAGCAAAATTGACTGGGTGCCACTTACTGTGCCAACAAATTTGAGCAGTTATAACTAGGACTGATTGGGATCCCAAGAAATGGAACCCTCTTGAGTCCTTGGACTTGGAGGAGGAAAAAGATGTCTGGGATGACAACATCAGCATAACTGAACACCTAGAAGCCCAGCTGTTAATCACTCCCAAGGTAAAGACCAATTGGCTCCACACCCCAAATGGTGCTGGACTGCCAGGTCCCCCCAAGGAGAGGGAACACACCACAGTAATGGACTACACCACCAAGGAACTCCTTGATATAGCTGTCCAATACTGACAGAAGGAGGAGAGTCTATACCTGCCTAAGTATTAAGGCTATGGGACACAGGAGCAAATGGTCTTGTCAGGACAGGAGTTATCAAAATTGGTCTCAGTTACTTCCCAGTCTGCCTTCAAGCAAAGGTTCTATATGTTTCAGAATGGAGAGAGGAATTCCTTACTCATGAACTGGATCATTTTAGCCTGCCAAGCAGTGTGGCCCACAGAGGGCTATATTCCCTGCATCCCTCTAAGATGGAATATTCTTGAAGAATTACAAGGGATAATTTGGGAGTTAGGGGCAAAGCATGCTATATATATGCCTGAATTTCTGGGTCCCAATAATGAAATATTTAAGGAAAGCATGAGCAATGCCCTCTTGCAGTCCACCCACAGCCAGTACTGTGGTCCTCTTTTGCCCATCCTTCAGTTAGCAGTTGGGCACCCCATTTCACTGCTCACATGGGGTAAACTGCTGCTCACATGGGGTAAACTGACAGACTAAGGCAGGAAAATGTGAGGGCTACTGAAAAAGCCCCCAAGGCAGAGAAAGAGGCTAATAATTCCATCAAAGGGAAAGGGCCCCTACGAATAACCTGCAAGCAGCTTTGGACTGACCTTATAGCTGCTGAAAATCCTAAAGAAAAAAAAAAAAAAGATAAACAAGCTAATGCTATTCTCCTTCTTCTGTGGCACCACCTGGGACCTGATCAACAATTCCTCCCCCTAAAGGAGGAACAAAGGAAATCGGCTTAGCCTACTGCTCCCCCAATATGGCAAGCACCTGTTCCCTTGGATTAGGAGGCAGGCCAAGATCCCCCACCAAAAGTACAGAGGATTGTGGGGGATTGGAGTCCCCACATTTAAATAATTATCCACTGGTCCCCACACAATGAATAAAGGGCCCTAGTCTTAGTAGATATTGGTGCAGAGTGCATGCACTCTGGGAATTATACAAAATGATACATATAAAAAAATTGTTCAAAATGATAAATGCCTAGGTGTTCACCAATAATATTTAACAATTGAGCTATGTTGGGGATGGCAGCATGCAGAGCAAGCTAATGCAATTTTTACATGGGAACATAAATAGATTTAAAGGCCCATTAAGTGCCATTGACAGCTATGGGGGGAGCACTGTCCAGGGCCAGTGCGTAGCCCTCACTCTCACGATAGGGTGCCTTCCCCCCTCTGAAAACCAAGTATTTATCACTCCTTTGCCTGAACATATCTTAGGAATTGACATTCTTTCGGGATTAACCCTAATGATAAACATGGGGGAATTCCATTTAAAAATAAGAATGATTAAGTCAATTGTGCAGGGGTGGGCAAAGTGGAGCCCATGCCTCTCCCTTCCCCCTACCAGAATTATAAATATTAAACAAGTACTGGCTGCCCAGGGGACATGAAGAAATAACTGCCACCATTGCTGAACTAGCATGAAGCATCATCATTTGGCACACATATAGCCTCTGTAACAGTCCCATGTGGACAGTGCAGAAGCCTGACGGCAGCTGGCAGATGATGCTGGACTACCCAGAACTGAATAAAGTCACCCCTGCTCTGCATGCTGCCATCCCCAACATAGCTCAATTGTTAAATGTCATTGGTGAACACCTAGGCATTTATCATTTTGTACTAGATTTGGCTAATGCATTTTTTAGTATTTCTATAGCTCCTGAATGTCAAGACCAATTTGTCTTCGAATGGAAAGGAGAACACTGGACATTTTTATGTTTTCTCAAGGGTTACATTCACAGCCCCTTGATCTACTATAGCTTGTTTGCTCAAGACCTTCAAAAATGGAAACTTCCAAAAGGAATTTTCATGTTTCATTGTATTGATGACATTATGTTAATGTGCAATGATCTTTCTCTCCTAGAGGGTGCTGCTCCCCGACTAATAACCCATCTGGAAAGCCAAGGATTGGCAGTCAATACTTCAGAACTTCAGGGACCTGGGTTATCTGTCAAGTTCTTGAGTGTTACCTGGTTGGGTAAGGGTAAGGCAGTACTGGCAGCTGTTATGGATAAAATATGTGCTTATCCATCACCTACTAAAGTTAAAGAATTGCAAGCTTTCCTGGGAATGCTGGGGTATTGGAGATCCTTTATCCTCACCTGGCCCAAATCCTATATCCCCTTTATAAGCTAGCAAAAAAGGGAGTTATTTGGGATTGGGGAGCAGAACAAGAACAAGCATTTCAGGCAGGCAAAGTACCGGTCCATCAGATAAGAGCCTTGGGTGCTATAGAACCTGGTGCCCCTTGCAAATTGGATGTTACTAGTTACTGTGAGGGAGCTCTGGTAGCATAGTGGCTAAGGCACTTGACTGCTAACCAGAAGGCTGGTGGTTCAAACCCACCAGCCACTCCTCAGAAGGAAGATGGGGCAATCTACTTCCATAGTGATACTGCCTCGGAAACCCAAGGAGGGGTCATGACGAGTCGAGTCCAACTCGACGGCATACAACAACAACAACAAAGTTACTGTGAGGGATTTGGCTGAGGATTGTGGCAAAGGCAACAGGGTAAGTGGGTCCCTAGGATTTTGGTCCCAATATGGAAAGGAGCCAAACAGAGATACAGCCCACTAGAACAACAGTTACCACTGTATACTGGAGCCTCCAGCATGTTGAGGATGTTACTAAGGGAGCTCCTGTGATGGTAAAGACCCATTACCCCATTATAGGATGGGTAAAAGAATTTAACAAGCTGCAGTCAGGGGTGGCCCAAGTGGGGACACTTGCAAAGTGGCACGTCTACCTCCAATAGTGAAGTACTCTGTCTGCCAGCTCCCTAAGTGTGGAACTCCATCAGATCTTGGGACAAGTAACCTACATAAGTGACCCTATGACCCAAATAACTGAAGCCCCTCCCCTGCTAAAAAGCCATATCAAGGAAGGAACTGGGCCCATACCTAATAATGCCTGGAACACAGATGGCTCAGCTTGGGGCAACTCAACCCATTGGACTGCAACAGCCATCCAGCCTAGCACCAAAACAATTTGGATAGATCAAGGTGAGGGCCAAAGTAGCCAGTGGGCAGCATTAAGAGCAGCCTGGATTGTGCCTATGCACAAAAAGGGTCCTATAGTCTTATGCACCAATAGCTGGGCAGTGTTTAAAATCCTCACCCTGTGGCTGCCAGACTGGTATGAGAAAAATCAGTGCATAGCAAGGTGGCCCCTTTGGGGAAAACAGCTGTTGGAAGACATTTCAGCCTAGATTTTAGACACAGACATCACCATCTATCATGTATCTGCCCATAGCCTGCTCACTCCCCCTGGCAGTGCTCAAGTTGACGAACTAGTCTGGCTACGTGCGGTAACAAACTGGTTACCCAATACTGAAATAACACAATGGCGAAACAGGAAAACTGGTCATAAAGGACAAAGGACTTTATGGGTCATTGCAAAGGAGATGAGAATCCCCATATCTATGGCCCAAATTAAGGAAGCTCGTGATCAATGCCACCATTGTTCACTGGAAAGGAAAAAGCCAGTGCCTCGGGAGATAGGCCATGGGCAAGCCCCAGTACAAAGGTGGTTCAACTACATAGGACCCCTTCCTACATTGGACAACTGCCGCTTTGCTCCAACCTGTGTCGATACTGTAACTGACTTACTACAAGCATACCCATGCAGACAAGCCATGCAACGTTCTACCATTAGGGGACTCACATGGCCCTGTGCCTGCTATGGCACCCCAATGGACATTGACAGTGATCAGGACTGACATTTCACTGGACATGAAATGCAGGTGTGGGCAGATGCCCATGCCATTATCTGGCACTTTCACTTGGCCTACATTCCCACTGTGGTCAGCCTCATCAAAAGAATGAAGCAAGCACTAAGGAAAGAGACACACTCATTACAACAGTGGACATGATACTTTCCAGAAGCACCGAGACAAATCAACTAATGCCAATGACAGGAATGCCCAGTGCCTATCAGGTGTTATCACATGGACCTCAATGGACTGTGTGGATCCAGGTGAAAGCCACCAAAGATAATGCCCTTCTTCCTGTAGTAGGTCATGAAAATAATATGCTTTTGCCTTTGCCACAGGATCTAGGCACAGGGGACCATGTGATTAAACTCCCTTGTAGCTGGCAAGTAGACCCTTAGTGGTTTGGGATTTCTTCCCCTTGGGGTGCTGGGATAAATGCCTCATTGCTTATAACCCACTGGCTACACCCCAAACCCACAACATCCTTGCTCTAGCTAATCTATTAGCAAGAGGGGCCAGTATTAAAAAGGGGGACTTATTTCATGAGCATATGGGCATAGAAGCACTTACTAAGCATACTGCTGCCACCCTAAATGAAACATCTCAAGCCATTGCCTTATTAGACACAGAGACTATCCAGATGAGAAAAGTAGTTTTGCAAAATAGAATGGCTTTAGATATTCTACCTGATGCACAGGGAGTGACCTGCGCTTTAATCCATACTGATTGTTGTATACCTGATTATAATCTTACTATTGATCAAGCTTTGCAACATATGCAAAACCACATTTCTGCTATCAAGAAATTAAGCATAGATCCCATTTCTTCTTGGATAAATTCTTTACCATCCACATGTAGATATCTCTTATATGGAATATTGAAATTTCTATTGATCTTGCTGTTTGGATGTTGCAAATTATTGTATTTGTGGATTATGGTTACAATGTAGCAGAACAGGGGGCATGCAGATTGTAAGGACAATTTGGGGGTGTTGGGGGTGGAGTGTATGGTCAGTAAATGCAACCCCCCCAAATGGCTCCCAGACTCCATCCTGTTTAGCCAAGCCAGAAAGAACTACAAGCCATTTCCCCATTTTAAGTATTCACCTGCTCCTGCTGTCACATATTAACTACCTTCCCTGTAATTTATTAACCTGTCTTTAGAATAGTCTCAAGCCATAAAGCTTGCTAAAGGCAGAATCTTATCAGAGCATACACAGGTGGTGGTTGTAGGGCACTGCCTGGGGCCCCCTCCCTATCAGAACCTGGTGCCACCAAGTCTGAAACCAGTCACATAGCCTTCCATTCCCAGTCACATAGTCCCCATCCCCAATTCCCTCAAACCCAAGTATAAGTATCCCTACAAGTGGGAGGGGGTTAGGAGTCATCTTGCATCCATTGTGGCCTGCTGCTGCTGGACACTGAATTGCTAGCAACACTTGTAAGTCTGCTTTCTGTATATTTTTAATCCTCTCTCCCTATTCTTTTTGTTTCTCTTCTGAATAAATGCTCATGTCTCTGACTATGCCTTCTGGGAAGTTTTTTTGGAATTTTCCTACTTACTGAGGAGGAAGTTTTACCCACCTTGGAAAATTCTTGTAACACATGAATTTATTTGCAGCACTTACAAATATGTTTGTAGAAATATACTCTGCCAAACCAATATATATACTTGTGGATGTACTATCATATGCCATCCTGTACCTATTCATCTTGCTATCTACCTATGTATCCACTCATAAATTATTTTTTGTTACTATTGGTTTTGTAGGATTGTGTATGTGAAAGTATTTACCATTGTTGCCTTTGACTTTTGTGTACTTTTGTCTTACTTTGCCTTGGTCATGTTATGCTGACCTCCCTACTTCCAACTTCTTTCTATGCTTTCTGCATCATTCAATATTTTGCCCATAGAATTTTTCAGTATTGCAACTCAAGGCTTGAATTTTTCCTTCAGGTCTTTCAGCTTGAGAAATGTTGAGCATGTTCTTCCCTTTTGGTTTTCTAACTCCAGATCTTTGCACATGTCATTATAATATGATAGTACAACAAACTAGCAGATGAGTGGTAGATACAAAGATTAGTAGAGAATAAGAAAGGCATGATATGATACAGATGTTGTGCAGCTGGCTAGGTTTGCTGTACAAATAAGTAATTTGGTCATCTATACATGTTTCAGAAGCTCTGGTAGTGTAGTGCCTAAGGCATTTGATTGCTAACCAGAAGGCTGACAGTTCAAACCCACCAGCCACTCCTCAGAAGGAAGGTTGGGCAATCTACTTCCACAGTGATACCACCTTGGAAACCCAAGAAGGGGTCACTATGAGTTGGATCCGACTCGATGGTAGTGAGTTTGGTTTCTTTGGTTATACATGTTTCACGTCAAGAAATCAGATATATTACACTTGGCAAATCTGCTGGAAAAGACCTCTTTCAAGTGCTGAAGACTAAAGATGTCTCTTTGAAGACTAAGGTGTCAAGCCATGGTATTTTCAATAACTTCATATGCATGTGAAAGCTGGACAGTGAATAAGGAAGACCAAAGAAGGGTTGATGCTTTTGAGTTGTGGTGTTGGTGAAGAATACTGAAGATACCATGGACTGCCAAAAGAACTAACAAATCTGTCCTGGAAGAAGTGCAGCCAGAATGCTCTTTGAAAACAAGAAGGGCCAGACTTTGTCTCACCTACTTTGGTCATGTTATCAGAAGGGACCATTTCCTGGAGAAGGATATCATGCTTGGTAAAGTGGAGGGTTAACAAAAGAAGGGAAGGCTCTCAGCAAGATGGAGTGACACAGTGGCTGCCACAATGGGCTTAGGTATAACAAGGATTGTGAGGCTGGTACAGGACCAGGTAGTGTTTCATTCTGTTGTGTATAGGGTTGCTATGATTCAGTGCCAACTCAACAGCACCTAACAACCACCACAACATATAAGTTTCACAAAAGACATGATTCCAGTGTACCTTGGCAAAATGAAAATTTACTCCCTGTTTTGGATCATGGAGTCAATGGTGAATGGTCAGTGCTATCAATATCTATATCTATATCTTTATATATATGTATGTCTTTATATATATTTATATATATATATATTATTGAAATATAATTTATGTACAGTGAAAAACACAAAACTAAAGTGACATAGGTCAATGAGTTTTTTTTTTTTTTTTTTTGCAGTGTTCCCTCCTTTCCCCTCCCACCCCTGGTAACCAGCAAAGAAAGTTTTCTTCCATATATAGATTTTTCCTTGACTTTTTACAATAATGAATTAATACTATATTTATCCTTCTGTGATTGACTTATTTCAATCAGCATAATGTCCTTCAAGTTCATCCATGTTATGCATTGTTTTGCAGATTCTACATTATTCTTTAGTGTTGCATAGTATTCCATTGTGTGTATGTACCATAGTTTGGTTATCCTTTCTTCTGTTGATGGGCACATAGGTTGTTTCCATCTTTTTGCTATTGTAAATAGTGCTGTGATGAACATGGGTGTGCATATATCTGCTCTTGTCCTGCAAGGCCATCAATATTAAAGCCACAAATGCTAGGGATCTGCTGTACTTTCCAATTCTTAATGTCTACTGTCTGGATTTTGGATTTCAGGTATGCACAGCCTCCCCATCCTGAAAAAAATAAACCCTCATTTGACTGTATAGTACCACTCAGGTACCATTCGTTTGTCACATAGATCTACTGAAACTACATTCTCCAGTTCTTCCCATGACTTTGTTTTCATTCTACTGACTCTCTTTAGGCCTTAATCTACTTACTGTGTCTGTGGTACTTGACTGTTGGCCAACTTTTCCTTTGTCTTCTTTTATCATGCCTAATTTTGTGTTTTTTTTTTTTTTTTCCCTGATGTTTATCTTATGTCATTGATTATTGATGTTGTTAGTTCACTGAAATTGGTCCCCAATTCATGGCAACCTTATGCACAGCAGAACAAAGTCCTGCCACGTCCTGCACCATCACCATGGTTGGTTTCAGATTGGACTGTCGTGATCCATACAGTTTCTACTGGCTAATTTTCAGAAATAGATCACCAGGCCTTTCTTCCTAGTCCATCTTAGTCTAGATTAATAATACCATGTCTTTCTCTCCTTAGGGCTCCTCTTTCCTCTTTGTTGAACCTACCTAAAGCTCAGTCTTGGACCCCTGATGTTCTTTTACATTGTTTTTCATGAATTCCAGTCTCTTATTTCAGTTGTACTAAGTTCACATCCACTTAGAGCAAACTCAGTACAGACTATATTTTCTTGATACCTGGTTTGAATGCCTCTGGGGTGAAGTCCTTACCTTCTTACAAGGCAGGTTTTTTCATTATTGGAAAGCTCTATCATGTAAAATGGTTTTGTGTGTATGGATGAATTATTCTTTTACCCTGAAAAAAATTTCTCTCTTCCGTTAGATAGCTCCAAGCAGTATTCTGTTGGTTCATATTACATTCCTCTTTCTGACTCAGTTCCCAAACTGAAATATTTTTTATTTCCCTTCTCCTTTATTCCACAGAGCAAACACATCACCAAGTACTGCAAGTCATTTTTTGAAATTCTTTCTGCAGAAATAGCATGTTTTAAGATGGAAGAATTATATAGCATAAAACAATTAACTTTTTAAAAATTAATTTATAGAGCTGATGCAATAGTAATAAATGTCCCCATTGGACTTTTTCCCCCAAAAGAGTTGATACAAGCGCCCTAAAGTTCAACTGAGATAATAAAAAAATCCCATAAATGAAGAGTGATAAGAAGAGATTAGTTACATGAGTTGTTAAAACAAATTACAGTCATTAAAATGGTATGGTACTGGCATGGATATAAACACATCAATGGAACAGCAAAAACAACTCAGAATGATAGTTTATTACATATAAAACATTTCATACATGTGGTAGTTAAATTTGTATGTCAATTTGGCTGGGCCTGGTAGAGTGGCTGGGCAGCTGGTGGTAGTTATTTCTCATGATGAGACTGGCAATCAACTCCATGGTGGGATCTACCACAAGCAGCTGAAGAGCTGCCTTTGGAATGTGGTCTGCTTCCTGTATATAAGTAGAAGCCTTGGGGATAGTCTCTAGCTTATGGCACGCTTGGACCCTACATGTGGCCGTGTCATTGTTCAGCAGCTCTGTCGACCTTGGGACTTACAATGGACTTAAATTAATTGTCTGCCATATGGTTTGGTAACATCAGGACTATGCCATTTTATTTGTTGACCTTGGGTTTGTCAGCTGCAGCAGCCAGCAGCTGTCTGAGTGAAGAAATGTCTCTAGCTCCAGTGGACTGGGAGCAGGAGGTAGAGCTGGACCCTAAGGTTGAGGGGCTTTCACCCAGTCCCTAGAGCCTGGCACTTTGAACTTGGACTTAAAGCCTCCAAATTCTAAGAGAATAAACTCCTGTTTGTTAAGGACATCCCATTTGTGGTATATTCTTGTCAGAGCAGCACTAGGTAACCAGAACAATACATGAAAGAAGCCATTAAATGGTAGTGATGAGATGAAAGATTACTCAGCAATATATTTGGAATCACTGGCTAGGAATTTGGAGAAAAATCTGTTTAGATTGTCACGTCATATGAAATAAAGTCCATATGAGATTAATGAATTTAAAAATGAAACCATAGAAAAATGAGAAGAAAATTAATTTAATAATAATTAAATCTCAGGAGCAGTGAGAAACTTATAAATAAGTAGTTAAAGAAGTCAGAAAAGACACTATCAACATTTTGTAGGTGCTGTCAAGTTGTTTCCAACTCATAACAACACTGTGTACAACAGATGAAACACTGCCCTGTCCTGCGCCACATTCACAATCATTCCTATGTTTGAGCCCATTGTTGCAGCCACTGTGTCAATCCATCTCATTCATATTGTATTCCAAAAATACTAACTTTATCATAAATCCTGCCTGAAATGAGATAGGGGTATACAATGTTCAAAAGGGCAAAGAGATCAAGTTACATAAGAACTGTAAATTCTGAATTGGATTATTTTACTTTATTACCTGTGGTACTTTTTTTTTCCCAAAAAAACTTTATTAAAATGTTCATTAACCAGATTTCTCAGTAGCTTAATTCAGTGAATCCATAGTCTTTACTTTTCCCTATGAAGTCTTTATCTCACTATGTTACATAACACACCTATCTAGAAATCACTGTTTACCAGCAACCCTATGGTAAGCTTCCAAGATCAGCTTCTTTATTTCTGAGGTGAACCCATGAGATATTAATACTTCATTGTAAGATAAAAGCTCCCAACTCAAACTTAATGGAAAAGGAATGAAACTTTTTGCAAAGTGCACTTTAAAAGAACCAGAAAACCCTCTAAGAATAATAAAAGGGAACATTTTACAGTTAAAACCATGATTTAGAGGGGAGAATTTAGATGTTGCTGCTCTCTCTGCTGGTCCAGGCTATTGATACACTTTAATTCTTCCAGTGGTCCCTTTTCTCAGGAATCACAACATTTTATCTGTGGCTTAAAGAATATCCACACTTCTCTGCAATACAGGGTAATCTTCTTTCTCTCTAATTCTCCTGGCAGATCAATTCAATGTTCCTCAGCTTTCCAAAGTAGAAATTCTTTGCCTTCTCTAATTCATTGTTGTTTCAAAATATTGGCATGATGCCTTAAGCTGGCTGCATCCTCATTCCCGTTGCCTAAACCCAAATGCTTTCTCTCCAAGCCAGAGCCTGTATTAGTAATTCTGTGTATCTAAACAGGACTCTGTGGAGCTGAACAGCTGGTTTATTCAGAGATGTAGCAACAAGAGAAGGTGCCACTGATGTGTCTTGACTTTGTTTAGCAGCTACAGTAGAGTCATAATCTTTTCCATTATAATTTGTATCTTGAAATCAATCCCCACTAGACAAATTCAAAATTAACTTGAAACTTTCCTTTCCATGATTTATCTGCAAGAATTATTTTGTTTATCCTCATTCTTTTAAAACCTGCATGTAGTACTTTAAAATTCCATATATATTCATGTTCTAGCTTAGCTTGGAATTTCCTTTTTCTCAAGGCAATGGAGCTAAGGAAGAGCATATCCATAAACTGATTATAAGAAGACCCTAAGCACAGTGGTTCCATCTTAGTTAGGGTCAAATGCAGAAACTTATCTATCCAAGCAAGTATCACCTTTTACTGGAAACAGACTCAGAGTTTTAATGTGATGATGGATGGGCACTCTTTATGGTGTGGATATGGAGGCATATTTTACAGATTCCACAGAAGTGGGTCATTCAGAAGGTCACCATGATTCAGGGTGTAGTCTAACTTTAAGGTGCCCCAAACTCATTTTTTTCAGCTAACTTGGACTTGATCAGGCTCAGAGGAGGTGAATCATGCTACCTCAAATTTTAGGAGACTGATACATAAGCCTGATGGGTATTCAATTGCTGTGGGTAGGGGTGCAGCTAATAAATGGGGGAGAGACAGCTGTGATTCTTTTCCCCCTGTGGTAAACCATTAAAGTGTATTGGGGGAAGCAATAGCAAACCCTAGGCATTTCATATCATTAAATTACCACTTGTGACTTACCCAAAATACCATTTTTACAAATTTATGTAACACTGCTGGTTTTAGGTTACAAAGCAAATGCAGCAGTGTTGCTATTTGGTTGGTCAGAAATGAAATTGAGGGTAAAGATTCACAGGATTTTCTTTTTAAATCAATTCTTTAGTGCTTAGAATATTGCTTTGCAAACAGAAAATGCCGCACATGTGTTAAACTGGCTCATAAAAATGAAAATGACAGTAATATATTTTCTAATGAAAAGAGTGGTGTAATAGCAAAGTTACTGCAGAAAAAACACACCTTTATTGTGATGAGTGTGCTGAATATTTTATTTACACAACAGGTATTTGTTTTGGCAGATGAATCATAATCCTGTACACTGCAGTTTTTAATATTGAAAAACATGAAGAAAGAATATTATGGAATTTTAAAAAATAAAACAAACTTGCCAAAGAGTCCATTCCAACTCATGGCGACTCCATGTGCATCAGATTATAACTCTGTTCTAGAGGGTTTTCTTTTCTTTTTTATAATTATATTTTTATTGTGCTTTAGGTGCAAGTTTACGGAGCAGAGTTTGTTTTACATTCAACATTTCGTGCACATTTGGTTTTACTTCATAATTACCCACTCTCCTCCCCTCCCTACCCAGTAAACCATGCCCCTCTGCACCTCTCATAGTTATGCATTCCTGTTTGTCCTGAATTTTCTCCCTGCAAATGTTGCTCCTCTTGTTGTTGCCCCTCTCGATTGCTCCAAGGTGCATCTCCATAGAGTATGTGGGTATGTCAGTCTGAGTTGAGTGGTCTGCGTGTATGTCTTATTTACTATTGGGCTGAGAGTCAGCCCCTGGGAGCAAGTTTTATTCTAGGCTCAAAGTGTATCCCAGGGCCATAGTATTGGGGGTCCCACCAGAGTCCATCCAACCAGTAATTCTAGTCATTACTGTGTTTTTGGATTTTGTTCCATGTTTTTCCTTCCACTCTATCCAGGATCTCCAGTTTTGATCCTTTCCCGAGTGGTTGGCATTGGTAGCTGGGCACCATCTCGTTCTTCTGGCCTCAAGGTCCATCATGTCCTAGGGCTTATTGCTTCCAAATGTCCTTGGTTTTTTTTTTTTTTCCCCCCCACTCTTCTCTACCTCTTGGGCAATCTATTTCCATAGTGATACTACATTGGAACCCAAGGAGGGGTCGCTATGAGTTGGGTCAAACCTGACAGCACATAACAACAACAACCACTTCTGATGGTAGGAGACCATTAGCTGCATCTTAGATGGCCACTTGAAAGTTTTTATGACCCTAGTCACTACTCACCAATGTGGGTTGTGGAATAAGATTATTATGTATTTTGTGCCAATCGAGTCTGGTGTCCCCCAGTACTATGGTCCTGGGTTGGTAGATCCGTTGGATCTCTCTCCCAAAGTATCTGGCAGTCTGTGAGGGATTGCTCTATGTATGTCTTCTGCTGTTTCTGTAAGGATTGCGGGTATTTTGTATCACTGTGCAAGATTAGCCTCAGCTGAATCTATCCTTGGTCTAGAGTATAATCCTATTCACTGACCCTCATCTGATCTCAGATATTTATGTGTTTATCTGTAGCCTGGTGTTTGGTGTGAATGGTAATGCAGTACTGTGGATATACTGTCATGTACATCTTATGTGCACAATTCAGTGTCCTCCCTTTTCCTAATGTTATCATCGTGGTCACAGACTCTTTCCATACCATCTCTCCCCTTACCCACATCAGCTTGTGGCCTCCAACTAGCCCGAAATTTACCCCTCCCCTTCCCTCCCCACCCCGGTAGCCTACAAAGTGAGTTCCCTTCCTTAAGCAAATCTATTCTAGAGGGTTTTCAGTGGCTGATTTTTCAGAAGTAGACACCTCTGAGTGGACACAAATCTCCAGTCTTTCAGTTAGCAGCTGAGTGCACTAACTATTTGCAATTCTCAGGGACTCCAGCGAATTAAAGGACTATTAAAAAAAACAAAACAAAGCAAAAAACCTAAGAAGTGCATAAACACTGGTTGTAAACAATAACCATAAAAGAAAATTTTTCTGCAAAGTCAATTGGACCTCCAGGGAGACTCTGTTTTGCTATATATCTGATTTCTATGCCTTCTTACTGCAAAGTATGTCTCTAAATAGAGAAAGAACACATCATCCTGCCAATATTTGAGGCAACAATGTTGGAGATCCTGGTCTCTTGATCAACTGATATTTATTAGACACTCACAATGTACTGCATTTTTCAGAATGCAGAAGTGTAGCAGAGAGAAAAAAGGCAAGATCACAACCCCATGGAGCTTAATCTTGGTGGGGGCACTTCCACTTCTCAAAGAATTGGCCAGGGAAAACCTTATGAATAGCAGTGAAACACTGTTTGATATACTGGGAAATTTGGTGAATAGTCCTGAGACATTGTCTGATATAGTGCTGGATGATGAGCCCCTTAGGTTGAAAAGTAGTCAAACTATGAGTAGGGAAGAGCTACCTCCTTAAAGTTGTTGTTGTTGTTATGTGCCATCGAGTCAGACCCGACTCATAGCGACCCCTCCTTGAGTTTCCAAGGCAGTATCACTACGGAAGTAGATTGCCCAACCTTCCTTCCGAGGAG
>NW_006921665.1:6746898-6748328 GCF_000298275.1 Orycteropus afer afer | reverse complement strand
CATTGTAAATTTTGGTCAATGACATGAGACAAAGTATATGTGAACTGCTGTATGAAAAGTGAATTTACTCTGTAAATCTTCACCCAAATCCTAATTTAAAAAAAAGAAGAAAAAAGAAAAAGAATAATGTAGAATCTGCAAAACACCGCATAACATGGATGAACTTGGAGGACATTGTTGTTGTTATGTGCCGTCGAATTGGCCCCGACACATAGCGACCCCTCCTTGAGTTTCCAAGGCAGTATCACTACGGAAGTAGATTGCCCAACCTTCCTTCCGAGGAGTGGCTGGTGGGTTTGAACCGCCTGCCTTCTGGTTAGCAGTCAAATGCCTTAGGCACTATGCTACCAGAGCTCCTAACCTCCTTAAAGTAGAATTGACCTTAATGATGTGGATGGAGCAAAGCTTTCAGGACTTCCATTTGCTGATGGGACATGATTCAAAATGGGAAGAAACAGCTGCAAACATCCATTAATAATTGGAACGTGGAATGTTCAAAGTATGAATTGAGGAAAATTGGGAGTTGCCAAAATGAAATGGAATGCATAAAGATTGATATCCTAGGCATCAGTGAGCTGAAGTGGACTTTTTATGGCCATTTTGAATCAGACAAACATATGATCTACTCTGCTGGGAAGGACAGACAAATTGAAGAGGAATGGCGTTGCATTCATCATTTTTGCATTCACAAAGAATGTTTCAAGATCTATTCTGAAGTACAATGCTTCCTATAATACTACTGTTATTCAAATTTATGCACCAAACACCAAAGCCAAAGTGAGGTAATTGAAGATTTTTACCAACTTCTGGAATCTGAAATTGGTCAAACATGCAATTGAGATGTATTGATTATTACTGGTGATTGGAATGCAAAAGTTGGAAACAAAGTATTTGTTATCGTTGTTAGGTGCCGTCGAGTTGTTTCTGACTCATAGCGACCCTATGCACAGCAGAACGAAACACTGCCCAGTCCTGTGCCTGATCTTTGCTATACCTGAGCCCATTGTTGCAGCCACTGTGTCTGTCCATCTCGTTGGACCCCGTCTTTGTTGAGCTTCCACTTCACCAAGCATGATATCCTTTTCCAGGGAATGGTTCTTTCTGACAACATGACCAAAATAGGTGAGACAAAGTCTGGCCATTCTTGCTTCCAAGGAGGGTTCTGGCTGCACTTCCTCCAGGACAGATTTGTTAGTCCTTTTAGCAAACCATGGTGCTCTCAGCATTCTTCTGCAACACCACAACTCAAAAGCATCAACTCTTCTTCTGTCTTCCTTATTCATTGCCCAGCTCTCACATGTGTAAGAGGTGATTGAAAATACCATGGCTTGGGTCAGGTGCACCTTAGTCTTCAAGGAAACATCCTTGCTCTTCATCACTTGAAAGAGGTCCTTTGCAGCAGATTTGCCCAATGCAATACATCATCTGAT
>NW_006921665.1:6733071-6745620 GCF_000298275.1 Orycteropus afer afer | reverse complement strand
GGCAAATTTCAGAGTCTCTTCTGACATCCATTTTGGCCTTTCCTTCCTTTCTTGTCTTTTTAATGACCTTTTGCTTTCTTCATGGATGATGTTCATGATGTCATTTCACAATTCCTGTTGTTTTTGGTCATTGGTGTTCAATGCATCAAATCTATTCTTTAGACAGTCTCTAAATTCAGGAGGGATATATTCCAGGTCATATTTTGGCTCTTGTGGACTTCTTTCAATTGTCTTCAACTTTAGCTTGAACTTTGCAGTATAGTAAATTACATAGTGTGGCTTTTCTAACCATAAGTCTTTGTGGTGGAATTTGTCATGAGCAACTGAGTAGCTCCTGGTGGCTAAAGTTATCCACCTGGGGTATTTCTGTTGAACCAGCATGAAGCAATCTTCTGGGAAGTTTGCACTCAGGTGCACAGAATTCTGATGTTGGGGTTGGTTAGTGGTCACTTTGCCAGGTTCAAAAGTAGCCCTTCTCGAGGCAGAAGAAGTCTGTCTGACTGCTGGCTGAGGAAGACATGCTGCTGAGAGAAACACATTCCTGAGAGACACATGCTGCTGAGAGAGAGACACTGAGAGACACTCACTGCTGAGAGAGAGACACCAAGAGACACACATTGCTGAGAGAGAGACACCAAGAGACATGCACTACTGGGAGAGAGACTGAGAGAGACTGTCGGCTGAGAGATGGCAGGCTGAGAGAGACTGAGTGTTGTTCCTGAACTTGAATTGTAGCCTGGTGCTTTCCTAATAAACCCCATAATCTGTGAGTTCTGTGTGGCCACTGCAGTGAATTATTGAACCCAGCAGAGAGGTGGTGGGTGCTGCGAGAGGAACAGTTGGTGTCAGGGTTGATGAAAGGGCTGAAGGGAGGCAGCATGTCTGGACTCACAGGAATAGGCCTTGGGCTATTGATAGTGATTTTGTCTTCCTCTTGTGGGGTTAGAGGAGGTCAGAAGGTGTGGCCTCCCTGCCCCTTTGGCAAACTTGCATATGAGCAGTTGATGGTTTGTTTCACAGTCAGCTCCTGGCCTTGTTTTGGCTGAAGATATTGAGCTTTTCCATAGCCTTTTGCCACAGATGTAGTCCATCTGATTTCAGTGTCCTCCATCTGGCAAAGTGTACATGTAGAGCCACCATTTGTGTTGCTGAAAAAAAGTATTCGCAATGAATGTCATTGGTCTTGCAAAATCCTATCATGCAATCTTCAACATCATTTTTTATCACCAAGGCAGAATTTTCCAACTACCAGTGAGTTTCCTTTGTTTCTAACTTTTGCATTCCAATCACCAGTGATAATCAGCACATCTTGATTGAATGTTTGATCAATTTCAGACTGCAGAAGTTGATAAAAATCTTCAATTTCCTCATCTTTGGCTTTGGTGGTTGGTGTATAGATTTGAATAATAGTAGTATTAACTGGCCTTCCTTGTAGGCATATGAATATTATCCTATCACTGACAGCATTGTGCTTTAGGATAGATCTTAAAACATTGTGATGAAGAGTGCCTCGCCATTCCTTTTCAATTTGTCATTCCTGTCACAGTAGATCATATGGTTGTCTGATTCATAATGGCCAAAATCAGTCCATTTCAGCTCACTAGTGTGTAATGTGTAATGCATAAGATATCAATTTTTATGTGTTCCATTTCACTTTTGACAACTTCCAATTTTCCTAGATTAATACTTCAAACATTCCATGTTCCAAGTATCAATGAATGTTTGCAGCTGTTTCTTCTCATTTTGATTTGTGCCACATCACCAAATGGAGGTCCTGAAAGTTCTACTTTATCCATATCATTAAGGACAGCTGTACTCTGATGAGGCAGCACTTTCCCAGTTGTATCTTGAGTGCCTTCCCACCTGAGGGGGTGGCTCTTCTTCTGGCACTGTATTGGACTGTTTCAGGGATATTCATAAAGTTGTCCAGTAGTATATCAGACAGTGTTTCACTGCTATTCATAAGGTTTTCACTGGCCAATTATTTGAGAAGTGGATGGCCTCTTCCTTCTTCCAAGTCTGTCTCAGTTTGGAAGCTCTGCTGAAACCCATCCACCATGGGCAACCCTGCTGGCATATGAAACACTGGTGGCACTAGCTTCACAGCAACACACAAGCCACCACAGTACAACAAACTGACAGACAAGTTCATCTTCTTTAGCTTCTTGTCTGGGGCTCTCCCCTTCTTACCTGTTCTGGCTGTTGGCCCTAGCTGCCGCTTCCTGCTCAGGGGCTCTCCTTCTCTTGCCTGTTCTGGCCATTGGGCCTGACTGCCGCTTCCTGCCTACTTATACATTACTAATAATAACAACAAAAATGTACAGCATTTAATAAGTTCCAAGCAATGTTTTAAACTTTAACATAGTAGTCAGTTAATCCCCTCAATGACCTTATAAGGTAGGCAGTATTATTACCCTTATTTTACAGATGTAGGAAATGGAGAACAGAATGTAACATGCCCAAGCTCATATATCTAGTAAGTTTTTTTGCATCTGCTTTTTTCACTCTACATAATGGTTATGACATTCGTCCTTTCAAACAGTTATATATGGTTCATTTTCACTGTTGTATTATGTGTGAATATGGCACAGTGTATTTATCCATTCTGTGAGGGGCATTTGGGTTTCATTCAATTACTTGTTATTACAAATAGTGCTGCCATGAACATTCTTATAAATGTCTTTTGGTGAACATATATACACATTTCTGTTGAGTATGTGCCTAGAAGTGGAATTGCTAGGTCATGGAATACACGTATGCTTAGCTTTAGAAGATCCTGCCAAGCAATTTTCTAATGTGGTTGGACCATTATACATTTTCACCAGTAGTGTATGTGATTGTCCCACATCCTCAACCACCCTTGGTAGTGTCTTTGTCATTTTTTATCTGGTAGGTATGTAGTGGTATGTTGTTATTATTGTTAGTGGCACCCAACTCATGGCAACTTATGTTTTCTTACAAAGTTTTATTTTTTTATTAGATTGGACCATATGAAATTACCAATATTTGACCAAAAAAAGCAGTTTCATGTGGTTCAGTCTAACACATTCAATCTGCAATGTTTCAACATGAATTGATTTTCATGTTTGGTGTGAGGTAAGGGTTCAGATATTTTCATTTATTTGCCCCAGAAAGTACATATTGAAAAGCCAATCTTTCCCTCATTACTCTATAGTATTGGCTTTTTCATAAACCAGATAACTGATTAAGTGAGTCTATTTCTGGATTCATTATTCTATCTTATTGATTTATTTGCTTATTATTATGCCAATACCATACTGTCTTAATTACTATAGCTTTATAATAGATCCTGATATCTGGTAATGTAAGTGCTTTTGGTTTGCTCATTTTCAAGACTGCATTGGCTAGTTTTAGCCTTTAGCATTTCCATTTAATTTTAGAATGTCCTGTTTTCCAATTACTGCTTTATGTGTTTTGATGCTATTTTGTGTGATGTCTTCAAATTTACAATTGTTATATTTTCTTGGTCAGTGGAATTTTATATAAGAATGTTAATTACCCTCTTTATTAGTATTTTGTCTAAAATTATATGACTATCTCAGATTTTTTTTTTTTTTTTGGTTCATATTTGCTTGGTGTTTTAGTTTTTTAGTGCTGCTATAACAGAAATATCACAGGTGGGTGGCTTTAACAAACAAATTAGTTTTCTGGCAGTTTAGGAAGCTGGAAATCCAAATCAGGGTACTGGCTTAGGAGAAGGGTTTCTTTCTATTGGCTGTGGGAAGGTTCTTATCTCTTTTCAGCTTCTGTTCTTTGGTTCCTTGGTGATCTGCATGTGGCATTTATCTTTCCCATCTGTGCTTCCTTGATTCTGTGCCTGATCTCCTGCTTTTATAGCTGAAAAATGATTGGTTTAAGACACACCCTACACTTATATGGCATCATTAACATAACAAAGACATCCCTGTTCCCAAATTGAGTAACAGGCATAGGCACAGGGTGAGAATTTACAACACATAATTTTTAGGGGGGCACAATTCAGTCTATAACACCTTTATTTATCATTTTACTTTGAATATTTCCCTGTCCATATTTTGGATTTGTCTTCTGTAAATAAAATATAAGTGCATTTATATTACCTGTTTTTATGTGAGAATTTGATCCATTAATATTAATGTGATTATTAATATATTTAAAATTTAAAATTTACTCCATAATGGATCTCTTTATTTTTATCCCAATCACCCCATTTACTTTATTCTAGATTTTCTGAGGCTTGTTTTGCCAAGATTCTAGAGGGCATGCCTGATGATGCTCCTTATTCCCAATTTGATTATCATAAATCTTAAGACTTTACTCTGCTAAGATGCAACTACTGATATCTCCCTCTTTGGAGCAAAGAAGAGTAAAGAAAAGCAAAAACACATGGAAACAGTTAGTCCAAAAGACTAATGGACTATGTGAACCACAGCGTCCATGACCCTGAGACCAGAAGAATTAGATGGTAATCAGCTACCACTGCCAACCACTCTGAAAGGAATCACAATAGGAAGTCCTGGGTAGAATGGGAGAAAAAATGTGGAACAAAACTCAAAATAATAAAAAAGGCCAGACTTACTGGTCTGATAGAGAACCCCTGGTGGAATCCCTGAGACAATGGACCTTAGACACCATTCAAACCTGGAACTGAACTTACCCCCTGACTCAACTTTCAGCCAAACAATAGACAGGCCTATAAGGTGAATCTTGGAGCTCTGGTAGTGAAGTGGTTGAATCATTTGGCTGCTAACCAAAAGGTCAGCAATTCTAACCCATTTTCTCTGCAATAGAAAGATGAGGCAGTTTGCTTCCACAAAGATTTATAGCCTTGGAAACCCTATAGGGGCAATTCTACTCTGTCCTATAGGATTGCTTTAAGTCAGAATTGACTTGATGGGAGTGCATTTGGTTTTGTTTTTTTATAAGGTGAACAATAATGCTAAGGAGGTACCACTCCTTAGGACAATCAACCATAGGAGATCAAAGGGGTAGCATAAAGCTTAGAAGGCCGGAAAAGACAGGAAAGAAGGAGGAATGAAAACAGTTAACACAGAGAGGAAGTGCTAAGAGTGCTGCTACATTGTGGGGTTTGCAGTCAAAGTCAGGAAGCAAAATATGTTGAAGCAAAATATGTTGAATTGTTGAATGGGAAACCAATTTACTCATATAAACTTTTACCCAAATCACAATAAAAACAAAAATTATAGTATTAAAAAAGTAAAACAAACAAACAAAAAAACCCCAAAAAACTTCACTTTGGATTTTGGGTCATCATTTCTTGTCTATTTTGACAGAAATTTCTTGATAGCATTACTTTCAAAACAAGATCATGAAACCAGATTGCCGTACCACGAAAGTTTGCTAATATGACTTCTGGTCTTTACCTGTGTGATCTGAGTCTGTAGTGCCAGAGTAGGTTAAGCTTGTGGAGACATAATATTTCTACAAACAAGGGGAAAGTACCAGTGATAATGAGGGGAACAGTAAATTGATCACAAATTAAATGCACATTTATTCTCTCCTCATTCCTTTCCCTATCCAGTTTAGGTTTCTGGTAGTGCCCAAGCAATGGTGCAAATGGTTAAATGCTTGACAACTAACCAAAAGGTTAGTGGTTCAAACTCACCCAGATACTTCTTGGAAGATAGACCTGCTGCTACTGAAAGATCACAGCCTTGAAAATCCTAGCGTGCACAATTCTACTCTGCAACTCATGGGACCCAATTACTTTGTCCCCATTTTGCTGAAGTGCAGTTTTAAGGCAGAAAGTAGATAATAACAACTTTCCCTAGAAAAGCTCAAATACGGTTCAGCTTAAAACAAATGGCTTTATGGGTATCTAATCTATAATTTTAGGAGCTCTGGTAGCGTAGTCCTAAGGCACTTGACTGCTAACCAGAAGGCTGGCGGTACAAACCCACCAGCCACTCCTCAGAAAGAAGGTTGGGCAATCTACTTCCACAGTGATACTGCCTCGGAAATCCAAGGGGGGAGGGGGGGTCGCCCTGCGTCGGTCAGACTCCACGGCACATAACAACAACAACAACAACAACAACAACACAATCTATAATTATACTTCACTAGCTCAAGAAATCCCTGCAGGTGCAAATGATTAAGCACATGACAAGTTATCAAAAGGTTGGTGGTTTAAACTCACCCAGAGTTCAAACATGGCAATCTTCTGAGTCACAGCCTTGAAAATCCTACAGATCAGTTTTACTCTGCGCACATTGGGTTGCCAAGAGTCAGCATCAACCCCACAGCAACCAACATGAGCTGAAGAAAAGAAATGGGAGGATTGCTTTATGTTCCACTAGATGGCAATGTTTCTCTGCAAACCAAACGGACTTTCCCTAAAACCAAACCAAACCAAACTCACTGCCATCGAGTGGAATCCTGACTCATAGTGACCCCCTCTAGGGTTGCCGAGACTATATCACTATGGAAGTAGATTGCCCAACATTCCTTCCCAGGAGTGGCTGGTGGGTTTGAACCTCCAGCCTTCTGGTTAGCAGTCAAATGCCTTAGGCGCTATGCCACCAGAGACTTCCCATAGGTGGGTCCTAAACTCTTCATTTGCTGCTCCCAATCGAAGATGCCAAATTAGAAGTGCTACAAGCTTCTACTTACCTAGAAGGAGGAACAACGGTCCCCTTAGACTTATAACTAATTTATAATCTGGGGAGATATGAAAGTGAAAGGATGAAAGAGGAAAGGAAGTAATAAATAACAGCAAACACTGTAAGTGAAGAGATACCAGAAACAGATGTTTTTTAGAGGGACTATCTTTGGACCTAACTTGGATTTGAGAATGGACCTTTCTTTCCTTTTGTTTGCCTTTCCATTTTCTCAGGCTTTCTTTATTTGATTGCCTTGGAGAGAATCTGAACAACAGGCTTGCTACTTTCAGACTTGGGCATGGCTCAGCTAGGGGTCAATTCCCTTTACAAAATCCTTATTGGTTATGTGACTTTTCCAGTCATTGTGGCTCCTAATTCAAAAAGTTAAAAAACAAAAAACAAAAACAAAAAAATTCCGGAACATTTTCATCAAGAAGAGAAAATTCCATATGAAAATTTTGTGTGAGCAGCTTGGTAGGTACAAAGAAGTACTTGGCAGGCACTGAGGAAGTACTATGATACTGTTGTATAATCATACTGGGTAGTAAAAAATGATATGGGCAGTCTCTTTTTTATGAAGAAGTTGTAGTTTCAAGGAAACTCAAAATATACTTTCTAATTACAATGTTTTTTACATGACAATTTTCCAAGTTAACCCATAATACTACTTTTTCTCTTACTCCCATTTAAAATAATGTTTTTCATTTTCCTTTATCATTAGGATAATCTGTAGTTATAAAAAATATAAAGAGGAAAATTGTAATCTCATATTCTATCCCCAGAGAAAACCAAAGTTAACATTTTGGGGCCAATATTTTCCTCTGTGCATTAAAAAAAAAAAAGAAAAAAAAAAGCATTGATACTTTCTGCCTGTTTTTATAGCTTAAGTTTTAAATATCAGAAGCATTTTCCTTCTTTAATAAAAATTATTCAAATGTGTAAACTCTGCAATTAGACTGCCTGATTTGACTTTTGGAACTAACAGCTCTATTTCCTTATCTGCAAAGCAGAAGGAATGAGTGTTTACATCATAAGGTTGTTGTATGAAATGAGATAGTACATGCATATGTTTGCCACGCTGGACACATAAGAAATGCTAGGTAAATGTTAGCTTTTATGTTCTTATTAACATTGTTAACACAATCTTTCTCCCTGTTATAAAAGTAGTATATTTATGTTACAGAGAGTTTGGAAAATTATGAAGTATAAATAAGAACATGTATAAGCCAACCACTCAGAGATTGTATTAGTGTCATAGAAATAGAATAATTGAGTCAAAGTATATGAACTATTTTAAATTTTAAAATTTAAACATTGGCCAGATTGTTTTTAGAAAGTTTGAACTAATTTATGTATCCACTTCTTATGAAAGTCACTTTGAGAACTCTCTTATTTTGCATTTTGGCTAATATGAAAAGGAGGGGAGGAAGAGAGAGGCAAAATGGATAGATAAGAGACAGGTTTGATATGGGTGAAGGGAAAAGCAATATAACAAAAGTGTGTGACTAGCATAATATCACTATGGAGAGGTGCATAAGAGATACAATAAAGGCAAATACTATTGCATATAGAATACTGCATTATCAGTAACATTAAACACAAATCAATGGGTGGCCCCATAAGTAAACAGGCAAGACGTTATGGATAGGCAAATGGGAATGATGATATTCCTACATGTATTTTTATGTGCTATAAAAATGTCCATATGCAGTTTAAACATAACGGGAGGAAAAATTAGGATAACTTCTTAGGCTTAAATAAGTACTTGTGGACTGGGGATCATGGTTGTGGGGGACATCAAACTCAACTGGCACAATATCGTATACAAAAGTATTGTTCTGCATCTTACTTTGGCAACAGTGACTGGAGTCTTGAAAGCTTACAAGCATCCATCTACTTGGCAACTATTGGTCTCTCCTTGTCCAGAGAAAAGAAGAGTGAAGAAAATCAAAGACTCGTGGAAACAATCCAAAGGACTAATAGACCGTGAGAACCTCAACCTATAAAACCCTGAGACCAGAACCTGAGGGTACCCAGCTGCCAATGCCAACCGCTCAGAATGGGATGAAAATCAGAGCTCTTGGAATGGGAGAAAAATGTGGAATAAAACTTAAAATCACTAAAAAGATCAGGCTTACCGGTCTGATAAGAGATTGGTGAAATCCCCGAGACTATGGCACCAAGTCACCCTTTGGGCCTGGAATCTAACTCACTCCCATGGCTTATCACTTGGTCAAACAATAGACAGGCCTTGTAGCTGAACATCTACACCAAGGAGATGTACTTTAGAACAATCAAACATAGGAAATCAGAAGGGCGGTGTTTGCACAGGAAGAAAGGGAGGCAGGAATGCTAGAAGGACATAGGGAAAGGGCAACCACAAAGAAGTGGGAGGTAAGCTGTTACACTGCAGGGAATGTAACCAGTGTTACAAAACAAAATGTGTATAAACTGTTGAGTGTAAACTAAATCTGCTTTGTAAAATTTCACCAAAATCACAGCAAAAAGTTTTTTTTTTTAAATGCAATCCCATTTCAATTGGCATGACTTTGATGAATTATGAGGTAAGACTTTAAAAAATATTGTTTTCTGTTCTGCAAAATGTCTTTTTTCTTTGTTTATTTTTCTTTTGATATCTTTTCTTCCCATGTGTGTCAGTTTTTTTTAATATAATGCATATAGTAACTCAATTGCCATATTTATAGCTTTAAGTTTATAATTAGTTTTCTTGTGTAATTTGTGTGCAGTCAGATTTGTTTCTTTGTGTGTGTGGGTGTGATTTCTTCTTTTGCTTGAAAGCATCCTTCCTTATCCAGAGATAAGGTTAAATTTATTTTGCAACTGAAAAGTGATCTGTGGATTGATATTTGGAGACTATGTAGCTGTCCTGTTCCCCAATAAACTTTCACTCACTGGCTTTAGGATCCATTGATGATTCTTGCCTGAAGCAATGCTTTCATTGTTGATTGCAATATATATTTAATTTTAAAAAGGTAATGATATTTTAATCCACCTGGAATTTGTTTTGAATGAGATGAGAAGCTAAATTTTATTTCCTTCCAGTATGGGCATTTACTTTTTAGAAACTGGTCTTCTGATTGAAAAAGTAATGTAAGCAGCACACAAATGCAAACAGTAAAAGAGGGTATAAGATAAAAATAAATGATCTTCCCATCCTAGTACCTAACTTCCCCTTTTCAGAGTCAATCAATGCGACTTGCTTTTTATGTAATTTTCTAGAGTTATTCTAATATACAACTGCATAGGTGTGTGTGTTTGTGTATTTATCCATGTTTATTCACTTTGCTTCTTACTTTTCCTTTCTGAATTTTATTTCTCATCAGTCCATAAAGGGCTGCCTTAGTGTTTTATGATGTCTCTATGGTGATGTATTATATGAAAGATGCATAGTTTATTTATTTCTGAGTTTTAAGTAGACTTTTATGAGCTAGACTGGAAATGTACCTACCCTGTATAACTTGAACTTTTCTGTTAGGAAAAAATGTGCTGTTACTGGGGTGGTTTACCTCAAACATTTCTACTTCACTAGTAGTAGGAGCTCTGGTGGCATAGTGTCTAAGGCATTTGACTGCTAACCAGAAGGCTGGTGGTTGAAACCCATAAGCCACTCCTCAGAACGAAGATTGGGTGATCTACTTCCATAGTGATACCATCTGGGAGACCCAAGGAGGGGTCACTATGAGTCAGATCTGACTTGACGGCAGTGAGTTTGATTTTTTGGTTAGTAGTAGGTGAAGGAGCCCTGGTGGCACAAACGGTTAAGGAGTTGGCTACTACCTAAAGGTTGGAAGTTTGAACCTACCTAGTTGTTCCTTGGGAGAAAGACCAGTGATTTGCTTCCATAAAGATTACAGCCAAGAAAACCCTATGAGGAAGTTGTGCTCTGTCACATGGGGTTGCTATGAATTGGGTAGCAAGTGTGGTACCTTGGACGTGCCTGGACAAGTGGAGTAATTAGAGAGTTTTTAACATCTAGCCTCTGAGGAACTGGTCATAAGTACAACTGATGTAGTTAGTTGCCATTGAGTCAACTCTGATTCATGACGACTTTGTATATGATGAAATGAAACATTGCCCAGTCTTGTGCCATCTTCATGAGTTTTGATATATTTAATCCATTGTTGTGGATATTGTGTCATATCATCTCATTGATGGTTTATGTAATTTTTACTGACCCTTTACTTTACCACATATGATGAATTAGTTCTCAAGTCTGGGACTAAAGCCTCTGCCTAGAGTAGTAAAGAAGGCACTGCTAATCCATGACATGAGATGGTGATAGAAATATGTAAAATATCAGCACTATTGTGTCAAATATGTGAGAGACAAGGCTCTGGGTGATTACATATTTGATACTTTTCTACAATTTTGTCAGGACGAGAAGTATAAGAAAGCTAGTTGGTTGGTCCTGCTTTTACTAGACAAAGTGGTAAAAGAAAGGGATGAGCTGAAAGCTTCAGAGTCGCAGCTCAAGACTTGAAAATTGCCACTTGTGCTTTGAAAGAAAGTCTTATTTCTTGTAGTAAACAAAGCTAATATTGTCAAAAACTAAGCCCAGAGTCTTATCGTAAGAGTGGCTGAATTACAATATCAGTTGAATCCCCAACCTCAAATGGTGTCTGAAGTTAAAATGAGGGAATTGATTGGGAAGAAATAGGATCCTGATATGTGGGATGGGGACATAATCAGGAAACTGGGGGCACTGGGCTCCTAAATTCTGTTGAATCATTCCTGTCAACAGAACAATCCCTCTTACTCCCATCTGAAGAGATTAT
Source organism: Orycteropus afer afer (assembly GCF_000298275.1). NCBI lineage: Eukaryota > Metazoa > Chordata > Mammalia > Tubulidentata > Orycteropodidae > Orycteropus > Orycteropus afer. The sequence goes on along the minus strand of NW_006921665.1, from coordinate 6,734,204 downwards.
TCCATCTTTTTCTGCCAAAACTTTCTGAGAAAGTTTAGAACACTCTGTTCTACCTTGTAATTGTCTTGACTTCCCTACCATCTAGAAGTTCTGTAATGACACAGATCTTTTTCCCTCTTTTTGTTTTGTAGTTGTCCTCATTTGTTGGTTGTTGTCTCTGCTTCCCTGTTTACAATCTTGTAGGCTTATTTACTTTGGATACTTCATAGCTGGGTTGGTTTCTGGGTTATATCATCATGTGTATTAATGGTCGGTTGTTGGCTGTTGTTGCTTCTCTATCCAAAGGGCTCCCTTTAGCATCTCTTGTAAGGTTGGTCTGGTTTTAATAAATCCCTTAATTTCTGCTTATCTGGAAATATCCTAATTTCACCATCATATTTGAGGGACAATTTTTCTGGGTATTTAATTCTTGGTTGGAAGTTTTTCTCTTTCAGGGTTTTATATATTACCATCCCACTGTCTTCTCACCTGCATGGTTTCTGTTGAGAAATCTGAGCTTAGTCTTATTGATTGCCCCTTGTAGGTAACTTTTTGTTTTTCCCATGCTGCTCTCATGATTCTTTCTTTGTCTTTGGTTTTGGTGAGTTCAATGATGATATGTCTTGGTGTTTTTCTTTTGGAATCTATCCTGTTTGGGGTTCCTGAATGGATATGTTCTCATCTTTTATCATATCAGGGAAGTTCTCCAACAAATCTTGGACAATTTTCTCAATGGTTTCATTTTTGTCTTCCTGTTCTGGAATTCCAGTGACACCTAGGTTATTCCTTTTGATGGTATGACACATGAACCTTAGGCTTTCTTCATTCTGTTTTGATCTTTTTTCTGATCAATCCCTTTCCAAAGAAGTATTCAGGTATTTGTCTTCAATTTCATTAATTCTGTCTTTCATTGTGTCAATTCTACTCCTTTGCCCTTTCAATGTGTTATCTATTTCTGCCAATTTAATATTAATCTTCTGGATTTCTATCTGTAGATTTAGAATCATTTCTAATTTTTCATTTATTTTGTCTTTTTGTTCTTGTATTTTCTTCCAAAATTCTTCTAGGGTTTTGTCTGTGTTTTCCTTGGTCTCTCTCTCAATCCTTTGAAGATACCTAAATATAATTCTTTTGAATTCCTTATCAGGGAGTTC
>NW_006921665.1:6732191-6732971 GCF_000298275.1 Orycteropus afer afer | reverse complement strand
CAGTAAATGCTTCAAGTCATCTTCACTTTCAGCAAGCAAAGTTGTGTCATCTGCATATCACAGGTTGTTAATGAGTCTTCCTCCAATCCTGATGCCCATGTTCTTCTTCATATAATCCAGCTTCTCAGATTATTTGCTCAGCATACGAGTTAAATAAATATTTTAAAAGGATACAATCTTGACGCACTCCCTTCTTGATTTTGAACTATGCAATACCCCCTTGTTCTGTTTGAATGACAGCCTCCTGATCTATGTAAAGTTTCCTCATGAGTACAATCAAGTGTTCTGAAATTCCCATTGTTCTCAATGTTATCCATAATTTTTCATGATCCACACAATTGAATGCTTTTGCATAGGCAATAAAACATAATATCTTTCTGGTATTCTTTGATTTCAGCTATGATCCATCTGACATCAGCTGTGATGTCCTCTTCTGAATCCAGCTTGCATTTCTGGAAGTTCTCTGTCAATATACTGCTATAACAATTTTTAAATTATCTTCAGTAAGATTTTACTTGCACGGGATATTAATGATATTGTTCGATAATGTCCACATTCTGTGGGATCACCTTTCTTTGGAATGGGTACAAATGTGGATCTCTTTCAGTCAGTTGGCCGGGTAGCTGTCTTCCAAAATCTCTTGGCATAGTCGAATGAATGCCTCCAGCACAGCATCAGTTTATTGAAACATCTCAATGGGTATTCTATCAATTCCTAGAGCCTTGTTTTTCCTTCAGTGCAGCTTCGACTTCTCCAATACCATTGGTTCTTGATCATATG
>NW_006921665.1:6724856-6726430 GCF_000298275.1 Orycteropus afer afer | reverse complement strand
TCCAAGGCATTGTGACATTTTTGTGTTTATATTTAATTGGGATTATATGTTGGAGTGACTTGCCCACAATTTTCATTTTCTTTGTTTTGTTTGTATATTATCTATACAGGCAGGGTACTGTGCTGTGCTCCTCTATTCACTAGTTGACAGCACTTATACACTCACCACCTGTCTCCTTTCCTTTGTTAGCCTCTCGTATGTCCTTGCCGCCCCTGGCAAACAGAGCCTGTTCTTAGGTCCCTGGAATCCAAATGAGAATGCTATCACTTTAATATCCAAAATGGTTGCCTCTTATAAACGTTCAAAATGGCTGTGCTCTCGGTCACTTTAAATATCCAAAATGGCTGCCATGTGTAAACAACCAAAATGGCTGTACCCTCTGGACAGCAGAAAGTCCACAGCTCAGGTTGTCTCCCTCCTTGCTGTTTCCCTTCCTAGTCATAGGCCACCAAAGCAGTTGTCCTTGCAGCCCTTGGTGACCAGAATGGATCTTTAGGTCAGTTCTCAGGTCCCAACACCACTTGGATATATTCAGGCTGTTGGTCTCGTCAGAGGAGCTGATGGTCCACAGCTCCGACCATCTCTGTACTCACTGTTTTCATTCAGGTTTTTCCACTCGTTGGTGCCTAATCCACTTCTGTATAGTTCCTTTCAAAGCTCAGGGTTCCAAAATAATCTACTGTATCTCTGTCAATTGTTTTTTGTTTTCTTTGTTGAAGAGGGTCTGTGTTGTTTGTCTGCCTATTCCTCCGTCTTACCAGAAGTCTGTTTTATTGCTTCTTGTGGTAATCTTATGTTTTACTATTTCCTCTCAGTGAGTGTAGGGGGGCTCCTAAACAGGAAAAATGGTGGCTGTTTGGTGCACTACAGGGAACAGCTGCTTCACCAGAATCTGGGACCTGGCACTCCCCCAACACGTGCTGCCAGGGAAAACTGAAACAATCACTAATGCCCTGAACTCCTTACCTATCTCAAGGTTGAAAGCTGTAGGCTGGACTAGATGACCACTTAGGGCTCCTGGAGCTTTGAGGCCTGGGATGCTGTCAGGCCTGTCCTGGCCTGTGGTGGCCCCTACCTTTCCCACATGCATACTCATGCTTCCAGGAGGGAACTTTTACCTCTTCACATATTCTATTCACATGTATTTAAGAGAGAAGGTTTAAAATGTTAATAAAAGAGGGACAAATATTGTATTAGTCCACTATTGTAAAAGGTCAAGGAAAGTTTTACATATGGAAGAAAACTTTCTTTGTTGGTTACCTGGGATGGGAGGGAAGGAGAGGGAAAATTGCTAGATAGGTAAGAGACAAGTGTTGATTTGGGTGAAGGGAAAGGAAATATATCAAAAGCCCATGACCAACCAATAACACTAAGTGCAAAAAGGACAAGGGGGCCACATCTTCTGACCTCCTCTAATCCCACAAGAGGAAGACAGGATTACCAGCAGTAACCCAAGGCCTATTACTGCAAGGCCAGACATGCTGTCTCCCTCCAGCCCTTTCACCAACCGTTCCTCCCAAAGCACCCACCATCTCTCTCCTGGGTTTGATAATTCACTGCAGTGGCCACACAGA
>NW_006921665.1:6716488-6718796 GCF_000298275.1 Orycteropus afer afer | reverse complement strand
CTGGCACAGGATCGGGCAGTGTTTCGTTCTGCTGTGCATGGGGTCGCTATGAGTCGGAAACGACTCGATGGCACTTAACAACAACAACAACAACAACTATGCAAAAACATTTTCTACTCTGGTGAGTAGCAACTGGGATCTTAAAATCTTGCAAGTGGCCACCTAAGATGCAACAATTGGTCTCTCCTCATCCAGACCAAAGAAGAATGAAGAAAACCAAACATGCATGGAAACAATTAGTCTAAGGGACTAGTGGATCATGCAGACCTCAGCCTACATGACCCTGAGACCAGAAGAAATAGATGGTGCCCAGCTACCACCATCAATCACTCGGAAAGGGATCAAAATCAAAATAATAAAAAAGACCAGACTTACTAGTCTGAGAGTACTGTCAAACACCCTGAGACTATGGTCCCTAGTCACCCTTTGGGCCTAAAGTTGAACTCACTCCTGCAGCTTCCAGCAAAACAACAGATAAACATATTAGGTAGGTGAATGTTTATAGGAGGTAGGTATACTATTTAGAACAATCAACCATGGGAGATCTGCAGGGCAGTATTAGCACAGGTAGATAACTTAGAGGGCAGGAATGCATAGGAAAGGAGGAAATGGGGAAAGGTAATCACAGGGAGGAAGTAGGAAGAGAACTGTTAAATTATGGGGATTGCAATCAATGTCATAAAACAAAATGTGTATGAACTGTTGTATGGAAAATGAATTTGCTCTGTAAACTTTCACACAAATCACAATGAAAAATAAAATAAAAAAGAAAGTGATTTAGTAAAAGGTATCAATTTTGATGGTGATTCACAAGTTTGCAGCTTTGGAGTCCAGAAAAGCAAAGTTACAATTTAGGTGAGATACTCACCAAGTGCTGAAATACTTGTGTATTTGTTCCTGTTTATGTTTATGGCATTATTTCATTTATGAATGTTTCTATATGCATTTATCTACAACTTCCACATTATTTGGGCTGTTATTGATCATGCAAACTTAATCCATTAATGTAGCACATGTAAAGCTTAACATTAAAATGAACATAATTTTGATGTAGCTCATAATAATAATAATAAAATCATTGAATACAATATATGACAAAAATGTTAGCAGAAGAGGTAACCCAGTTACTTAATATGATAAAACAAAGTAGTTCATTCTGACTGTTGGCCACCCCATATATGTCAGAGTAGAACTGTGCTCCATAGGGTTTTTAGTGGCTGATATTTTGGAAGCAGATCCTCAGGCTTTTCTTCTAAGGTACCTCTGGGTAACACTTAAACCTCAGGCCTTTAGCAGCTGAGCATATTTAAACATGCACATCAGATCTTTATTTGAGAGCTGGAAATAAGAGGGAGTGCACAGTATGAAAAAGAGGAGGCCATAGGCAAACAAGATAAATGGGCTAGCTCCCAGCAGAGTTGGTAAAATGTCTTGAAAATGGACATTAACCATCCTGGTTTGCTTGCCTGTCACACTTGGTCTTTCAGTCCTTCTACCCCAACTCAGAAGCTCATCTGGGAAAGGTGGGCAAAGCCAAGTCACCCCTTGGCTGATGGGTGGAAAGGGCTTCAAGCCAGGTGGCCTAATGAACCTGGCAAGGCTGGTTCTGGCATGGAGAGGTTGCCCTTCCCCAGGCTCTGATTTCTCCTGAGAGGGTTGCTTGGCTCACTTGCATTTTATTTTTGTCACCCTCATTCTGCTCTCATGCTGTCAATATGGTGACAGGTAGTACACAATCACAGATCATTATTCACTTCTACTTTATCCTTCAGAACCTTAGTAACCAGCCACACACTCCCACCGCTAACCAAGATCCAAACCAATAAACCCAAGTGTACATTTTTCAAAACCATACAAAACTACAAGTCTTTGCAGAGTATTATTATTTTCTATTCTTTTGATAGCTACTGAAATATTGGATTTCCCCCTCTGAAATTCAAGACATCAATTGTTTCAATTATTTAAAATATTTCTGGACTTGTTCAGTGAATAAACTGAAAATGGATAAGTTGGATAAACCTGAAAAGGGCCCTGGTTTGCATGAGGCTTGTTCTCTGCTGCCCATGCACATTCTCTCCTGCTCAGAGCTGGAAATGCAGAAAATCTCATTTTAAAGTTCTGCTACAGAGGACCAACATTTAAATTGAGGAAATGCAGGACAAACAGGAGTGTATAAATATGAGGGGCACAGGGGGAGGGTTACAGGGTAGGGCGGGGAGGAGACTGGGTTAGGGTTGGACATGGTGAATGGGGAATGAAACTAAATGTACACATTATGTTGAATGTAAAACAAGCTCTTAAAATTAAA
>NW_006921665.1:6696013-6716243 GCF_000298275.1 Orycteropus afer afer | reverse complement strand
TTTTTTTTTTTAATAATAATAAAAAGAAAACTTATTAAAAGGTTCTGAGTTTTTAAAATGTTAAATGTTTGCCTAGAGTCATTTGCAGCTATCATAACACAGACATAACCTTTCTAAAATTGTACTGAGTGCTAAGAAATGAAACAAAAGTCAGCAACAAAGAATATATTTAATTCAGATGTTACACTCAAACATAACATTGTTAAATCTCCTGAGAAAGGAAGAAACACAAATTAATATGAAATCATGTGGGATACAAAAATCCTTTTAAATAAACCACATGTTTTTTAAAGCAGAATTACAAACCTGAAGAATAACTTTTCCCTTCATTAAGGTAAGAGGAACATATTCATTTTTACTTGAAAACTGTTTCTTGATTAATTTTTAACTTTATTTTATCTTGACTCACTAACTCACTGCCATCAAGTTGATTCTGACTCATAATGACCCGCATTGGGTTTTCAAGGCTGTAAATCTTTATGGAAGCAGACTGCTTCAACTTTGTTTGTGGAGCAGCTGGTGGGCTTGAACTACCAACCTTTTGATTAGCAGCCAAATACCTCAATCACTACATCACCAAACTCCTTAGAATTTCACAAAGTTCACTATAATCAGAAGGTATAAACAAAGAAGCGGTAACCTGTGTTAACTTATGAACCAACAGGTTAACAGATGATAGTGAACCCTGTGTGTTTTAAGGTTTAGAAAAAGAAACAGATTCATTACATCAAGTCAGCAATCTATTTTCATTGATTAGCTCCCATGGCATAGAATTTTATGTTTCATCTTCACTACCTGTCCCAAGTGAAGTAACAAATAGCAGGATTTCAGTTTATTTTCTATCAAAGTGCAATGTAGTTGGGATCATGTATTTCAGAACCAAATAACCATACTGTTTCAGAATAGTAGTTTGTAGTTGTCTTGGATTCAACTACACTTGCATGCTGTTGGCCACTGTAATTTCCAGCTACCCAGGGTTTGCAGAGCATAATAGAGCTCCTCCCTCAGGTGTGTCCAGCCACTATGGGCTCTTACCCCCTGCAGGTGCTGCAGGCAGCTTCGCCCATCCAAGAAACTGATCCATCATCTTCTGGGAAGGTAGGTTGTGTCCTGGAATGAACTCAGGCTTTGGAGTTAGACAAATCCAAGCTCCTCCTGCTTTACCATAAACTACCTGGGTGAATACATCTTCCAAGCCTCAGTGTCCTCTCTGCAAATCAGGGCTAAGTAATTATGACTTCCCATCTAGGAAAGCTTGAGGGCTGCATTCAATAAGTATAACCTCTAGCACAATGTGTGGCATGTATGTGGTAGACATTCATTGCCCCCTAAGTGAAGACTCTCCCTTTCCCCTTCCCTCCTACCCCTGTTGTTGTTGTTGTTGTTGTTATGTACCGTGGAGTCGGACCCCACTCATAGCGACCCCCCCTTGGGTTGCCACTAATAAACTAACAAAGTGCCATTTTATATAGATTTCCAAGGTACAAGTGGGTTTAACATGGCTCATATGACCTTGGGCAAGTCATGTGATTTCCCACAACCTCAGTGATTTAATCTGTAAAATTAGTCCAATAAGGCTCAAACAAGATAGTGACCATGAAAGTGCTTTGGAAGTGGTAAAGCATCAAATAAATGTTACAATGTTAACAATGTTAACAATGTTAATGTTAAATGTTATCTTTTAGCACACATTATTTTATGTCAGCTTGGCTAGAAAGGAGTTATGACATTCCCACAAGAGAGGCAACTGAGGTTCAAGTATGATAAAGTGAAGTCATACAATTGGAATGCAACTAAAAAATTATGTTGTCCTAAATTATTATAGTATAATACTAATAATAAATAAAATTATAATTTTAATACCATATTCAAATATTACACTATGATAGTATTCACATACATCACACTCAAATATTATACTAAAATATTAATGTTCAAATATCTAATTATCATAACATAGTCAAATGCTCTAATATGAATATATATAATATGAATATATATACACATATATATAATATGAATATGTATGTATACATTTTATATATATATATATATATAATATGTGTGTGTGTGTGTGTGTGTGTATATATATATATATATATATATATATATGAGCTCTGGTAGCATAGTGGCTAAGCACTTGACTGCTAACCAGAAGGCTGGTGGTTCAAACCCACCAGCCACTCCTCGGAAGGAAGGTTGGGCAATCCTACTTCCATAGTGATACTGCCTCAGAAACCCAAGGAGGGGTCGTTATGAGTCGGGGCCGACTCGACGGCACATAACAACACAACTATATATATATATGTTTGTTTTTGTTGTTGTTGGGTGCCAACAAGTCAGCTCCGACTCATAGCAGCTCTGTGCACAACAGAATAAAACACTGCCCAGGCCTGTACCATCTTCACAATCCTTGCTATGCTGGAACTCATTGTTGCAGCCACTGTGTCAATCCATCTCATTGAAGGTCTTCTCCTCTTTCGTTGACCTATACTTTACTAAGCGTGATATCCTTCTCCAGGGACTGATCCCTTTTGACAATAGGACCAATGTACATGAGACAAAGTCTGACCATTCTCACTTCTAAGGAGTATTCTCTCTGCAATTCTTCAAGGACAGATTTGTTTGTTCTTTTGGCAGTCCATGGTATTTTCAGTATCTTTCACCAATAGCGTAATTCAAAGGCATCAAGGAATAAGTTTTCCTTATTCATTATCCAGCTTTCATATGCATATGTGACTGAAAATACCATGGCTTGGGTCAGGCACACTTTAGTCTTCAAAGTGACATCTTTGCTCTTTAACACTTTAAAGAGGTCTTTTGCAGGAGATTTGCCCAGTGCAATATGATGTTTGATTTCTTGATGGCTGCTTCCATGGGTGTTGACTGTGGATCCAAGTAAAATGAAATCCTTACAATTCCAATCTTTCTACATTTATTATGATGTGGCTTATTGGTCCAGTTGTGAGGATTTTTGTTTTCTTTATGTTGAGGTGTCATCCATACTGAAGACTGTAGTCTTTGATCATCAGTAAGTTCTTGAAGTCATCTTCACTTTCAGCAAGCAAGGTTGTGTCATTTGCATATCACAGGTTTCTAATGTTTTTTTCTCCAATCCTGATGCTGTGTTCTTCTTCATATAATCCAGCTTCACGAGTTCTGTGCTCAGCATACAGATTGAATAAGTATGGTAAAAGGATACAACCCTGACACATTCTCTTTCTCATTTTAAACAATGGAGTATCCCCTTGTTCTGTTTGAATGACAGCCCCTGGTCTATGTACAGGTTCCTCATGACCACAACTAAGTATTCAAGAATTCCCATTCTTCTCAATGTTATCCGTAATTGGTTATGATTCACACAATCGAATGTTTTTGCTTAGTCAATAAAACACAAGTAAACATCTTTCTGGTATTCTTCATTTTCAACCAAGATCCATTTGACATCAGCAGTGATATCCCTTGTTCCATGTCCTCTTCTGAATCCAGCTTGGATTTCTGGAAGTTCCCTGTCAATATATTGCTGCAGCCATCTTTGAATTATCTTCAGCAAAATTTTACTCGAGTGTAATATTAATGACAATGTTCAATAATTTCCACATTCTTTTGGGTCATCTTTCTCTGGAATGGGTACAAACATCTGTCTCATCCAGTTGGTTGACCAGGTAGCTGTATTCCAGATTTCTTGACATAAATGAATATCATTTGTTGAAACGTCTCAATGGGTATTCCATCAATTTCTTCAGTGCAGCTTGGGTTTTTTGCTTCAATACCATTGCTTCTTTGTCATGTGCTACCTCCTGAAATGGTTGAATGTCAACCAGTTCTTTTTAGTACAGGGATCTGTGTATTCCTTCCTTCCATATTCTTTTGATGCTTCCTACTTCATTCCATATTTTGCCCATGGAATCCTTCAATACTGTAACTCAAGGTTTGTGGTAGTTAAGGTTATGTGTCAGCTTAACTGGGCCTGGTTTTGGGTGGCTGGGAGCTGGATGTAGTATTTTCCATGATGAGACTGGTAATCAACTCCATGGTGTCTACCATGAGCAGCTGAGTAGATGCCTTAAGGATGTGGTCAGCACCCAGTATATATGGAGAAGCTTTAGGAATGGTCTGCACCTTTTGGCATGCTTGAAAACTGCATGTAGCTGAGTCTGCCATGTTGTCTGGTGATGTTGGGACTCTTAATGGACTTCAATCAATGGCCTGCCATGTGGTTTTGTAATATTGAGACTGTGCATTTTTACTTATTGACCTTGGGTTTGTCAGTCTCAGCAGCCAGCAGCTGCCTGAGTGAAGAAAGCCTCTAGTTTCAGTGGGCCAGGAACAAGAGGCAAAGCTGAAGCCCAAGATCGAGGAGCTTTCATCCAGCCCCTAGAACCTGGCACTTTGAACTTAGACTTCTAGCCCACAAAACTGTAGGAGAATAAACTCCTGTTTGTTAAAGCCACCCATTTGTGGTATTTTCTGTCAGAGCAGCATGAAGTAACCAAAACAAGGCTTTAAATTTTTCTTTAATTCTTTCTACTTGACAATGCTAAGCATGTTTTCCTCTTTTGATTTGTTAGTCCAGGTCTTTGCACATTTCATTATAATACTTTGTCTTCTTAAGCCACTCTTTGAAATCTGTTTAGCTCTTTTATTTCAGCATTTCTTCCATTCACTTTAGCTACTTTCTATTCAAGAGCAAGTTTCATAATCTCTTCTGACATCCATTTTGGTCTTTTCCTCCTTTCTTGTCTTTTTAATGACCATTTGCTTTCTTCATGTATGATGTTCTTGATGTCATCCCACAACTCATCTGGTTTTTGGTCATTAGAATTCAAAATGTCAAATCTGTTCTTCAGATGGACTCTAAATTCAGGTGGAATATAAGCAAGGTCAGGTGGGATATAAGTAAGGTCCTCAGAAGGAAGGTTGGGCAATCTACTTCCATAGTGATACTGCCTTGGAAACCCAAGGAGCAGTCGCTATGAGTCAGGTCCAACTTGACGGCACATAAAAACAACAACAACATAAGCAAGGTCATATTTTGGCTCTCATGGACTTGTTTTAATTTTCTTCATCTTTGACTTGAATTTGTATAAGAGCAATTGGTGGTCTGTTCCACAGTCAGTCCCTGGCCTTGTGACCTGTGATACTGAGCTTCTCCATTGCCTCTTTCCATGGATGTAAACCAAAAACAAAAAAGGGGAGCTCTGGCGGTGTAGTGTCTAAGGCATTTGACTGCTAACCAGAAGGCTGGCGGTTCAAACCCACCAGCCACTCCTCAGAAGGAAGATTGGGCAATCTACTTACAGAGATACCACCTCAGAAACCCAAGGAGGGGTCACTATGAGTTCTTTGTATTCCACCTGGCAAGGTCCATGTGTAAGCTGGTCATTTATATTGTTGAAAAAAAGACATTTACAATGAACAAGTTGTTGGTCTTGCAAAATTCTATCATATGATCTCCATTGTTATTTCTATCACCAAGCCATATTTTCCAACTACTTATGATTCTTCTTTGTTTCTAATTTTCACATTCCAATCACTAATAATTATTAATACATCTTGATTGCATATTTGGTCAATTTCAGACTGCAGAAGTTGGTAAAAAATCTTCAGTTTCTTCATCTTTGGCTTTGTTGGTTGGTGCATAGATTTGATTAACAGTTGCATTAACTGGACTGCCTTGTAGGCATATGGATGTTATCCTATCACTGACAGCATTGTAGTTCATGATAGAGCTTGAGATGTTCTTTTGAGGATGATTGCAATGACATTCCTCTTCAGTTTGTCATTCCCGGCATTGTAGGTCATATGATTATCTGATTCAAAATGGCCAATATCAGTCTATTTTAGCTCACTAATGCCTAGGATTAGTGGGGAGCTCTGATAGCTTAGTACCTAAGGTATTTGACTGTTAACCAGAAGGTTGTTGGTTCAAACCCACCAGTTGCTCCGTGGAAGAAAGATGGGACAATCTGCTTTTGTAATGCCTTGAAAACCAGTGGTTGCTATTAATTGGAATTGACTTGATGGCAATGAGTTTGATTAAGAGTTTTGCTTAATGCCTGGGATACCCATCTTTATCCATTCCATTTCATTTTTTACAACTTTCAATTTTCCTAGATTCATACTTTGTGCACTCCACATTCCAATTATTAATGAATGCTTGCAGCTGTTTCTTCCCATTTTGAGTCATACCTTATCAGTAAATGAAAGTCCTTAAAGCTTTACTCCATCTACATCATTAAGGTTAACTCTACTATGGGAAGGCAGCTCTTCCCCGGTTATATTTTTAGTGCCTTCCAACCTGTGAGGTTCATCTTCTGGCACTGTATCAGATAATGTTTAGTGATTTTTCATAAAGTTTTCCAGTAATACATCAGACAATGTTTCACTGCTATTCATAAGGTTTTCATTGGCCAGTTTTTTTCAGAAGTTGATAGTCCTGTCCTTCCTCTCAGTCTGCCTTTGGCTGGAAGCTCCACTGAAACTTTCCACCATGGGTGACCCTGCTGGTATTTTAAATACTGGTGGCATAGTCTCCAGCCTCACACCAACATGCCAGCAACCACAGTACAACAAACTGGGTCTTCCTTGTTGTTGTTGTTAGGTGCCATCAAGTCATCTCTGACTCATAACAACCCTATACACAGCAGAATGAAATACTGCCTGGTTCTGCGCCAGCCCCACAATCCTTGCTATACTTGAGTCCATCACCACAGCCACTGTGTCAATCCATCTCATTGAGGGCCTTCCCCTCTTTCATCGACTCTCTGCCTTACCAAGCATGACATCCTTCTCCAGGGAATGGTCCCTTCTGACAACATGACCAAAGTAGGGAGACAAAGTCCCAAAGGCCATTCATGCTTCCAAGGAGCATTCTGGGTGTACTTCCTCTCATACAGATTTGTTAGATCTTTTAGCATTGCATGGTACTTTCAGCATTCTTTGCCAGCACCACAACTCAAAAGCGTCAACTCTTCTTTGGTCTTCCTTATTCATTGTCTAGCTATCACACGCATATGAGGTGATTGAAAATACCATGGCTTGTGTCAGGTGCACCTTAGTCCTCAAGGAGACGTCTTTGCTCTTCAGCCAAAATGGTCTTTCTTGTAGGTGTATGGATATTATCTTATCACTGATAGTATTATACTTCAGGAAAGATCTTGAAGTGTTCTGACAGCATGATACTTCATGATAGATCTTGAAATATCTTTTTGATGATGAATGTGGTGCCATTCCTCTTCAATTTGTCAGTTCTGGCATAGTAGACCATATGATTGTCTGATTCAAAATGGCCAATAGCATCCCATTTGAGCTCACAGATGCTTAGAAGATCGATCTTTATGCTTCCATTTCTTTTTGACAGCTTCCAGTGTTCCTAGATTCATAGTTTGTATATTCCATGTTCCAATTTAAAAAAAAAATTGTTAAAAAAAGCAGACTCATTTAATACTCAATAGTTCATACACATTTTGTTTCATGGCACTGGTTACAATCCCAACAATAAACAGCTTTCACCCATCACCTACCTGTGACTACCTCTTCCCTGTGTCCTTCTTACCTATGCATGTCTGTATGTCTAGCTTAAAACCATATGCACATACTGCACTTCTGATCTCTCATAGTTGATTGTTCTAAGAGGTGCACCTCCCTGGGTAGGTGTTCCACTTGTAGGCCTTTCTGTTGTTTGGCTGAGAGCTAGTCCATGGAAGTGAGTCTAACTCTAGGCCTAAAGGATAACCTGTAACCATATTCTCAGGGGTTTCACCAGTATCCATCTGACCAGTACTTCTGGTCATTTTTGTGTTTTTGAATTTTGTTTCCCGTCTTTCCTCCCACTCTATCAAGAATCTCCAATTTTGTCCCCTTGCAAGTGGTTGGCACTAGTAGGTGGACAAGAAGGTCAGGTGTGGGCAGGCACATAGGAGTATACCCCTGACCATAGCTAGATTTGGATGATGATATTCCTACATGTGTATTTGTGCTACAAAAATATCCATCCATATACATTATAGAGCTAACAGGGGACAAGGGTTGACTTAGCTTCTTGGCCACAACCAAGCACCTTGAAGAGGTGAGTTGCTGGGCCTGTGGGCTTGGGACCATGGTCTCAGGGGTATCAAGCTCAGTCGGCACAATAGCACATATTCTTCATCCTGCTTTGGTGAGTAGCCACCATCCAGAGAAAGAAGAGTGAAGAAAATCAGAGACATATGGAAATAATTAGTCCAAGGGATTAATGGACCACGGGAACATCAGCCTTCATGTCCATATTCCAATTATTTAATGAATGTTTGCAGATGTTTCTTCCCATTTTGAATTGTGCCCCATCAGCAAATGAAGGTCCTGAAAACTTTACTACATTCATATAATTCATGTTGACTCTACTTTGAGGAGGGAGCTCTTCCTCAGTTGTATTTTGAGTGCCTTCCAACCTGAGGGGCTTGTCTTCCAGCACCATATCATACAGCATTTCACAGCTATTCATAAAGTTTTCCAGTAATGTATCAGACAGCGCCTCATTGGTATTCATAATATTTTCAGTGGCCAATTTTTTCAGAAGTGGATGGCCCTGTCTTTCCCAGTCTGTCATATGTTAAGTGTTGTCCAGCCAGTTCTGACTTACAATAACCCCATGGGCAACAGAATGAAAACTGCCTGGTCCTGCACCATCCTTACAATGGTTTCTGTTTGAGCCCATTGTTGCAGCCATTGTATCAATCCATCTTGTTGATGATCTTCCTCTTTTTTTTGACCCTTTACTTTTATCAAGCATGCTTCTTCAGGGGTTAGTTTCTCCTGATACCATATCCAAAGTATGTGAGATAAAGTCTCACCATCCTTGCTTCTGAGGAGCATTTTGGCTGTACTTCTTCGAAGACACATTTGTTCATCTTCTGGCAGTACATGGTATATTCTTCACCAGCACCATAATTCAAATACATTAAATCTTCTTCAGTCTTCTTTATTCATTGTCTAACTTTTGCAGGTATATGAGATGATAGAAAATACTGTGGCTTAGGACAGGCACATCTTAGCTCTTTAACAAACTGACATGTTTGTTCTTCAACATTTTAAACAAATCTTTTGTGGCAGATTTGCCCAATACTATATAACTCTGTGTGAGTGTGTGTGTGTGTGTGTGTGCATACACACATATGTGTGTGTATATATATATATATAGATAGATAGATAGCTATCAAGTTGATTCTGACTCATGGTGACACTATGTGTTTCAAAGTAGAATTGCTCATAGAGTTTTCAATGGTTGTGATTTTTTGGAAGTAGATTGCCAGGACTTTCTTCCAAGGCATCTCTGTTTGTATTGAAATCACCAACTTTTCAGTTAATAGCTGAGTTTTTAACTATTTGTGCCACTCAGGTACGCCAATACTCACTCACTGTAGCTATAATACTGTCATCAGTACTTCCTTTTATCTACTTTGTACTTTTACCATTTGTTTCCTGGTCATGTTTTTGTGAACATCAGTCTCCTGCCATCTGGACTGGAGTTTCTCATAGACAGTGACTCTGGTGCCTTCACAGTTCCTCAAAAGGATGGCTGTGAACAGTGACCTGTACTAGATGCTTTATGTAGACTGACTCCTTATGTCTGCGTTCTGCTGTCATTGCTCTAAGCCAAGGCAATTTTTGCCTCCTCCCTAAAGACTTCCCTGCTTGCTTCAGGTTACATGGTCTCTCCTTTTCCTGATCTACAGGCATGCTTAGAGGTAACATCAGTGGGATTTCAAACATATTCAGTATTCTAAGATTGTTTCCTATTGTTAATTCCTTTTGGTTATGGTTTCCCTTGAGATTAGGGACCATGGAGTTATCTATTTATTTATTGGTTCGTTTGTTTTAAATTTGGGTTGTATAACATTTATATATTATATTAAAATTTGCTAATTTAACAGTTTTTACAAGTACATATCAGTGACATTGATTACATTTATCATGTATCTTTACTACTATCTATTTCCAAATTATTCATCAACCATTAACAGAAATGCAATGCCCCTAAGTAAATCCCGTCCCTTTCCCCCTCCTTACCACACTTGTTAACCATAAATAAATTTTGGTCTCTGCATTTGCTTATTTCATATATATAAATGGGGTCATACAATATTTGTCCTTTTGTAAGTGACTTATTTCACTCAGCATAATGTTTTCAAGGTTCATCCACATTGTATCATGTATCAGGACTTCATTTTTCTTTATGGCTTCATTATATTCCATTGTGTGGACATACTGTATTTTGTTTATCCATTCATTTGTTAATGGACATTTGGGTTGTTTCTACCATTTGGCTATTGTGAAAAGTGCTGCACTGAACATTGGTATACAAGTATCTGTTTGCATTCTTGCTTTCAATTCATTCTTTTTTAAAAATATATTTTTGTTGTTGTTGTTGTTGAAAATATGCACAGTAAAACATACACCAATTCAACAATTTCTACTGTACAATTCAGTGACATTGATGATGTTCTTCAAGTTGTGCAACTCTGCTTACTCCCCTTTTCCAAATTATTCCTTCCTCATTAACATAAAGCCATTGTTCCCTAAGCTTTCTATGTAAGTTGCTGTTGTCAGTTTGATCCCATATAGATATATTTTATATATATATAAAAGGGCACAATGCTCAAGGCAGACATTCTTTTGGTTTACAGAAGTCTTCAGGGGATATTTTTGGTTTAAGATTTAAAGATTATCTCAGGATAATACTTTGGGGGTTCATCCAGCCTCCATGGCTGGATTCAAATTCTCCACGAGAATTTGAAATTCTGTTCTTCATTTTTCCCTCTTTTGATCAAGATTATTCTTTATAGTCTTTGATCAAAACATTGAGTAATGATCCTGCTTTCAATTATTTTGGGTACATACCTAGGATTAGGATTGCATGGAAGACCTATGTTTTAATAAGTGCTTAATAACACCTAATAAATATTTGTTGATAAAGCTGTTAATTGAAGTGCAGCACCCAGGCCTCAGTTTCTCACAAATGAAATGTCATTTGGAACTTAGATTCTTGGTTTTGAGAGCCCACTGACTACAAAAGTCTGCAAACATTTTTATGTTTTAAAGCTCAAGTTCGTTTCTCTACATGATATAATCTTGAGAATTTGCATTCATTTAAAAATGCCTTAATACTACATGAAAGTTCAATGATTGATAAATGGATAAGCAGTCACACAAGAGGAATTATTTGTCATGAGGGAACACATGAAAAATGTTCAGACTTCACCAGTAGTCAAACAGTGCAAATGGAAGCAACTTATATAGTCAGTTTACAAGTTTCAAAATGAACATTTGCTATGCTGGTGAGGACTTGACAAACACAACATCCACAATAGCTGGTTACTAAATTGATTCAACCCTTTTGAAAATCATACAGCATTTCAGATCCAAGAATCATAATAAACAGAGAAAGTATTGAAGTAATCTTACTTCTTGGAATCTATCCTAGGCAAAGAATGTGTTTGAAAGTGCTCACTATATATAATCTTTAATTTTGGTATTGAAAATATATGGAGACAAACTAATAATAGGTACCAGTCCTACTGGACTCCGCAGTACAGAAGCAGTTTTCACATACAGCATATCTTTGATTTTGCTGTGGCCCTGGGAGGTGGGTGCTGATGATACCTTCACTTGATAAGTGAAGAGACTCATACACAGAGTGGCTAAGGTACACAGATTACAATGTTGGGAAAAGACAGAATCAGTCTGAGGTTTTCAAATTCTATCTCACCCCTAGTATGACCTCCTTTTATACATTTGTCTAGTAGTTGGGTAAAGGTTACTTTTATGGACTTGATGAAATAAATGGTGTGCCACTAAAATGGTCATCATGAAGACTATATATAAAACAAACAAAAAATAGTTGCCATAAAGTTGATTCTGACTTATGGCAACCCCTTGTGTATCAGAGTAGAATTGTGCCCCCTAGGGTTTTGATGGCTGATTTTTCAGAAGTAAATCACTAGGTCTTTCTTCTGAGATGCCTGTGAATGGACTCAAACCACCAAACTTTTAGTTAGCAGCCAGTGTGTTAACCATTTGTACCACTCAGCGGTCTCTGAAGGCAGTATAGCAATATTAAAACAAAACAACAACAACAAAACACTCGTCTGAAAAACACCAAAGTACCAAAATCACATCTTTCCTATGATTATTACATATAAAATTAGGTAGCCATAGTAGTTAAAGGCTGGAAGAGAAAGAAAGAAAGAAAGAAAGAAAGAAAAGCCATTAAGAGGCTTCCTTCTATTTTAGTAGCATGCTGTTTATAATTTTGTATTGTTATGAACTGTCTCCACCACTCATCTGTCAGTTTGTTGTACTGTGGTGGCTTCCATATTGCTGTAAGGCTGGAGGCTATGCCACTGGTATTTCAAATACCAGTAGCGTCACCCATGGTGGACAATTTCAGCAGAGCTTTCAGACTAAGACATAATCAGAAGAAGAAGGGGCCATCCACTTCTCAAAGAGCTGGCCAGTGAAAACCTTATAAATAGTAGTGAAATACTGTCTGATACATTACTGGAAAATTTAAGAATAGCCCTAAAACATTGTCTGATATACCACCAGAAGATGATCCTCTCAGGTTGGAAGGCACTCAAAATGTGACTGGGGAAGAGCTGCCTCCTCAAAGTAGAGTCAACCTTAATGATGTGGATGGGGTAAAGCTTTTGGGACCTCCATTTGCTGAAGCAACATGACTTAAAATGAAAAGAAACAGCTGCAAACATTCATTAATAATCAGAACATGTATAATAATCAGGAATGTATGAAGTATGAATCTAGGAAAATTGGAAGTTGTTAAAAATGAAATGGAATGCATAAAGATCAATGGTCCTAGGAATCAGTGAGCTAAAATGGACTGGTTTTGGCCATTTTGAATCAGACAACCATATGATCTACTATGTCAGGAATGACAAATTGAAAAAGAATGGTGTGACATTCATCAACACAAAGAATGTTTCAAGATCTATCCTGAAGTACAATGCTGTCAGTGATAGGAAATACCTATATGCCTACAAGGAACACCAGTTAATACTACTATTATTCAGATTTTATGCACCAACCACCAAAGCCAAAATGAAGAAATTAAAGATTTTTTTTTACCAGCTTCTGCAGTGTGAAATTGACCACACATGGAATTAAGATGTGTTGACTGTTACTGGTGATTGGAATGCAAAAGTTGGAAACAAAGAAGAATCACTGGTAGTTGGAAATTATGGCCTTGATGATAGAAATGACACTGGAGATTGCATGATAGAACTTTGCAAGACCAAGAATTTATTCATTGGTCATTACTCATTCATTATTCAACTTTTTTTCAACAACATGTGCAAGTCCAAGTTGAAGCTGAAGACAATTAAGACAAGTACATGGGAGCCAAAATATGACCTTGATTATATCCCACCTGAATTTAGAAACCATCTACAGAATAGATTTGATGCATTGAAGACCAATGACCCAAAACCAGAGGAATTGTGGGATGACATCAAGAAAATCATCCATGAGGAAAGCAAAAGGTCATTAAAAAGACAGGAAAGAAAGAAAAGACCAAAATGGATGTTGGAAAAGCCTCTGAAACTTGCTCTTGAATGGAGAGTAGCTAAAGAAAATGGAAGAAATGACAAGATAAAAGAGCTGAACAGAGGATTTCAAAGAACAGCTCAAGAAGACAAAGTCAATTATTATAATGATATGTGAAAAGACCTAGAATTAGAAAACCTAAAGGGAAGAACGTGGTTGACATTTCTCAAGCTGAAAGAGCTGAAGAAAATATTGAGACCTTGAGTTGCAATATTGAAAGATTTTATGGGCAGAATACTGAATGATGGAAGAAACATCAAAAGAAGATGGAAGGAATACCCAGAGTCACTGTACCAAAAAGAATTGGTTGATGTTCATCCATTTCAGGAGGCAGCATATGATCAAGAAACAATGGTATTGAAGAAAGGAGACAAAGCTGCACTGAAAGAATTGGTGAAAAACAAGGCTCCAGGAATTGATGAAATGGCCATTGAGATGTTTTAACAAACAGAAGCAATGCTGGAGGCACTCACTCAGCTATGCCAAGAAATTTGGAAGACAGCTACCTGGCCAACTGACTGAAAGAGATCCATATTTGTACCCATTCCAAAGAAAGGTGATCCCACAGAACATGAAAATTATCAAACTATATCATCATTGTGTGGATCATAATAAATTATGGATAATGTTGAGAAGAATGGGAATTCTGGAACACTTAACTGTGCTCATGAAGAACCTGTACATAGACCTGGAGGCTGTCATTCAAACAAAGGAAGGTTTAAAATCAGGAAGGGATTGTGTCAGGGTTGTATCCTTTCACCATACTTATTCAATCTGTATGCCAAGAAAATAATCCAAGGAGCTGGACTATATGAAGAAAAACATAGCATGAGGATTGGAGGAGGACTCATTAACAACTTGGGATATGCAGATGACATAACTTCGCTTGCTGAAAGTGAAGATGACTTAATGCACTTACTGATGAAAATGGGCAATCTACTTGCGTAAGAGATATTGCCTCAGAAACCCAAGGAGGGGTTGATATGAGTTGGATCTGACTCAATGGCAGTGAGTGAGAGTGATGAAAATTAAAGACTACAGTCTAAAGTATGGATTACACCTCAACATAAAGAAAATGAAAATTCTCACAACTGGACCAATAAGCAACATCATGAAAAATGGAGAAAAGATTGAAGTTGTCAAAGATTTCATATTACTTGGTTCCACAATCAACACCCATGGAAATAGTAGTCAAGAAATAAGATGACATATTGCACTGGGCAAATCTACTGCAAAAGACCTCTTTAAAGTGCTGAAGAGTAAAGATGTCTCTTTGAAGACTAAGGTGCACCTAAGCCAAGCCATGCATGGTATTTTCAATTGCCTCATATGATGTGAAAGCTGGACAGTGAAGAAAGAAGACCAAAGAAGAGTTGATGCTTTTGAGTTGTGGTGTTGGTGAAGATGACTGAAAGTACCACGGACTGCCAGAAGAACTAACAAATCTATCCTGGAAGAAGCACACCTGGAATGCTCCTTGGAAGCAAGAATGGCCAGACTTTGTCTCGCCTACTTTGGTCATGTTGTCAGAAGGGACCATTCCCTGGAGAAGGATATCATGTTTGGTAAAGTTGAGGGTCAACAAAAAAGGTCAAGGCCCTCAACAAGATGGATTGACGTAGTGGCTGCAATGATGGGCTCAGGTATAGCAAGGATTGTGAGGCTGGCACAGGATCAGCAGTGTGTCTTTCTGTTGTACATTGGGTCGCTATGAGTCAGAACTGACTCTACAGCACCTAACAACAAGAACATGAACTGTCTTTAACTCTTTAACTGAATCATAATTTTCTTTGAGAAAAATAAGAATATAGAGAACATAGGTCCACTGGGTTGCACTTACTTTGAAAACTTTAACTATAAAAGTGCCTAGAAATCAAATATATCTTTTCATGGAATTATAGGTGCACAGAAATAAAGGCCTTTTATTACTAGATGGGACAGTGCTGGTCGTAGAGGCTGGGGCCAACATTGCAAGTCCCATGGACCGGCTGCTTCATCTCAGTGCACTTGTAAAGTCCTTCTTGTGTGCAGCGTGGGGAAGTAGGATCTCCGTGTGAGGCAGACAAAAGAGTGCTGGGCTTACCAAATGGAATCAGGTTCTAAGAGGCTGCTATTGCCCTGGGCTCTTGTGATTAAATGCCAGATTAAAGAGGAAACGTTGCTCCCACCCTTCCTGCCCAGCCCCCCAACCTTGGTTTATCAGGCCCATTCAAGTGCTTCTTCCAAAAAATATTGACAAGGGTGCCTTTGACTCATTGCCCTCCCAGCTGACACTGCCACCCAGACAAAAGGGTTCAGGAGGTTAATTAAAACCAGGTAATTGAGGGAATCAAGGTGCAACATTTCAAAAATGCAGAGGGGCTCTGAAGCAAGGGCAAGACATATGGTGTGAAAACTACCTCTTAAACACAGATCACAGACCTTGGCTGTGGCTGCACTTGGTGCTTTTCATTTGCTGATAGACACAAGGAGCTAGTTTCTTCCCACTTTTTACCCTTCTACTGTGTAGATGCTGTGTCTTGCTGTCCATCGTGGTCTAGCTAGTTTTCTGTCTTTTCTAGAGATTATTTGTGTCTGGTGGTGTCATTTTCAGCCTCTTCATCAAACTCTTCATCTACCAACATGGATATTTTGTCTCTTTTGTTCCTGAGGGCATAACTTTTCAGGAGCATTTGCATAGAATGTGCAAGGATGATGTTAAAGTAAGTTAGATTCTTAGAGTGAACTTAATATTACTGCATTCTACAATTGGTCTTTGTTCATCCAGAACAAAGAAGAATGAAGAAAACCAAAGATGCATGGAAACCATTAGTCCAAGGGACTAGTGGACTGAGAACCTCAACCTACATGGCCCTGAGACCAGAAGAACTAGATGGCATCCAACTATCACCATCAACCACTTGGAAAGACTAGTGTAGGAGACACCAGATAGAGTGGGAGAAA
Source organism: Orycteropus afer afer (assembly GCF_000298275.1). Lineage (NCBI taxonomy): Eukaryota > Metazoa > Chordata > Mammalia > Tubulidentata > Orycteropodidae > Orycteropus > Orycteropus afer. The sequence continues at coordinate 6,699,698 of NW_006921665.1, read as the reverse complement.
ACTGTGGAACAAAACTCAAAATCATAAAAAAAGACCAGGCTTACTGGTCTGATACAAACTAGTGAAACCTCTGAGACTATGGCCCCTACTAACCCTTCACCTGGAATTGAACTCACTCCTGTGGCTTTCAGCCAAATAATAGACAGCCAAATAAGGTGAACATTTACACCAGGTAGGTACACTTTAGAATAATCAATCATGGGAGATCAGAAGGGCAGTATATGCACAGGGAGATAGAGGGCAGGAATGCGTAGGAAAGGACACAAGGAAAAGGTAAGCTCAAGGAGGAAGTGGGAAGAGAGTTGTTACAGTATGGGGATTGTAATCAATGCCATGAAGCAAAATGTGCAAAACTGCTGAATGGGAAATGAATTTGCTCAGTACACTTTCACCCAAATCACAATAAATAATAATAATAAAGAGGTAATAGCACCCAAAAATGTATCACTGCATTCTGATGTTCCAGACCATTGCAGAATGGACAAAAATGTTGAAAGGTTGGGGGAAAATCTTCATAGAAATAGTCTCTGGAATAAAAAGTCATACATACACATTTTAGACCCTAAATATTCATCAAATTTTCATTTTCTACAAAGGAAAATGTTTTACGTAGTGCCGTTATAGAAGGTATTCAATACATACATGTTGCAGGTTGAATAAATGAATGATTTGGAGAAAAAGAACATAGAATCTCTTGCCAGATTGCCTGGGCTGTGTCATTTACCCTCTGTGTGAACTTAGACAAGTTACTTAAGCTCTTCATTTGGAAAATGTTGTTGTTGTTAAGTGCTATCAAGTTGTTTCCGACTCATAGCGACCCTATGCACAGCAGAATGAAACAATGCCCTTTCCTGCTGCAGATCCAGGATCCTTGCTATATGGGAGCCCATCACTGCAGCCACTGTGCCAATCCATCTCATTGAGGGCCTTCCCCTCTTTTGTCGACCCTCCACCTTACCAAGAATGACATCCTTCTCCAAGGAATGGTCCCTTCTGACATCTTGACCAAAGTAGGTGAGACAAAGTCTGGCCATTCTCGCTTCCAAGGAGTATTCTGGCTGCACTTCCATCAGACAGATTTGTTAGATGTTTTAGCAGTCCATAGTACATTCAGCATTCTTCGCCAGAACCACAACTCAAAAGTATCAACAATTTGTTGGTCTTCCTTATTCATTGTCCAGCTATCACATGCATATGAGGCAATTGAAAATACCATGGCTTGTGTCAGGGGCTCCTTAGTTCTCAAGGAGATATCTTTGCTCTTCAACACTTGAAAGAGGTCCTTTGCAGGCGATTTGCCCAGTGCTATACATTGATGTCCTTACTGCTGCTTCCATTGGCATCAATTGTAGAACCAAGCAATGTGAAGTCTATGACAACTTCAATCTTTTCTCCATTTATTGTGATGCTGCTTATAGGTCCAGTTGTGAGGATTTTTGTTTCTTTATATTGAGATGTAATCCATACTGTAGACTGTATTCTTCAGTCTTCATCAGAAAGTGCTTCAAGTCATCCTCACTTTCAGCAAGCAAAGTTGTGTCGTCAGTTGTTAATGATTCTTCCTCCAATCTTGATGCCACGTTCTTCTTCATATAGTCCAGCTTCTCGGATTATTTGCTTAGCATATAGATTGAATAATATGGTGAAAGGATATAACCCTGACACACTCCCTTCTTGATTTTAAACCATGCAGTGTCCCCTTGTTCTGTTTGAATGACAGCCTCCTTGCCTATTTACAGGTTCCTCATGAGTACAATTAAGTCTTCGGGACTTCCCATTCTTCAGTGTTACCCATAATTAGCTATGATCCACACAATCAAATGCTTTTGCATAAAACACAAGTGAATATCTTTCTGGTATTCTTTGCTTTCAGCCAAGAGCCACCTGACATCAGCAATGATATCCCTCATTCCACATCCTCTTCTGCATTCAGCTTGCATTTCTGGAAGTTCTCTGTCAATCTTGCAACCATTTTTGAATTATCTTCAATAAGATCTTACTTGCATGCGATATTAATGATATTGTTCAATAATTTCCACATTCTGTGAGATCACCTTTCTTTGGAATGGGTACAAATATGGATCTCTTCTGGTCAGTTGACCAGTAGCTGTTTGACAAATCTCTTGGCATAACTGAGTGAGTGCCTCCAGTGGGGCATCCATTTGTTGAAACATCTCAATGGGTGTTCCATCAATTCTTGGTGCCTTGTTCTTCATCAGTTTCTTCAGAGCAGGTTCCACTTCTTCCTTCAGTGCCATTGGTTCTTGAACATATGCCACCTCCTGAAATGGATGAAGACCGACCAGTTCTTTTTGATACAGTGACTCTGTGTATTCCTTCCATCTTCTTTTGATGATTCCTGCATCATTCAATATTTTGCCCACAGAATCTTTCAATATTGCAACTCAAGGCTTAAATTTTTTCCTCAGTTCTTTCAGCTTGAGAAATGCTGAGTGTGTTCTTCCCTTTTGGTTTTCTAACTCCAGGTCTTTGCACATTTCATTATAGTAATTGGGTTTGTCTGCTTGAGCTGCTCTTTGAAATCTTCTGTTCAGCTTTTTTTATCTGGTCATTTCTTCCATTTTATTTAGCTACTCTTTGCTCAAGGGCAATTTTCAGAGTCTCTTCTGACATCTATTTTGGTCTTTTCTTCCTTTCTCATCTTTTTAATGATCTCTTGCTTTTTTCATGGATGATGTTCTTGATGCCATCCCATAAATCTTCTGGTTTTCAGTCATTGGTGTTCAGTTCATCAAATCTAATCTTTAGATGGTCTCTAGATTCAGGAGGGATATATTCAAGGTCATATTTTGGCTCTCTTGGACTTGTTTTAATTGTCTTCAACTTCAAGTTGAACTTGCATATGAGCAGTTGACGGTCTGTTCTGCAGTCAGCTCCTGGCCTTGTTTTTGTTAAAAATATCAAGCTTTTCCATCACCTCTTGCCACAAATGTAGTCAGTCTGATTCCTGTGTACTCCATCTGGTGAAGTCCACATGTATAGCTGCCATTTGTGCTGTTGAAAAAAGATATTTGCAACGAATAAGTCATTGGTCTTGCAAACTTCTGTCATGTGGTCTCCAGCATTATTTCTGTCACCAAGGCCAAATTTTCCAACTACTGGTGATTCTTCGTTTCCAACTTTTGCATTCCCATCATCAGTGACAATTAACATATCTTGATTGCATGTTTGGTCAATTTCAGAGTGCAGAAGTTGATAAAAATCTTCAATTTCTTCATCTTTGTCTCTAATGGTTGGTGCGTAAATTTGAATAATCGTAGTATTAACTGATCTTCCTAATAGAAATATGGATATCATCCTATCACTGACAGCATTGTACTTCAGGACAGATCTTAAAACATCCTTTGTGATGATGAATGCCACATCATTCCTCTTCAAACTGTCATTCCCAGTGTAGTAGATCATATAGTTATCTGATTCAAAATGGCCAAACCTGTGTATTTCAGCTCACTAATGCCTTGGCTAGGAGCTCTGGTAGCATAGCGGCTAAAGCAGTTGACTGCTAACCAGAGGCTGGCAGTTCAAACCCACCAGCCACTCCTCAGAAGGAAGGTTGGGCAATCCTACCTCCGTAGTGATACTGCCTCGGAAAACCAAGGAGGGGTCGCTATGAGTCGGGGCCGACTCGACAGCACATAACAACAACAACAACAACAACAAATGC
>NW_006921665.1:6693844-6695388 GCF_000298275.1 Orycteropus afer afer | reverse complement strand
AGACATTGGTGGCACAACCTCAAGCTTCACAGCAACATGAAAGCCACCACAATACAACAAACTGACAGACAAGTTTGTCTCCCTCAGCTGTTTAAAACCTCTCTGCCTTCCCCTTACCTGGATCCCATGGCTCTGTCATCCCTGGCTTTTCTCCTCTTTCTGCCTCTTGGGTGTGGGACCTTTCTCCCTGCCCTTTCCTGGATACTTCAGCTCAGTCTCGTCCCTGGCTCTTGCCCTGCTTCCCACATCTGTGTGTGGGGCCTGTGTGCCTCCCCTTAGCTGGGTTCATGTGGCCTTCGTTTTGAAAAATGGGGAGAGTGTTAATAATATTTGCCTCATAGGCAAATTATGGGGCTTGAAAGCATTGATAAATTCAAAGCAGTTAGATTAACATCTGTCACATAAAACATGCTATATAAGTGATCACTATTATTACTACTACTTATTTACTGCAAGAAGTATATTCATAGCATTCCTCTTCGTAAGGTGCTAAAGAGAATAGAAATGCCAATATTAAGAGGGATAATTCTGATTATTCCTTTATATAGTATATCTTTAAGTATAATTCTAAAATATTAACATATTAGTGTATAGAATTCATAAGTTTGTTAAAATGCAAAAGAATCATAAGAATACAAGAATGGTTTGATATTATAAAATCTGTTATCATAATTCAGTATATTAATAGGTCATAGGAGAAAAACCCCACAAATTTTTATTTCCTAAAGAGCATTTTATCAAAACCCAACAGCCATTTTTTTTTTTTTTTAATTTAAAAAGTTGTAATAACCATCTTGGACATGATGAAGTCACATATAAAAGCTAAACCAAACTCACTGCCATCAAGTCAGTTCCAACTCATAACGACCCAGTTGGTTTTCCAAAGCTGTAAATCTTTACAGAAGCAAACTGCCTCATCTTTCTTCTGCATAGCAGCTGGTGGGTTCAAACCACCAACTTTTGGTTAGCAGTCAAATGCTTTAACCACTACAACACCAGAGCTCCTTACACATATAAGTACATACACATATATAAACAGAAAAATTATCATGATGCAAGGTACATTTCCCATTATCAAAAATTAAACAATACTTACCATTATGTACACACTACTATTTAATATCCACCATTTAATGAGTTTGGTTTTGGTTTTTTTACTTGTCTGTCAGTTTGCTGCACTGTGGTGGCTTATATGTTGCTATGATTCTGGAAACTATGCCACCAGTATTTCAAATACTAGCAGGGTCATCTATCGTGAACAGGTTTCAGCAGAGCTTCCAGAGTAAAACAGACTAGGAAGAAGGATGTAGCCATGTTCACTTCTCAAAAAACTGGCCACTGATAACCTTATGAATAGCAGGGAAGCATTGCCTGGTGCGGTGTAGTAAATTACTTAGTGTGGCTTTTCTACCCATAAGTCTTTGTAAACTCTAAGGTGGGAATTGCTATTAGCTACGGAGGAGATCCTGATTTTAAAGTCGCCCACCTGGGTTATTTCTGTTGGGCGTGGCACAATACAATGTTCTGGGAAGTTCCCACTCTCT
>NW_006921665.1:6689105-6693304 GCF_000298275.1 Orycteropus afer afer | reverse complement strand
GGTATAATGCCTGAAGATGAGCCCTTCAGGATGGAAAGCATTCAAAATATGACTAGGGAAAAGCTGTCTCCTCAAAGTAGTTGTTGTTGTTGTTATGTGCCTTCGAGTCAGCCCTGACTCATAGCGACCCCTCCTTGGGTTTCCGAGGCAGTATCACTACGGAAGTAGGATTGCCCAACCTCCTCAAAGTAGAGTTGGCCTTAATGACATGGGTGGAGTAATGCTTTCTCATTTGCTGATGTGACATTACTCAAAATAAGAAGAAATAGCTGCCAGGTTCAACAAAAGAGGGGAAGGCCCTCAACAAGATGAACTGACACAGTGGCTGCAGTGATGGGCTCAGGTATAGTAGGGATCATGAGCCTGGCACAGGACTGGGGAATGCTTTGTTCTGTTGTTCATAATATTGCTATGAGTTGCAGATGACTAGATGGCACATAACAACAACAACAGCTGCAAACACAACACAACGCACTGCCATCAAGTCAGATCCGATTCATAGTGACCCCTCCTTGGGTTTCTGAGGTGGTGTCACTATGGAAGTAGATTGTCCAACCTTCCTTCCAAGGAGTGGCTGGTAGATTTGAACTTGCCAGCCTTCTGGTTAGCAGTCAAATGCCTTATGTGCTACCAAGCATCTATTAATAATCAGAATGTAGAATATATGAAGTATGAATCTAGGAAAATTAGAAGTTGTCAAAAATGAAATGCAATGCATAAAGATCAATATCCTAGGCATTAGTGAGCTCAAATGGACTGGTATTGACCACTTTGAATTAGACAATCATATGGTCTAAAAATTGAAGAGGAATGGCATCACATTCATCATCAAAAAGAACATTTCAAGATCTATCCTGAAGTACAGTGCTGTCAGTGATGGGATAATACATACACCTACAAGGAAGATCAGGTTAATGTGACTAATATTCAAATTTACGCACCAACCACTGACGCCAAAGATGAAGAAAAGAAAGCTTTCTACCAACTTGTGCAGTCTTAAATTGACCAAATAGTGGAATCAGTGTGTATTGATAATTACTGGTGATTGGAATGCAAAAGTTGGAAATGAAAAAAAAAGAATCAGTAGTTGAAAATATGGCCTTGGTGTTAGAAATCATGCCAGCGATCACATGATAGAAATTTGCAAGACCACCAACTTATTCATTGCAAATATCTCTTTTCAGCAATGTAAAAAAATAATAGCTGTACATGTGGACCTTGGCAGATGGAATACACAGGAATAAAATTGACTATATCTGTGGAAAGAGATGATAGAGAAGCTCAATATCATCAGTCAGAGCAAGGCCAGGGGCCAACTGTGGAACTGACCATCCATTGCTCCTATGCAAGTTTAAGTTGAAACTGAAGAAAATTAAAACAAGTCCACAAAACCAAAATTTGAACTTGCATATATCCCACTTGAATTTAGAGACTATCTGAAGAGTAGATTTGATGCATTCAACACCAGTGAACAAAGATCAGATGGGTTGTGGGATGACATTAAGGACATCATACATGAAGACAGACTCTTCCTAAAAGACCAAAATGGATGTCAGAAGAGCCTCTAAAACTTGCCCTTGAATAGAGAGTAGCTAAAGCAAATGGAAGAAATAATAATGTAAAAGAGCTGAACAGAAGATTTCAGAGAGTGGCTTGACAAGACAAAGTAAAATATAATGAAATGTAGAGAAACCCAGAGTTAGAAAACCTAAAGGAAAGAACAGTCTCTGCATTTCTCAAGCTGAAAGAATTGAAGATAAGATTCAAGTCTTGAATTGCAATATTGAAGGATTCTATGTACAAAATATTGAATTATGCAGGAAGCTTCAAAAGAAGATAGAAGAAATACAGTCACTGTACCAAAAATAACTGGTCATTGTTCAACCATTTCAGGCAGTAATATCGATGATACTGAAGGAATAAGTCCAAGCTGCACTGAAGAAATTGGTGAAGAATAAGGCTTCAGGAATTGTCATAATGCCAATTGTGATGTTTCAATGAACAGACATAGCACTGGAGGTACTCACTTATTTATGCCAAGAAATTTGGAAGACAGCTACCTGGCGAACCAGATCAATATTTGTGCTCATTCCAATGAAATGTGATCCAACTGAAAACAAAACAAAACACAAAGGAGCTCTGGTGGCATAGTACCTAAGGCAAGTGACTGCTAACCAGAAGGCTGGAGGTTCAAACCCACCAGTCAATCCTCAGAAGGAAGGTTGGGCAATCTACTTCTGAATGTGGAAGTTATCAAACAAAATCATTAATATTACACACTAGTAAAATTTTGCCAAAAATAATTTTAAAATGATTTGTAGCAGTATGTTGTTGTTGTTAAGTGCCGTTGAGTCGTTTCCGACTCATAGCGACCCCATGCACAGCAGAACGAAACACTGCCCGATCCCGCACCAGCCCCACAATCCCTGCTATACTCGAGCCCATCATCGCAGCCACTGTATCAATCCATCTCGTTGAAGGCCTCCCCCTCTTTCGTCGACCCTCCACCCTACTAAGCATCAAATTCTACTCCAGGGAATGGTCCCTTCTTACAACATGACCAAAATAGGTGAGACGAAGTCTGGCCATTCTTGCTTTCAAGGAGCATTCTGGCTGCACTTCCTCCAGGACAGATCTGTTAGTTCTTTTAGCAGTCCATGGTACTTTCAGCATTCTTCGCCAGCACCACAACTCAAAAGCATCAACTCTTCTTCGGTCTTCCCTATTCATTGTGTAGCAGTATATTGCTACATATATTCTGGGAAATGCCAGAAACTCAAGTCAGATTCAGAAGAGGACATGGAATGAGGGATGTCATATGGATCTTGGCTGAAAACAAAAAAATAGCAGAAAGATGTTTACCTATGTTTTATTGACTATGCAAATGTGTTCCACTGTGTGGATCATAACAAGTTATGGATAACATCATGAAGAATAGGAATTCCAGAACACTTAATTGGTTCTCATGAGGAAGCTGTACATAGACCAAGAGGCAGTCATTCAAACAGAACAAGGGGATATTGCATGGTTTAAAATCAGAAAAGGTGTGCATCAGGGCTGTATCCTTTCACCATACTTATTAAATCTGTATGCTGTGCAAATAATCAGAGAAACTGGACTATATGAAGAACGTGGCATCAGGATTGGAGGAAGACTTATTAACAATCTGCAATATGCAGATAACACAACCTTGCTTGGTGAGAGCGAAGATGACTTGAAGCACTTACTGATGAAAAACAAAGACTACAGACTTCAGTATGGATTACACCTCAACATAAAGAAAAGAAAAATCCTCATTACTGGACCTATAAGCAACATCATGATAAACAGAGAAAAGATTGAAGCTGTCAAGGATTTCATTTCACTTGGATCCACCATCAATACCCACGGATACAGCAGTCAAGAAGTCAAACAATCTATTGCATTGGGTAAGTCTCCTGCCAAAGACCTCTTAAAAGTGTTAAAGAGCAAAGATGCCACTGTAAAGACTAAGATGCATCTGACCCAAGCCATGGTATTTTCAATAGGCTCATATACAGGTGAAAGCTGGAAAATGAATAAAGAGAACTGCAGAAGAATTGATGCATTTGAATTATGGTGCTCGCAAAGAGTATTGAATGTACCATGGACTTCTAGAAGAATGAACAAATCTGTCTTGGAGGAAGTACAGCTAGACTACTCCTAAGAAGCAAGAATTGCTAGATTTTGCCTCTTGTACTTTGGTCATTGCTCTGGTTACCTAGTACCACTCTGACAAGAATATACCACAAATGGGATGGCCTTAACAAACAGTTTATTCTCTTACAGTTTGGAGGCTTTAAGTCCAAGTTCAAAGTGCCAGGCTCTTGGGGCTGGGTGAAAGCCCCTCAACCTTGGGGTCCAGCTCTGCCTCCTGCTTCTGGCCTACTGGAGCTAGAGGCATTTCTTCACTTAGACAGCTGCTGATTGGTTGACAAGTAAAAAGGCATGGTCCTGATGTTACCAAACCACATGGCAGGCCATTAATTTAAGTCCATTGTAAGCCCCAAGGTTGGCAGAACATGGCAGGTTGCTGAACAACAACATGGCTACATGCAGGGTTCAAGTGTGCCATGAGTGTGCCATTTCCAAAATTACTTCTTATATACAGGAAGCAGACCACATCCCTAAAGCAGCTACTCAGCTGCTTGTGGTAGATCCCACCATGGAGTTGATTGGCA
>NW_006921665.1:6679856-6682775 GCF_000298275.1 Orycteropus afer afer | reverse complement strand
TCCAACGAACCACAAACAGGATAGACCCCAAAAGAAAATCACCAAGACATATCATCATCAAACTCATCAAAACCAAAGACAAAGAAAGAATCCTGAAAGCAGCATGGGAAAAACAAGAAGTTACTTACAAAGGACAACCAATAAGAATAAGCTCTGATTTCTCATCAGAAACCATGCAAGCAAGAAGGCAATGGGATGGTATATATAAAATCCTGAAAGAGAAAAATTTCCAACCAAGAATTATATACCTGGCAAAATTATCCCTCAAATATGATCGTGAAATAGGACATTTCCAGATAATCAGAAATTAAGGGACTTGTTAAAATGAGACAAACTTTACAAGAGATACTAAAGGGAGTCCTTTGAACAGAGAACCAATAATAGCAAACAATAACCGACCATTATTACACAAGACAACATAACACAGAAACCAGAACAGCTATGGATGTATCCAAAGTAAAATAAGCTACAAGATTGTAAACAGGGAATCAGAGGCAGCAGTTGGCAAATGAGGACAACTACAAAAAGGGGGAAAATAATGTAGTTACAGAACTTCTAAATGGTGAGGAAGTTAAGGGAGTTGCAAGAGAGAATGGATTATTCTAAACTTGGGGAGAAAATTATAAGTCACAGAGTAACCTCAAAGAAAAATGATAAACCTTCACATCACAATAAAAAAGAGGACAAGCACAAATATTTAGCAAATACTAAAACAATAGCAATGAAGGAAATGATAACACAATTCATAAACATAATGAGCTCAGCACAGAAAATTATATTGAACAAAGAAACAAGAAACACCATGAAAAAACACATAACAAAATCACAGCAACCAATTCATACTTGTTGATAATTACACTGAATGTTAATGGATTAAGTATACCACTCAAGAGATGGAGAGCTGCAGACCAGATAAGAAAACATGGCCCATTAATATGCTGTCTACAAAAGACACACCTTAGTGACAAAGACAAAAATAGATTAAAAAGCAAAAGTTGGAAGAGATATCAAGCAAATGGCAACCATAAAAGACAAGGAGTGGCAATATTAATTTCTGATCAAATGGACTTTAAAACAAAAACCACCATACAAGAGAAGGAAGGACATTACATAATGATTAAAGGATCACTTGAACAAGAAGATATAACCATAATAAATATCTATGGACCCAATGAAAGTGCTCCAAAATACATAAATCAGACTTTAAAAGAGTTGAAAAGCCAAATAGATGACTCCACACTCATAGTGGGAGACTTTAATACACAACTTTCAATGATAGATATAACAACTGGAAAGAAACTCTACAATGAAGCAGAAGAGCTAAACAATACAATCTACTTTATAGACATCTACAGAGCACTTCACTCAATAACAGCACAATATACATTCTTTTCTAGTGCACATGGAACATTCTCCACAATAGACCATATGTTAGGCCATAAAGAAAGCCTTAATAAATTTAAAAACATTGAAATACTGCAAAGCATCTTCTCAGATCTCAGTGATATAAAATTAGAAATCAACAATAAGAAGATCAATGAAAAAAGATCAACCACATGGAAAATGTACAACACTCTCCTTAAGAAAGACTAGGTAAGAGAAGAAATTAAAAAAATGAAATTAAAAAATTCCTTGAATCAAACAAGAATGAAAACACAACATACCAAAAACTTTCAGACACAGCAAAAGCAGTGATCAGAGGCCAAATTATAGCAACAACTGCATACATCAAAAAGAAGAAAGAGCCAAAATCAATACTTTAAACCAACATCTGCAACAATTAGAAAAGAACAGCAAGAAAAGCCTACAGTCACCAGAAGAAAGGAAATAATAAAGATTGGAGAAATCAATGAAACAGAAAATAGACAATAGAAAAAAATCAGCAAGACTAGAAGTTAGTTTTTTGAAAAGACTAACAAAATTGACAGACCACTGGCAAACTTAACAAAGGAAAAGAAGGAGAGAATATAGATAACACAAATAAGAAACGATATGGGTGACATCACAACAAGACCAATTGAAATAACAAGGATAATATCAGGATACTATGAAGAACTGTACTCTAACAAATTTGAAAATCTGGAAGAAATGGACAGATTTCTAGAAGCACACCACTTACCTAAACTAAGACACACTGATGTGGAGAAGTTGAACAGATCCATAACAAAAGAAGACATTGAACAGGTCATAAAAAACTACCAAGAAAAAAGTCCTGGTCCAGACGGTCTCACTGGAGAATTCTACAAAACATTCAGAGAAGAACTGACACCAATCCTACTCAAACTATTTCAAAACATGGAAAAGGATGGAATCCTCTCTAATTCATTTTATGAAACAAGCATAACTTTGATACCAAAACCAGGCAAAGACATCACTCAAAAGGAAAACTACAGACCAATATCCCTCATGAATATCAATGCAAAAATCTTCAATACAATCCTAGCCAATAGACTCCAATAACATATCAAGAAAATCATTAATTATGACCAACTGGGGTTCATGTCAGATATGCAAGAATGATTCAACATTAGAAAAACAATCAACATCATCCACCACATAAATAAAACAAAGGAAAAAACACATGATCGTATCAATCAATGCAGAAAAGGCATTTGATAAAATCCAACATCCGTTCCTGATCAAAACTCTCAGCAAAATAGGAATAGAAAGGACATTCCTCAACATAATAAAGGGCATATATGCAAAACCAGCAGCCAACATTATTCTCAATGGAGAGAGACTGAAACCATTCCCCATGTGAATAGGAACCAGCCAAGTATCTCCTCTATCACCACTTCTATTCAACATTGTATTGGAAGTCATAGGCAGGGCAATAAGGCAAGAAACAGAAATCAAAGGCATCCAAATTGGTAAGAAAGAAGTCAAACTGGCCCTATTTGCTGGTGGTATGATCCTATA
>NW_006921665.1:6639272-6679259 GCF_000298275.1 Orycteropus afer afer | reverse complement strand
GGAAGTGGGAGGGGAGCTATTGCATTGTAGTAAATTGTAGTCAATGTCATGAGAGAAAGTGTGTGTGAGCAAGTTGCTGCTGTATGGAACGTGAATTTGCTCTGTAAACTTTCACCCAAATCACAATTAAAAAAGAAAAAAAGCAACTTGAAGAAGTCTGGACTATTTAATATTGTTTTGACAACAGATGCTTATAAATAAATAAATGTAAAAAAATAATTATAAAATAGAAAACCATTCTCTTTGGTGCTCCCTTCATGTATTTTGTTACATAAACAGGGGGTTTAACTTTAATATAAAAGAACTCTACTGGAAGCAAGTCCAACAAAGACCCTCATACTTTCTAGAAAGATAAATTTATGATCTTCATTCTCTTCCAAAGGAGTCTTTGTTTTGCTAGAGAGTCTGCAAAAATAGTTACTTTAAATACCAATCTCCTTTAGTATAACAGCTTTTCAACAATCCATGCAATCAGTAAATTTTTTGCTTGAAAGTTTTTTTTTTTTTGGCAGATACAACTTTGCTTTTCTTAATCCTACTTCCTCAATTAAGTTAATTGAGGAAGTTAATCCTACATCCTCAATTAAGTGATCAACTTTTAAATAAATTTTTAAATAAAAATAAGTAATGAAATCTTTAGCATTTCTACTTTAAATTTTTAATTTCATTCATTCACATTTTTCATTTGTTAATCAAATATACATTGAGAACCTACTATGTTCCAAGCACTGTTACAAACACTACGGTTATAGCAGGGAACAAAATTCTTATCCTCATATAGTTTATGTGCTGGTTCTGATGAAGATAAGAAACTTATGACTTTAATAATATAAAATGTCAGATGCTGAGTCTGTCATTACAAATAAAGAGAAAAGAAAACTCAGGTCAATACATGTATGTCACTAATCTTGGAAGTAGGCAGGGTATTTATCCCTCATGATCACCCATTTGGGCATCCTGTGATGATTGTATTACCTCCCTAATTGCATTGCACGAACAGAAAAACACCCTTTTCCAGTTGAGATTCCAATCTGATGATCACTTGATGGGCGTAATCAGTTGTTGGAATTTGCCGAAATGTGGACTTTGGTGTCAGAGGAGCCTGCTTTCAAGTCTTGCCTCTTCCTATGACTTTGGACCAGTCACTTGACTCCTGAGTCCATTTTTTCATCTGCTAAACAGTCATATTAATTCTTCATCAAAGGACTAATGAAAAACTAGTTTAAAATGCCTGGCACATGGGAGTTACCTCAGACACTGTCCCACTCAATGGCAGAGCTAGGACTGGAATCCACACCACCTCACTCTGGGGCCAGTCCTTGGTCTTGTATCATGTTTGGTTTAGTACCAGTTTTTACAAGTTACCATTGAGTCACTTCTGACTCATGCGGCCCCATGTGTATGAGGTTAGAACTGTGCTCTGTAGAGTTTTCAATGGCTGTAATATTACTGAAGTAGATTAGCAGGACTGTCTTCCATGATACCTTTGGGTGGACTCCAACCTTTTGGTAGCAGCTTAGTGAGTTAACCATTTGCACCATCTAGATAATTTCTGGTCATCTTACCAACATGATAAAATAGTGGCTATATGCATCATTTATTAAAAAGATGTCCTGCCCTATGCTGTGCTGCTTCATTGATCGCTCTGGACCTCAGTTTCCTCTTGTTTAAATTGAGGGGATTAGGCAAGATAATCTCTAAGGTCTCTTTCAACCCTGGGCATTTCTATGACTCTAGGTTGGGTGACAAATTATGCAGGTTTGCCTGGGACTGAAGGGTTTTCAGGATATAGAACTTTCAGTGCTAAAACCCAGAGACTCCAGGCAAACTGGGCGGGTTGTTCATCCTAATTCCAGGTTTCCTCTGTACTGGGCTGCTGACTTTAACAACAGTACATATCCATCTTCTCCTTCCCTAGTATACCACCCAATACTTAAGATTGAACTTCACTGTCCAAAAGAATCCAAGCATAAAGTTAACAAACAAAGCCACAGCCATGTGGCACAACTACCTCTTCATTCATCCTTTCATTTTCTTTAGTAGTTTTCCATCTTTAAACTGTTTTGCAAACCTGTTTTCAATCAAGTATTGCTGTGGTTTTAGTTTAGGTAACTAGCTGTAACAGCAGGCCAGCAATTTCAGCATACTAAAGATCAGTCATACCAAAGATCAGTCAGGGAGCTCTGGTAACAGTGCCTAAGGCACTTGAGTGCTAACTAGAAGGCTGGTGGTTCAAACCCACCAGCAACTCCTTGGAAGGAAGATGGGGCAATCTACTTCCGTAGTGATACTGCCTCAGAAACCCAAGGAGGGGTCGCTATGAGTAGGTCCGACTCGATGGCACATAACAACAACAACAAAGATCAGTCATATAAACTTGCTCAGTAAGACTTGATGTTTCTTTTCATTTGGTGAGAGGACACAGTACATCCATAATCTCACCCCCTGGCCTTGACAGAAATATCCTGTTTTGAATGTTAATGCTAGTTTCTTCTGCTCCTCTTCTTTATTTTCATTCTCTGTCTCATTATAAATATCGTTACTTCTAAAAGGCAGTCACCTCTATGGGAACAGCAATGACCAAAGAGGGAACAGAGGTCTTGGAGCACAATGTTCTGATTCTGAATGGAGGCTGCACACCTTGTGGAGATCCCTTGGGTTGGGGGGAGGGAGGCCAGCTCCGCTAGGCCCAGCTGAGATATCACTTAACAGTGTGGGCCCTGCAGGGGCAGGGCCTGCTCAACATGTTTACAAGATGTGTAGCTATTAGCAACATCTTAACTGCAGGCTAATTAACAGGGAGCAAGGCTGATGCAGCCTGGCTCTAAAGAGGGCCAAATTGCATCAGAGTTTGGGCTGTAAATTTATACCAAAAAATAACTCTCCACAGGTGTGTTTTGAGCAGCACCTTTCCCCAGCAGGTTGGTTGTTTGCTACACTTCAGTTATAGCAGATCCCAAAGTGACAAAAACACTAGGGTTACAAGCTTATTAAGGCCATTTATATTGGTTAAGTGCATCCATTATTTCAGCTCAGTGGTAGACACTGTACCAGAGCGCTAACAACAACAACAAAACCTAAACCAGTTGCTGTCGAATCGATTCCTATTCATGGTGACCCCATGTGTGTCAGAGTAGAACTATGCTGCCTCCACAGGTTTTCATGGCTGTGACCTTTTGGGAGCAGATTAAAAAACCCAGTGCCATCTAGTTGATTCTGACTCATAGTGATCCTATAGAACAGAGTAGAACTGTCCCATAGGGTTTCCAAGGCTGCAAACCTTTACAAAAGCAGCTTCATCTTTCTTCTATAGAACAGCTGGTGGGTTTGAACCACTGACCTTTTGGTTGGCAGCCAGATGCTTTAATCACTGCATCCCCAGAGTTCCTACAGAAGCAGATTATTAGACCTTTTTCTTGAGGCAACTCTGGGCATATTTGAACCACCAACCTTTCAGTTAATAGCAGAGTGCTTAATGGTTTGCACCACTCAGGGACTCCACAACCTGG
The DNA here is from genome assembly GCF_000298275.1 of Orycteropus afer afer. Lineage (NCBI taxonomy): Eukaryota > Metazoa > Chordata > Mammalia > Tubulidentata > Orycteropodidae > Orycteropus > Orycteropus afer. The sequence continues at coordinate 6,675,750 of NW_006921665.1, read as the reverse complement.
GCATTAGGTTCTGTTCTAGCCCGTTACTGACATAAACTAAACCCATTACCATCAAGTTGATTCCAACTCAGAGCAACCCCCATTAGGTTTCCAAGGCTGTAAATCTTTATGGAAGTAGATAGCCTCATCTTCCTCCTATGGAGCAGCTGGTGGGTTTGAACCATCAAACTAGCTAGCAGCCAAATGCCTTACCAACTATACTACTAGAGGTCCTGGTTACTGATATAAACCCAAACCAAACCAAACCCATTGCCATCAAGTCGATTCTGACACATAAGCAACCCCATTGGATTTCTGAGCAGGTAAATGTTTACATAAGTAGATTGCCCAGTCTTACTTCTGTGGAGTGGCTGGTGATTTTGAACCACCAACCTTCTGGTTAGTAGTCAGATGTCTTAAGCACTGTGCTACCAGAGCTTTATAGATGTATATTATTTGCTAAGCCTTGCAATGGATGAACCCACTCTCTCTAAAAGACACTCATGTTTTCCTTTAAAATATTCCTATTAATCAAGAGTTAATCAAGGAGGAATTGATTTTTCCTCTCATTTTTATAGTGAAATCTTTCCATGCTAAATTTCCTTTATCAGATTAGTAGATGAATTCTATTTCTTATAAAACCATCCTTTTAGTTAATTTATAGCCTGTTTGGTAGATAATCACCTTAACAATTGTTTACTCAGTTTCTCTTATCTGGGGTTTTAGTTTCATGTAAGAAACCCAGGTGGTACAATTTTTCAGTGCTTGACTGCTAACTGGAAACGTCAGTGACTTGAACTTACCAGCAGCTCTGTGGGAGAAAAGACCGGGATCTACTCCAATAAAGATTGTTGTTGTTGTTGTTGTTATGTGCCATTGAGTCAGACCCGACTCACAGCGACCCCTCCTTGGGTTTCCGAGGCAGTATCACTACGGAAGTAGATTGCCCAACCTTCCTTCCGAGCCAAAAAAGATTATAGCCTAGGAAACCCTGTATGGCAATTCTACTCTGTCATATAGTGTTGCTGTGAGTCACAATCTAGTTGATAGTACACAACCGGGACAAGGAAAATTTAATGCGGGTAAAGAAAATGTCTTGAGATTTTGAGGTCACTGGCAGTGCTACTTTTATGGATTTCATTGCCCTCAAAACCAAAATAAACTCACTGCCGTCAAGTCCATCAAGTCAGATCCGACTCATAACGACCCCTCCTTGGGTTTCTGAGGTGGTATCTCTACGGAAGTAGATTGCCCAATCTTCCTTCTAAGGAGTTGCTGGTGGGTTTGAACCACCAGCCTTCTGGTTAGCAGTCAAATGCCTTAGGCACTACGCCACCAGGTCTAGATGGCTGTTTATTTCTTTTGTCACTACCTCCCCTCCACCTTACTCTTTACAGGAAGATCACAAATTTTAACATTACAAAAATGAACATTTTATGAACTGTAAAATAGCACTTCCATGCAATTCTATGCAGTCCCTGAGTGGTGCAAACAAACTGCTAACAGAAAGGTTGGAGATTTGAGTTCATCCAGAGGTACCATGGAAGAAAGCCCTGGCAATCTAATTCCAAAAACTTTGAAAGCCATTGAAAATTCTATGGAGCAAATTTCTACTTTGCAATATTCCCTCCCCCACCCAAAATGGGGTCTCATGAATCAGAGTTGACTTGATAACAACTGGTTCATGCAACTATATAATCCTACCAGATTTTTTGTTTTTAATATCAGGATAAAATCCAGAATCTCCCAACCACAAAATAAAAATCTATGTTATTTGTGAGGTCTTCTCACCAGAGTGATTTTACAGAAGGATTTGGGCTCATTTTATGCAGTATTCAATGGGAAGTTGGTCAGACACCATTTAAGATCCCTTTCAGGATACATAGCACATACAGTAGACCAGGAGTAGTTACGGGGTGAGAGAGGAAAGTAGGGGAGAAGGATAATCAGAGGGGGATGGTAGATAAGAATTTTACTTTTCATTTTATCCCCTTCAGTATATTTTAAAACAGTTGTGTCTTGCTTTTGAGTAACAGTAATAATAATAAAATTTAGATCCCTTTACAGACTGATTCAATGATTCCCTGCTTACTCAGTTGTGTTTGACTGAGTAGAGATATAAAGGGGCTACAGACTTAGCACTACCAGCTGGGGGTGGTAACCGTGTGGTCAGATACAGCAAAGACCACAATCAAACCAGAAGGGAGGAGGTGCCTTGTAGTGATCTCCACCCCTGAACCAAAGTTGGTCAAGCCCTCTTCTGTTGGAGGCACTTTCAAGGGAGTTGGAGCTCTAGTGGCACAGTGATTAAGGCATTTGGCTGCTAACCACAAGGTCAGTGGTTTGAACCCACCAGCTTCTCTGTGGAAGAAATGTGAGGCAGTCTGTTTCCAAGAAGATTTACAGGAAACACAGTGGGGGTTCCTGAGTTGGAATTGACTCAATGGCAGTGAGTTTGGTTTCGTTTTGGTTCCAGGGAGTAGGAGCTCTGGTGGTGCGGTGGTTAAAGCATTCAGTTGCTAACCAAAAGTTCAGCGTTTTGAACACACCAGCTTCTCTGTGGGAGAAAGATGAGGCAATCAGCTTCTGTAAAGATTTACAGCCTAGCAAATCCTGTGGGGACAGTTCTACGCTGTCCTATAGGGCTCCTATGAGTCAGAATCGACTAGATGGCAGTGGTTTGTTTTGAGGGAGTGAGAGGAAAAAAGTTCAGTTGGAAGAGAGTTGATGGCTAAAGTGACTTGGTAACTTTGACACTGTTCCATGTGGAGCTCACAGGGGCACTGTGAGGATTGCTGCTAGCTAATTACACATAGGTGAGCACACATGCTCCTTGGAGGAAACGCCAGCCACTTAGTGCAAAATAGCAACCAAACATTGCTCTTCATATTGTCTAATGACTTTCTCTTGAAATTCAGTCTTGAGCTGGTTTCACTTTTCAATTTCACATAAGCCATGCTTTATAAACCATGAGCAATGGTGGTTTGGTCGTAGAATTTTTGCCTTCCATGAGGTAGACTAGAGTTTGATTCTAATCAATGCACCTCATGTGCAGCCAACACTTGTCTATAGGTGAAGGATTTCCTGTTGCTATGATGGTGAACAGGAGCTCTGGTAGCATAGTGCCTAAGGCACTTGACTGCTCACCAGAAGGCTGGCGGTTCAAACCCACCAGCCACTCCTCGGAAGGAAGGTTGGGCAATCCTACTTCCGTAGTGATACTGCCTCGGAAACCCAAGGAGGGGTCGCTATGAGTCGGGGCCGACTCAACGGCAAACAACAACAACAACATGATGGTGAACAGGTTTCAGCAGAGCTTCCATACTAAAATGGACTAGGAAGCAAGGCCTAGCCAGCTACTTCTGAAAGAAAATCCTGTGGATCACAGTGGTCCATTCCATAAGCAGTCCTGGGAATGGCACAGGACTGGCTAGCATTTGTTCTGTTGTACATGAGGTCACCAAAAATTGAGGGCAGCTAACAGTGACAACAACTGGCCTAATCACCAGATGACAGTTACCTTTCAGTTGGCTTCTCCACAAAGCACTTGTTCTCTGATCTCTCCTGATCCTTAGATAAAATCTCCCTTTCAGCAGGTCTTTAAACCACATAGAACTATTGCTGCTTTGATTCTAAAACCTCCTTCCAGTTTGCTTTACCAAATACCAAAACCAAAACCAAACCCAAACCCATACCATGGAGTCGATCCCAACTCATAGTGACACTAAAGGATAGAGTAGAACTACCCTATAGGGTTTCCAAGGTTATAAATCTTTATGGAAACAGACTGTCTCATGTTTCTCCTGTGGAGAAACTGGTGGGTTTGAACATACGACCTTTTGGTTAGCAGCTCAATGCTTTAACCACAGTGCCACCAGATCTCCCTAAAACCAAACCAGTTGCTGTCAAATCAATTCTGAGTCATGGCAACTCCACATGTACAGAGTAGAACTATTGCTTCATAGAATTTTTGAGGTGGTGACATTTCAAAAGCAGATCACCAGGACTTTCTTCCAACATGCCTCTGGATGGGTTTGAACCACCAACCTTTTTGTTAGTAGTTGAGTGTTTAACTGTTTTCACCACCCAGGAACTCCTCTTTATCAAATAGGGGAAAAAATTAGATTTCTGAGAGCTCAGCACCCAGCCAGGTGATAGGAGTGAGAACAGGTAGGTATTTCTCCACCTTTTCTCCAGTGATTGCTGCCACTGGGATAGAAAAGAGAGACAGTTAATTTCTCCCCTCCCAATATCACTCCATCGACTCTTTCCTTCCCAGTGTGGCTTTGCTTCCAACAATGGCAAGCCTGCAATTAAAAGCAACCACTTTTATGAGACATTGTTTTGCCAAAGTAAATAGCCTCAATGCATTGATTTAGAACTTTTTGGGCTGCTTGTTCAATGCCCAGCTAACTACTTTTGAAAGAAGACCATATGCTGCCTTTACAACATCCCTTTGGTGTTTAATTTGATGAAACAATGTACCATAATCAGCCATGAGGACATCAGCCATGATTGATGGGTAGTGACTCACGTGGTATAACTCTGATTTCAATATCTCCACACTAATCCCATTAATCGCTTGAGTTGACTTGTTTTGGGCCACCTTAAAAAAGTTATTTCTTTAATGGTCAAATTACCGTGAGGTCTGGAAGATTTAATGTATCATAAAACTCATTCAATAACCAGCCTGGCAACCCTCCCTGCAGGGCAGTGTGCTGGCATATGGGGGATCCTGGCATTCATTTAAACACCACCCAGATGAAACCTCAAGGAAGGAGTTTAGAATGTAGAAAGCAGTGTGCTCTAAGCCAGTGCTCCTAAAGAGCTAGTATTTGGATGACTTGCCAGAGCCTCTTGTTAAAACAGATTCTCATTTAGCAGGTTTTGGGTGGGGCTTGAAATTCTGCATTTCTAACAAGGTGATACTGATTCTACTGGTCTAAGGACCACATTTTGAATAGTGAGGTGCAAGAGGATCTTGAGAAGATTCATAACAGTAGCTACTATTGGTTAACCACACTGTATGTGTTATACCACCACTCATCTGTCAGTTTGTCATTCTGTGGTGGCTTGTATGTTGCTATGATACTGGAAGCTATGCCACCTGTGGTGGGCAGATTTCAGCAGAGCTTCCAGACTGAGACAGACTAGGAAGAAAGATCTGGCGATCTATTTTAAAAAATTAGCTAATGAAAAGCTTATGGATCACAAGAAAATATTATCTGGTGTAGTTCTGGAAGATGAGACCTCTGGACTGGGAGGTATTACACAACATCTGAAACAATAGATTCAAACATACTAATACTCATGAGGATGGTGGAGGACTGGGCAATGTCTTGTTTTGTTACATAAGATGACCAAGGGTTGAAGCTGACCTGATGGCAACTAATAACAAGGGTTAGGAATACGTTATATTTGTGTCATGTATATTCATTTATTGACTTTCAACCCCGTGCAGTAGGTACTATTATATTATTATCATCCCCACTTTATAGATGAAGAAAGCAATGCACAAACCAGTTAAATAATTGAAGTCACACAGCTGATAAGAAGCAGAAATAAAATTCAAAGCCTCATTTAGTGACTACACAGCCTATTTTAAAAAACAAAAACAAAAACTGTGCATTCTAACTTTTCATATAGGATTTAATATGTTGGCTCCTCCATGTTTGGTTAAAGCATGTTATCCAGAGCCTCCATGGGCTAGTACTGGACAAAATGAAAAACTGATCTTGGGGGTTTTAGTTTCCCTTTCTCTAAAAGATTATCTCTGCCAAACTGGAGTGCTGATAATACTTGAATTTTAGAAGGGAGTTCTGGGACCGTAGTGCCTAAGGCACTTGACTGCTAACCAGAAGGCTTGTGGTTCAAACCCACCAGCCACTCCTCAGAAGAAGGTTGGGAAATCTACTTCCATAGTGATACCGCCTCGGAAATCCAAGGAGGGGTCGCTATGGGTTGGGTCTGACTCAATGGCACACAACAACAACAACAACAATGAAGTAAGGTGTTTTCGTTACCTAGTGCCATTCTAACAGAAGATACCACAAATAGAATGGCTTGAACAAACGAGACTTTATTCTCTTACAATTTTGGAGGGTTTAAGTCCAAGTTAAAAATGCCAGGTTCTAGGGACTGGGTAAAAGCCCCTCAACCTTGGACTTCAGCTCTGCCTCCTGCTCCTGGCCCAATGAAGCTAGAGGCTTTTCTTCACTCAGGCAGCTGCTGGCTGCTGAGGCTGATAAGCCCAAGGTTGACAAGTAATAATGCACAGTCCCAGTGTTACCAAACAATATGGCAGGCCATTGATTCAAGTCCATTGAAAGATCCAAGATTGGCAGAGCATGACAGGCTGCTGAACACGACTCACCTACACGCAGGGTTCAAGCGTGCCATAAGCTAGAGACCTTCCTCAAAGTTACTTCTTATATACTGGAAGCAGTCCATATTCCTAAAGCAGCTACTCAGCTGCTCCAGTAGATTCCACCATGGAGTTGATTACCAGTCTCACCATGGAGAATAACTACATCAGGCTGCCCAGCCACTCAACCAGGCCCCGCCAAGTTGACATACAGACTTAATTACCCACACAAGGCAATACATATCCCAAGAAATGAGTGGCTAATATCCTAATCAGAACCCTGCATGATAACTATCTCAGTTACCCTTGTTTCTTCATTGTCCTTTCACATGGAATTGGTGCTCACTCCTTCCAAGGAATAAAGCTGGTCTGACAGCCTTTCCAGAAAGAAAATGACAAAGGAGAAAACAGATACCTTTTAGAGATTTCTGGATGGCCTTATACTACCTTGTAAAACTTGTGTACAATGTGTTGTAATTGGCATTCTTGCTTTCCACTCATTATACACTTGAGTCATAATTTGCTGTTATGTTGTTGTAGTTAGGTGTTGTTGAGTTGGTTCCAACTCATAGTGACCTCATAGACAACAGAACAAAACACTGTCTAGTCCTGCACCATCCTCACAATTGTTATCATCCTTGAGCTCATCATCACAGCCACTGTGTCAATCCATCTCATTGAGTGTCTTTCTCTTTCTCTTTGATCCTCTACTTTACCAAGCATGATATCCTTCTCCAGGGATTGGTCCCTTCTGAAAACATGACCAAAATACAAGAGACAAAGTCTGGCCATTCTTGCTTCTAAGGACCATTCCAGCTGTACTTCCTCCAAGACAGATTTGTTCATTCTTCTAGAAGTCCATGGTACATTTGATATTCTTTGCCAACACCACAACTCGAATGCATCAATTCTTCTGAGGTCTTCTTTTTAATTGTCCATTTCTCATCTGCATATGAGGCTATTGAAAATACCATGGCTTAGGTCAGGTGCACATTAGTCTTCAAAGTGACATCTTTGCTCTTTAACACTTTAAAGAGGTCTTTTGCAGGAGATTTGCCCAATGCAATAGATCATTTATTTGACTTCCTGACTGCTGCATCCATGGGTGTTGATTGTGGATCCAAGTGAAATGAAATCCTTGACAGCTTCAATCTTTTCTCTGTTTATCATGGCATTGCTTATTGATCAAGTAGTGAAGATTTACTGTTTGCTCTTTAGGCATGTTTACAGATCTATCTTAGAAGAAATACAACCAGAATGCTCCTTAGATGCAAGTATGGCAAGTCTTTGACTCATTTAATCACTAGGAAAGGGCATCATGTTTGGTAATGTAGATGGTCAGCAAGAGAAATGTCCAGGTGAGATGGATTGACACGATAGTTGCAACAATGGACTCAAACATACCAATGATTGTAAAGATGTCACAGAACAGGGCAACATTTTGTTCTGTTGCATACAAGGTTGCCATGAGTTGGAGGCAACAGAACAACAACTAACAACAACATGATCTGTAAGAGCTTATAACTTTAGAAACCAATAACCATGTCTACTTTATTTTTCTAGTTAAATGCTGAAGTGGTGGCTATTTTATTTACTTATGAAGTCAAGCAAAATTATCTACTTGTCATTTGACATGTTCAAAAAATTTAACATCAAAAATATGTTTTTTCACTTAAATGATCTATGGATTCAGGAAAACTGTGTATAAGCTGTGATTCCAGAAAGATGTTTACCTGTATTTTATTGATTATGCACATTCAACTATGTGGATCATAACCCATTACTGATAACGTTGCAAAGAATGTGAACTCCAGAACATGTGCTCATGAGGAACTTGTACATAGAACAAGATGGAGTTGTTCAAACAGACAAGGGGTTACTGCACTATTCAAAATCAGCAAAGGTATACATCAGGGCTGTATCCTTTCACCATACTTATTCAGTCTGTATGTTTAGCAAATAATCCGAGAAGCTGGACTATATGAAGAACATGGTCCAAGGCGGTATCACTACAGAAGTAGATTGCCGAACCTTCCTTCCGAGGAGTGGCTGGTGAGTTTGAACCTCCAGCCTTCTGGTTAGCAGTCAAATGCCTTAGGCATTATGCTACCAGAGCTCCCATCAAGATTGGAGGAAGAATCATTTACAGTCTATGATATATAGATGATACAACCTTGCTTGCTGAAAGTGAAGATGACTTGACGCACTTACTGATGAAGATCAAAGACTACAGCCTTGAGTATGGATTATTATTTATTGTTATTATTTCTCAACATAGAGAAAACAAAATCCTCACTAAATATCAATTTAGAAAACTTACTTAAATGTCCATTTGCTATAAATGAAGTAAAAATTATGGATCAAAAAAGATAAACCAGGTTATAATATTTCCTTTAAAACTAATGTACTGGAGATACAGAATATAATAAGATTAGGGATCAAAAGGGCCCATATACATTTGAACCTTGAATTTGTCATCTATAAAAAGAGGGAGGTAGACTTCCAAGACCAACCTTCTAAGTCTGACATTTGATGAATAAAGTCTTACCCATTGATGTAACACCAGAGCAAGGTTTACCAATTGGGTAGGGTTGTTAAGCTACAACCATCACCTTCTGCTTTCCATTGGCCTTTTGGATGCCTCATAAAACACATGTGCTCAGTATTTTTGTGTTTCAGCCAATTGAGAGAGTTCAGAAATCTCATAATAATATATATATTGTATATAACAATTATATCTTAGTTCTCTAGCGCTGCATTAACAAAAATACCACAAGTGAATGACTTTAACAAACAGAAATTTATTCTTTTACAGTTTACGAGGCTAGAAGTCTGAATTCAGAGTGCCAGCTCTAAGGAAAGTTAGACTAGAAGTCCAAGTTCAGAGTGCTGCCTCTACGTGCTGTGTGGAGGCCCCTTGACCTTGGGCTTCAGCTCTGTCTTCCAGGCTGACTGGAGCTGACTCCTAACTCATGCAGCTGCAGGGGCTGATGAACTCAAGATTGGCAGGCAATGTAAGCAGGCTGCTGGCTGCTGAGACTGACAAATTCAAGATCAGCAGGTAAGATGGTAGATTGTTGGCTCACAGGCTGACAATCCCAAGATCATCAGGCAACATGGCAGAACACTGGTTCAAGTCCAGGAACTGGAGATGATGATGGGCCAAATGCAGGATCCAAAATGAGCAAAAAGCCAGAGACTTTTCCCAAAGCTTTTCCATGTATTCTGGAAGCACACCCCAAAGGCAAATACCCTTCATCTGATTGGCTGCTCACAGCAGATTCTACCATGGAGGTGATTAAAAAAGCCCAATCTTGTCATGGGGAATAACTACGTTATAGCTGCCAAGCCACTTAAAATCACGATACACAACCTTAACTACCACAAATTATATATTTATCTATATAAAGTAGTATATAATAACAATATATATATGTTATTGTTAGTCATCATTGAGTAACTTCTGACTTCTGATGGCACCATGTGTCAGAGTAGAACTGTGCTCCACAGGGTTTTCAAGGCTGTGAGCTTTCAGAAGAAGAGCCTCTGGCTTGTCTTCTGAGACACCTGTGGGTGAGTTTGAACTGCCAAACTTTCAGCTAGTCAAGTGCTTAACTGTTTGTACCACCCAAGGACTCCTATACACACATACATAGTTGTTAGCTGCTGTGGAGTCAGCCCAACTCATGGTGACCCCTTCCTTGCACAACAGAACAAAATGCTGCCTGATCCTGTGGCAACCTATGGTGGATTGCAAATCAGAGTGTTGTGATCTATAGGGTTTTTCTTGGCTGATTTTAAGAAGTAGATAGCCAGACCTTTCTTCCTATGCCATCTTAGTCTATAAGCTCCACCAAAACCTGTTTAGCATCATGGAAGCCTGACTGGCAGACAGGTAATGGCTGTGCATAAGCTGCATTGGCTGGGAATTAAACCTGAGTCTCCTATATGGAAGGCCAGAATTCTACCACTGAACCACCAATGCCTTACACACACACACACACACACACACACACACAGCTGAGCCAGGTGATCAGGTACTGTACTGATTATTCATCACAATAATAGTATGAGGTATCATTCTTGCCATTTTACATATGAGACAGGTAAGCTCTGAGAGACCTACCCAAGGTCATTAGGAGGCTGAGGCTTAACTATCATCAAGACACTGACAGAGGCCAACAGCACTTCTTTCCACCAAGGCCTATACCTGTGCCAAGCTGTCCTGCAAATCATGCAGCTTTCTCTCATTAGGCTCAGGTCTCTGTTTCAGAGTAGGAAGGCTTTATATTTTAGCCTACAGGTGGTCTAGTAGCACAGTGATTAAATAATTTGGCTGCTAACCAAAAGGTTGATCATTTGAACCCACCAGCTGCTCTGTGGGAGAAAGATGAGACAGTCTGCTTCTGTAAAGATTTACAGCCCTAGAAACCCTATAGGGCAGTTCTACACTGTCCTATAGGATTCTTATAAGTCAGAATCAACTTAGTAGCAGTGGGTTTGTTTTTTTGGTCCATCAGCAGCTTTTGTTTGTCGTAGAAGTAAGACAATAAGGAGACGTAAGCATTTGTTCATTTCTCTTAAACTTTGGGTCTGGCCCAAGGGTACTTTGCCCTCTTATTGTGTTGTAAGAGAAACTTGCCCCAAACAGACAGCCAGAGTATTGAAGCCCCTGTATTTTCCAATGACTTTCCATTGCAAGGTAGTCATTGCATTACAAACTTCATAGGGAAATGCCATTTCTCTGAAGACACTCTAAAAATATTGTTCTAAAAGTACACATTTTTTGTAGTCTACAGTTCTTCACAAGTCGTGGCCTCTGAGTTTGAAATGCTCCAAAATGTCTTGATGAAGTAGGAAAGAATCTTGAGTTTGAAGGAAAATGAGTGGATATTACCAGAAAATGTTTGCAAAGTTCTGGGGTAGTGTGGAGAGGTGGCAAATGGACAGAGGCTACTAGGGTCTGCTCTATGATTACCTTTAGAGTCCAGTTAGTTGTTGTTCGGTTGCTTGTAACTTTCCTTCCTTTCCCTGGCCCACATTTAAATGACCAATTTAGCATGAGAGCCTAAAGGTGCAGTTCATTCTGTGTTATTGTCAGGTGCCGTGTAGTAGGTTCTGACTCATAGTGACCCTATGTGCAACAGGAAGAAACACTGCCCAGTCCTGTGCCATCCTCACAGCCAAGGCTGTGCTTAACCCATTGTTGTAGCCACTGTGTCAGTCTGTCTCATTGAGGGTCTTCCTCTTTTTTGCTGACCCTCTACTTTTCCAAGTATGGAAGCCTTCTCCAGCCATAACATGTTCAAAGTATGTGAGATGAAGCCTTGCCATCCTCACTTCTAAAACAGGTGTATTCATTCTTTTGGTAGTCCATGGTCTATTCAACTTAATAAAAATGATTCAACTATGAAGAAAACCAAAGACGCATGGAAGCAATTAGTCCAAGCAACTGGTACACCATGCAATCCTCAGCCTGTATGACTATGAGACAAGAAAAACTAGATGGTGCCTGGCAACCACTGTTAACTACTAGGAGGGGGATCTATGTAGGAGATCCTGGATTGAGTGGGAGAACAATGTGGAACAAAACTCAAAATCATTTAAAATTATAAAAAAGGGCCAGGTTTGCTGGTCTGATAGAGCCTGATGGAACCCCTGAGACTATGGCCCCTAGCTGCCCATCAGGTCTGGAATTGAACCCACTCCTGTGGCTTCCAGCCAAACAAAAGACAGTCACATGAGCTGAACATTTACATTAAGTAGGTATACTCCTTGGAGGGATCAACATGGGAGAATATGAAGGCTGTGTATGCTCAGGGAGAGAGCTCGAGGGGCAGGAATGCATGGGAGGGAAGGCACAGGGAGGAGGTAACTATGAGGAGGAAGTGAGAGGGGAGCTGTTGCACTGTCGTAAATTGCAGTCAATGTCATGAGACAAAGTGTATGTGAGTTGCTGTATGGAAAATGAATTTACTCTGTAAACTTTTACCCAAAATCACAAAAAAATTAAAAAAGAAAAAAAATGACTCAGCTATATCTGGGATGAGGACTGTTCCATTTTTTTCTCTCTGCCAGCCTAACTACTTTTGCTTTATTCAGATTTCCAGTAGCCAACTGTCATTAACTTAGAATATTTAGAGTTAAGATCACACTTACTGTCTAGGACTTTTAATACTTGTGGTTTTAAAAGTATTAACATCAGTACAGAATTTAGATGCTAATAAGTAAGAAGGTTTTAAGGCCACATTTAAATGAGTCCATAATTTTGCTGCTTGCAAAGTTCCTAAAAGTCTGACTTTTAAAAAATTGTCTTTGGAGTATGTGGAAAGATGTGACTGAGCTTACTGAAAAATGAAAGCATTAATCCTAGTATGACAAGGAGGTTGGCCATCCTAAGGCTGTATCTGTTCAAGAAGGAAATTTCTTAATTCAAAGAAATTAGATCAGACTTGAATTTGAAAATATTCATAGCTTATTATCTTTTGTTTGTTTCATCTATGAAATGATATAATTAGATGATATTATTCATGTGTACAATTCTGCTACAGTTATAATATGCTAAAGAGTTATTTAACCTAATTCAGACTAAAAATGATCAGTGTTCTGGTGAGAAACCACATGGTGAAAATATTCACCTATAAAGCCTTCCCTCTCTCAATCATGTCTCATTAGTTTAATTAATTCACCAAACAATTCAAACTGACATAGAAAAATCAAATGGTTTCTTTCTTTTTTTAAAATCTAATTTACACATAATTGCCTATGAAAAATTTCAGGAAAATCTAAGTGACTCATTTTAATGCTCAGTGCAGTTAAAAGGAGGGGAGGTGTTACAATCAGTTTTAAGCAACAGGTACTAACATGAATAGAGACAAAAGTTTTTGATCTCCCGCACTCTCTCTGCTCTCTAGCTTTTAAATTCACACATCTTAAATTAATTCCATTAGATTTTTCAGCTGCTTTCCAGGGAGCAGGGTGCCCGGGCAGAACAAAATGTTTCCTGTCCAACAATAGTCCTCTTTAGTGTGATGCCTTAAGCAAAAACAAAAATAGAAATAAAACAATATTCTACAAGACCACGACATAGGATTTTATCCTTTTCTTTTTTAAATGTTTCACTTGTGGGAGCGGGGAGGGGTTGGGGGGAAAGGCTAAAACAAACTAATTTTTGGTCATTTTATTCCTTCCGCAAACAGTTTGAAGACTAACCAATTTGTACTTACAAATCTGGGGCATTAGCAGACAGGGACCCTAAATCCGCATGCATACAAGCAGTAACTGTTTGTATGCCAAGCTGTTTGTAAGCCTGATTTGACAGGAGAGAGCTATTCATTCTTTTGTCAACTGTCAGTCTAACAACGTTAGCCTGCCTGAGTCCCGGGGTATGGGAGCGCTAAATCTTCCGTCCTACAACTGTATAATGAACAGACTGTTTCATTAGTGGGACAATTCACTCGACAAATCCAGCCCAAACAACTTATTTCACAATTTGTGAGCAGAATTAAATTTCGGGGGAGTTGCTCAAGGGGGGCGGGCGGGCAGGCGGGGGAGTAGGTGCGTGGCACACAATATACTGAGGGATCAGTGTGTGGGGACAAGTGTTCCAGGCAATTTTGCCGGCAGTTGTGGGCTGCGGCCTGCGAGGCCACCGCATGCAGATCAGCGGATTAGGGGGAGGCACAGCATCAGGTCAAGTGTCTCGAGGGGAGCTGATAAACACCCCAAACCTGACAACAGCTTTTCCTTTCTTCTTGCCCCACTTGTGAAGTGTCAGAGCAAATCTTTTGAATGGCAGTCGAGTTTACTTAGAGGCCCTTTCTTCAAGAAGACACTCTCTCCATTTTTCTGAAGCCCATTCCAGGCCGCCTCGGGAATAAAATTGCCCTGCGTCTTGCACACAAAAAAACGTCTTTTTCCTCCACATCTTGACTATGAGCCTTTGTCTCAAGGTGTGTGAACCAGAGCAAAAATCTACAGTGAGAGTCCTGAAGGTTTCAGAGCTCTAGATTTAGCTTTAACACAAATTAAGCACTTTGAAGATTACACAATCAAATCCTTCTTCTTCCTTTTTTTTGGGGGGGGGGTCCCAGAAAACTCTCATTTTAACATTGGCAATATATGGATTTGGCTAAATGGGAAAAACTGAAGGAGCAAATGGTCATCGAATAATTTGGTCTTAATAATAACCTCTGTATACATTGTTATTCATTCAAACCAAGTAAATAACCAGCCTGTTAGATTTCTTATATTTTAAGAATCCCAAATGGAGAAACCATGCTTAATGTATTAAGTTGTGTCTCTGATAGAAAACTTATATCGTAACATCAAACATTTCCTAACCAGGTTTGAGTGGTGACACTTGATTTTCACTTTGAGTTGCTCTAAAATGTATCAATAAACTCAAATGTTTGTTGCAGCTTGGCTTCGCTTTATGATTTCACTTTGTATTATTATTATTATTATTTACAGTTTAATTTTTAATTTGGTATGGCCTGTCGACCTATTGTGAAGTTTTTACATGAACATCAGTAAAAATTATCAAGTCAGAAACCCTCTGAAAATCAGGCTATCACTTACTCAGACATTTTAAGTTACAATGTTTTAGAACTCTTTTTTGCTGATAATTTGGAAGCTATTTTCTCTTTTTTTAGTTATATGCTATGATTTCCTTTTAAAACTTAGGTAATAGAAACTGTTATTGAACCTACTAATGAAACTTCTGCTTGGACCAACACAACATGACAATCCTTTAAAAAATGAAAACCTTTCATTTCTATTGCTAGTTGTATCTACTCTATAAAGAATATTCAATCTGGTAAACTACTAAATTAAGCCAAAAATACTTCTCAGATGTTGTTAGTTGCCATCGAGTAAGTTTTGACTCATGATGTCCCCATGTATACAGAGTAGAACTGTCCCACTGGTTTTTAAGGCCATGACTTTTATGAAGCAGATCACCAGGCCTGTTTTTTAGAGCCAACTGTGAGTAGGTTCGAACTGCTAACCTGTTGGCTAATAGTAGAGCACTAAACATTTGTACAACCCAGGTGGGCAATTCTCAGTTACCCACTCAGAAAATTTACACTATTATATTTTCTAGTAGAAAACTACCAGCATGGTTTGTGGGGATTTTAAAGCTAACTATAATCATTGCAGGGGTATTCTACAGTCACTCCATCCTGCTGGATGTGTTACAGTAAGAGATGGATTACTTCACTCCCTTTACACCTTTTCTTTGTAGGAAAGATGGAGGTTCAATGCCAGAATTCTCTCCTTCTGTGAGGGAGATTCCCAGCCAATGCACCCATGTGCAGCCACCACCTGTCTGTCAGTGGAGACTTACATGTTGCTATGATGTTGAACATGTTTTAGCAGAACTTCCAGACCAAGACAGACTATGAAAAAAAGCTGGTGATCTACTTCCAAAAAATCAGCCAATAAAAACCTTATGGATCCCAGTGATCTGATCTGCAACTGGTCATGGTGTAGGAACAGGCAGAATTTTGTTCCATTTTGCATGGGATTACCATGAGTTAGGGCCATCTCCATTCACATCATCTAAGAACAGCAAAAACAATAGTGTTATGCATAACTGCCAATCAAATTAGTTTGCGGCCTACCAATGGACATTGATGGTTTAGTATGTTCTGTGGAACAATTTCTCTTCTACCTCCAAAGACTGTGGCATTTCTCAAAGCAATGAGCTTAGTATTTCCCTTCCTTGTACAGGCACCCAAGCTCACTGAAAAACCCAGGTTAGAGAGGCTGTTCAATAGCTCATTGAGTTCCATGATGGCAGAATTATATAATAATCATGTGGACACGCAATTCTCTGCAGCCTCACCTGGTTGGTATAATCACCTAGAAATTCTGCTTTGTCATGGCCCTTTCTCTTACCACCCAACTGCTTTAGCTCCTCCTTTGCTTCCACATCATTTAAACTTTTCAGCCCATCCTTCAAGCCTCACCAGGAGGCCTTCACTGATCTCCATTGGTTTTGTCTTTGAGGCCTCCTTGCAGCCTCCTTTCTATATCAAATGATAAACTCAATACCCACTCTTTTTTTTTTTCTTCTTCTTCTTCTTTTTTTTTTTATTGTGATTTGGGTGAAGATTTACAGAGCAAATTCACTCTCGATACAGCAGTTCACATATACTTTGTCTCATGTCATTGACCACAGTTTACCACAATGTAACAGCTCCCCTCCAACTTCCTCCCCATAGTACCACTTCCCAGTGTCCATCCCTCCATACTCTCCTGCCCCCTGAGCTGTCTTCCTGTGCATAATCTGCCCTTCCTTCTCCCATGATTGTTCTCTTGAGGGCATGTATCTACTTGAGGTAAATGTTCAACTCACATGCCTGTACTTTGTTTGGCTGGAAACCACAGGTGTGGGTTCAATTCCAGACCTGAAGGGTAGCTAGGGGCCATAGTCTCAGTGGTTCCACCAGGCTCTATTGGACCAGCAAACCTGGTCCCAACCATCCCCCTTTTTTTTTTCCCCTCCAAATGATTTTGAGTTTTGTTCCACATTGTTCTCCCTCTTTATCCAAGATCTCCTATATCCCTTCCAAGTGGATGACAGTGGTAGCCAGGCACCATCTAGTTCTTCTGGTTTCGTAGTTGTCAATACCCACTCTTGCAGAATGTTCAAACAATACAGGGAAGATAAGGAACAAAGTGAAAATCATTCTAGACTCTCCACTTAGAGACATCTGCCAATAGATTGGAGACCATACTACTGGATATCTGTCTATGCATTTATAAAAACAACAACAACAGCAAAAACTCCAATTAACATAGTGTCAACTCCAGCTCATGGTGACCCCATGAGTGTCAGAATAGAACTCGGCTTCATAGGTTTTCTTTTTTTTCTTTAAATTGTGATTTGGGTGAAGATTTACAGAGCAAATTCACTTTCCATACAGCAGTTTACATATACTTTGTCTCATGACATTGACCACAGTTTACCACAATGCAATAGCTCCCCTCTCACTTCCTCCCCATAGTTACCTCTTCCCAGTGTCCAACCCTCCATGGACTCCTGCCCCCTGAGCTGTCTCCCTGTGCATAAGCAGCCCTTCTTTCTCCAATTCATAGGTTTTCAATGGCTAGCTTTTCAGAAGTAGATTACCAGGCCTTTCTTCTGAGGTACCCTGGATAGACTCAAACTTCCAACCTTTCAATTAGCAGCTGAGTCCATTAACTGTTTACACCACCCAGGGACTTCCTGCATTTATATGTTTTGTTAAATAAAAATAACATCATACCATGTTGTTGTTAGGTGCTGTTGAGTTGGTTCTGCTTCAGTGACCCTATGTACAACAGAATGAAACACTGTCCAATCTTGTACCATCCTCATAATCATTGCCATGTTTGAGTCCATTATTGGAGCCAATGTGTTAATCCATCTCATTGACAGTCTTCCTCTTTTCCACTGACCCTCAGATCTATGAACTTTCAGAATAGCCACCTTAAGAAATTAGCTTCTCAAAATAAATAATGATTTTGCTTTATAAAATAGGATTCATTTTTGGCTTTTAAAAATAACCATTTCTACTGGCACAATGACATGCCTGGTTGGTGCAAACTGTTAACATGCTCCTGTGCTGACCAGAAAGTTGGAGGTTTGAGTCCACCCAGAGGATTTTGGAAGAAAGGTCTGGTGGTCTACTTCTGAAAAACCAGGCATTGAAAACTCTGTGGAGCACAGTTCTACTCTGATACACATGAGAGGCACCGTGAGTCAGCATCAACTTGGCAGTAACTGGTTGCAGGTTATTGGTGTAATAAATAATGAGATTTGGGTTTATTTGTTTAGCAAAAGGAAAAATAGAGCCCTACCTGAGTTTTCATGATTTCATCATTGGATAAACAAAGCCTAGTGTGCAGAGTGAAGTATCAGCAACAGGTTTTGTATCCTGTGAAAATGACTCTCTGAGTTTCTCTGATAATTTTCTGTGATGATACATGAGGCTGAGGCAGATCAGTGGACATAGTGGAGGGTTGTGGTCATGGAGTCCAGGGCTGCTTGGTCTTCTTTCTGCTCAGTCCTGGATCTCCCTCTTCTCTAGGTCTCCAATGATAGCAGCAGCTCTGTTGGCACAGCAGTTAAAGCATTCAACTGCTTGTCAGGGGTTCAAACCCACCAGCTGCTCTGTGGGAGAAAGATGAGGCAGTCTGCTTCCATAAATATTTACAGCCTAGGAAACCCTATGGGGCAGTTCAGTTCTGTCCAATAGGATCACTAAGAGTCCGAATTGACTCTGTGGCAGTGAGTTTAGTTTGGTTTTGGTTTCCAATGATAGACCTCAGGGGTGGAGTACCCAGTAAGTAAGGTAAACATGGGCTTACTTGTGCTGATTTACTTATCTGTAAACAATTTCATGTATTTTAGGTGAAATTGTTCATTACAGATTAGCAACCCCTCCTTGGGTTTCCAAGGTGGTATCTCTACGGAAGTAGATTGCCCAATCTTCTTCTGAGGAGCAGGTGGTGGGTTTGAACCACTAGCCTTCTGGCTAGCAGTCAAATGCCTTAGACACTACGCAACCAGAGCTCCTCTACATATTAGTGGGCCTACCTTACTTACTGGGTGCTCTGTCCCTATCACTGTAAATTTGAAAGGAGATTTTTAATTCTGTAGAAAGGTACTGTGGGGTTGAGAGAGAGACAGATGCCTGTCATACCTAAAAGCAGAATCTTAGAGATGGTGAAAAAATGTGAAATTGTTTACTACAAATTAGTAAGCAAGCATAAGTAAGTCTGTGCTTACCTTGCTTGTTGGGTAATCTGACACTGAGTCCCGCCTTAGACAACTGGGTTTCCCCTGGAGCTTAGTTTCTTTGATGTGCGTGTACGGATTCTTACAGTTGAGTATTTTGA
The DNA here is from genome assembly GCF_000298275.1 of Orycteropus afer afer. Lineage (NCBI taxonomy): Eukaryota > Metazoa > Chordata > Mammalia > Tubulidentata > Orycteropodidae > Orycteropus > Orycteropus afer. The sequence continues at coordinate 6,656,519 of NW_006921665.1, read as the reverse complement.
CATTCTTCATTTCCAACAGCTGTGGGATAAACACTTGCAGGCAGTGAGTGGTTTCATTCTGCAAGCTTGCCAAAACGCTTGCCAAAAGTTTAGTGTTTTCCTATTCTGTATGGAAAGCCTTAAAAAAAAAAAAAAATCTTTTACTTTTCTTTTGTCTTATTGCTAGGCGTCTAGCCTTCTGTTTTCGTGGATGTGGCTGCTGAGTCTGGATGTTATGTTGGAACATTGTTTCGTCATGGGGTTTAATTTCTCTCTCTGAAAAAATTGAATGGCTGCTGCTTCCACTTCTCTTTGTATTCAGTAGAGTGGACTCACATTTATAATTTCCACACTCATCAAATTACATCAGTAGAGGCAATTTACAATGACTCAACACCACTGTTTTATAAAAATACACTTTATTTTTTCAAAGAGTATTAAAAACATACTAAAGCACTTTTAGGTGTACAGAAAATTGTGCACCAAGTATAGTTCTCATATACTCGGTCTTCCCTTGCATAGAGTTTTCCCTATTATTAACATCTTGCATTTATATGGTTCATATGTTACAACTGATAAATCAATATTAAAAACTAAAAATCAAACTCACTGCCATTAAATAAATTCGAATCATAGCAACCCCACTGGGTTTCCAAGGCTATACATCTTTACGGAAGCAGACTCCCTCATTTTCCTTCCACTGATCTTTTGGTTAGCAGCCAAATGCCTTAACCATTATTAGGCATTATTATTAACTAAAGCTCACAATTCACTTTAGGGTTCACTCCTTGTGTTATTTGGTTCTATGGGTTTTGATAAATACATAATATCATGCATCAAGTACTACAGTATCATGCAGAATAGTTTCCCTGCCCTAAATAAAACGCCCTGTGCTCCAGTGCTCTGTCTATTGGTCATTTCCTCTCCCCACCCCCAATCATTCCTCTCCCCCAACCCCCTGGCATTGACTGATCTTTTTCCTGTCAAAGATGTGGTGAACTCATGTGAAAATGTTCATTGGATTAGTAAATTAGCACAAGTAAATCCATGCTTATCTTGCTTATTGGTTAATCCACTCCTGGTTTGAGGATCAGAGGTGCTTAAGAATAAATGTATATGTTCTGATTACCTAGTACTGCTCTGACAAGAATATACCACAAATGGGATGGCTTGAACAAACAGGAATTTATTCTCTTACGGTTTTCGAGGGTTTAAGTCCTGAGTTCAAAGTGCCAGGCTCTAGGGGCTGGATGAAAGCCCCTCAACCTTGGCTTCAGCTCTGCCTGCTGCTCCCAACTCACTGAAGCTGGAGGTTTTCTTCACTCAGACAGCTGCTGGCTACTGAGGCTGATGAGCCCAAGGTTGACAAGTAAAAAGGCACAGTCCTGATGTTACCAAACCATGTAGCAGGCTATTAATTCAAGTCCATTGAAAATCCCAAGGTCAGCAGAGCATGGCAGCCTGCTGAACGACGACATGGCTACATGCAGGGTTCAAGTGTGCCATAAGCTAGAGACCATTCCCAAAGCTGCTTTTTATGTATGGGAAGCAGACGACATCCCTAAAGCAGTTACATGGTAGATCCCACCATGGAGTTGATTGGCAGTCTCATCATGGGGAATAACTACCACCAGCTGCCCAGCCACTCAACCAGGCCCAGCCAAGTTGCCACACAACCTTAACTATCACAGTATACTCTCAAAGTAACACTGTTGTTATTTCGTTCAGTTGGCCCTGACTTATGGAGATGGAGTATATGTGTCTAACAGAATAAAATGTTGGCCTTTCCGGCGCCGTCTCTGTGATATCGGTATGTTTGAGTCCATTGCTGTGACCATTGTGTCAGTCTGCCGTATTGAGGCTGTCCCTTATTTTTGCTGTCCCTCTACTTTACTAAACATGATGATCTTCTTAGAAACTGGTGTTTCCTGATGACAATTCTTAGTTATCTAGTGCTCTATAACAGAAACACCACAAGTGGGTGGCTTTAACAGAAACATATTTCCTCAGTTTAGGAGGCTAGAAGTCCAAATTGAGAGTGCTGGCTCTAAGAGGAGTCTTTCTTTCTCTGTCACCTTTGGAGGAAGGTTCTTGTTTCTTTAGCTTCTGTTTTTTGGTTCCTTGAAGATCTCTATGTGTCTTGGCATCTATCTTATCCCATCTCTGCTTGCCTAATCTCTTTTTATTCCTTGTGAGAAATTAACTCAAGATACATCCACACACTAATCCTGCCTTCTTAACATAACAGATAACTCATTCTCAGATGTGATTATAACTACAAGCATAGAGATTAGGATTTACAACACATATTTTTTGGGGATTGGGGCATAATTCAGTCCCTAACATTTCAATCTCTGGTCTCCAAAAATTCATGTCCTGGCCACATGAAAAACACAGTAACCCCATTACATCAACCCAAAAGTCTTAAGTGAACTATGTTGTTGTTTATATGTGCCCTTGAGTTGGCCCTGACTCATAGCGACCCTACCTTTGATTGCCGAGGCAGTATCACTGTGGAAGTAGATTGCCCAACCTTCCTTCCGAGAAGTGGCTTGTGGGTTTGAATGGCCAGCCTTCTGGTTAGCAGTCAAATGCCTTAGGCTTAAACCACCCAGAATCATGGTCCAGCCAAGTTGACATACAACCCCAACTAGCCCAAATATGGAATATAACTCAAAATCATAAAAAAAGATCAGGCTTCCAAGGAGGATATTCAAGCAGCCAACAAACATATGAAGAAATGCTCACGATCATTAGCTATTAGAGAGATGCAAATCAAAACAACAATGAGATACCATCTTGCTCCAGCACTACTAGCAAAGTTCAAGACAGAAAATAACAAATGCTGGCGAGGTTGTGGAGAGATTGGGACTCCCATACACTGCTGGTGGGACTGTAAAATGGTACAGCCATTGTGGAAAGCAGTATGGTGATTCCTTCAAAAGTTGGAATTAGAAATACCATTTGACCCAGCCATTCCATTACTAGGTATATACCCTAAAGAAGTGAGAGCCATGACAAGAACAGCTATATACACATCCATGTTCATCGCAGCACTATTTACAATAGCCAAAAGATGGAAACCACCTAAGTGTCCATCAACTGAGGAATGGATAACCAAACTATGATACATACATACAATGGAATACTATGCAACACTAAAGAATAATGTAGAATCTGCAAAACACTGCATAATGTGGATGAACTTGGAGGACACTATGGTGAGTGAAATAAGTCAATCACAAAAGGACAAATATTGTATTACTCCGTTATTGTAAAAGTCAAGGAAAGGTTTATCTATAGAAGGAAATTTTCTTTGTTGGTTACCAGGAGTGGGAGGGGAGGGGAGGGAACGCTATTAGATAGACAGAGATAAGTATTGATTTGGGTGAAGAGAAGGGCAATGTACCAAATGTGAATGACCAATATGGCAGCATTGAGGGTGAGAAAGACAGAGAGAGGTACATGGGAGGTACAGACAACAAAGATGGACCCTTTTGCACATACAGTACTGTGTTGACAATGAAGGCAAATGTGGGTATGTGGGTGGATAGATGGGTGGACAGGCTGAACCATTAGGTATGTCTATGAAATGGGGAGTGTGCCCAAGACCATGTATAGGGTTGGCAGACAATGGTCCTATAAGTTTATGTGAATGATCAGAATTCCCAGGTGTATAGTAGAGCTGACAAGGGGAAAGGTTGTGGTCACTGCTTGGTCACAGCCAGCTACCTAGAGGGACCAAGTAGTTGAACCTGTGGGCTTGGGAGCATAGTCACAGGGGACATCAAGCTCAATTGGCATAACACTATACAAAACATTATTCCACCTCCTACTTTGGCGAGTAGCAACTGGGATCTTAAAAGCTAGCAAGCTGCCATCTAGATGCAATGATGGGTCTCTCCTCATCCAGAGCAAAGAAGAATGAAGAAAGCCAAAATTCATGGAAACAATTAGTCCTAGGGACTGGTACACCATCTGATCTGCAGCCTATATGACTATGAGACCAGAAGAATTAAATGGTGGCTGGCTACCACTGTCATCCTCTTGGAAGGGGATCTATGTAGGAGATCCTTGATAGAGAAGGAGAGCAATGTGGAACAAAACTCAAATCATTTGGAGAAAACAAAAAGGGGGGGGTGGTCCAGGTTTGCTAGTCTGATAGAGCCTGGTGGAACCACTGAGACTATGGCCTCTAGTTGCCCTTCAGGTCTGGAATTGAACCCACACCCATGGTTTCCAGCCAAACAGAAGACAGGCATATGAGTTGAACATTTACCTCAGGTAGACACACTCCTTGGAGAGAACAATCATGGGAGAAAGAAGGGCTGCTTATGCACAGGGAGACAGCTCAGTGGGCAGGAGAGCATGGAGAGATGGACACTGGGAAGAGGTAACTATGGGGAGGAAGTGGGAGGGGAGCTGTTACATTGTGGTAAACTGTGGTCAGTGTCATGAGACAAAGTGTATGTGAACTGCTGTATGGAAAGTGAATTTGCTCTGTAAATCTTCACCCAAATCACAATAAAAAAAAAAAAAAAAATCAGGCTTAGTGGTCTGATCGAGACTAGTGAAATCCCCAAGATATGGCCCCTACTCATGCTTCAGGCCTGGTGTTGAACTCATGCCTGTGGCCTCCAGCCAAACAATAAAGAGGCCCACAAGGTGAACAATTATATCAGGTAGGTATATTCCTTAGAACAATCAACCATGGGAGATAGCTCAGAGGACAAGAATGCATAAAAAAGGACACAGGGAGAAGGTAACCACAGGGAGGAAGTGGGAAGGGAGGTGTTACATGAGGAGGATTGTGATCATCCAATCTGGAGATATAACAAAATGAAATGTTTATCAACAGTTGAATGGAAAATGAATTTGCTCTGTAAACTTTCACCAAAATCACAAAAAAATAAGTACTCACTGCCATCGAGTCAGATCTGACTCATAGCGACCCCTCCTTGGGTTTCCGAGGCAGTATCACTACAGAAGTAGATTGCCCAACCTTCCTTCCGAAGAGTGGCTGGTGGGTTTGAACTGCTAGCCTTCTGGTTAGCAGTCAAATGCCTTAGGCACTATGCTACCAGAGCTCACTTAAATTTCTGAAAATTCCATCACTTTTCTCAGATTATTCTGTATTTTAACGGTTCTCACCTTTAAGTGTTTTCTGGCTGCTAGGATGGTATTTCCATGTCATTATATTTTTCTCATTAGTTCTTTCTTAATTAATGTAAAGGAAAATGTTTGATCACTAAATTTCTTGATCCCGTGAATAGTTTTTTGTTGTTGTTATTGTTGCTAGTTGTTATTGTGTCAGCTCCCACTCATGGCAACCTTATGTATAACAGAACCAAATGTTACTTGTTCCTGTGTCATGTTCATGATCCTTGGTATGTTTGAATCCTTTATTGTGGCAATTATAATTTCTTTAGAACCAGTTAATCTACAAGTGGAAAACTCATTTATTTGTCTAGGCTGATTTTATAGAAGTTGTACACCTAGTTCCAATATATTAGCTTGGTTGGTATTATTACACTGAAAAGAGAAAAGATAGGAAAGACACATTCATATAATAGAAACTGATAGGTAATTTAGAAGGGAAATAGATTGTGAGGAGGAAAAGCCCCAAGCCCCAGTGGGAGGGGAGCAGGGCTGAAAATGACAGTGGGGTGATGGCCAGGCAGAGCTCTGTGGGCTGTGTCAGTCATTTTGAATGCCATCTGAGATACCATAGGAATCCACTGAAGAACACTGAGTTGTAAGTTAACATGATTTGAATCTTAAGAATATTATAATAATTTTAAGAAGATTTTTCTGATTATCCTTTAGAAAACAGACTGCAGTTATTCAAACAGAATATAAATGCCACAATAAACCTAATCAAAGTATAACTGTACAGCATAGTATAGAGTGGTCTGGGTTCCAATCCCAGCCCCACTTGTTATTGGCTGTATGGTCTTGGACAACTGAATCAAGCTTTCCGTGCCTCAGTTTCTTTATTTGTAAAAGGAAGTTTATAGTAGTATCAATCCAAAGGTGGTTGTGAGGGTTAGCTGAGCAGAATGTCTGGCACATAGTAAGTGCTCAATAAGCTATTATTATTCCTGAACTTTGCTTTTGTAAGACACGGGTTTCTAAAACAGTAAAAGTAAACAATATCTTAAAAGTGGAATGACATTTTAAATATTTGTTGAAAAGTATTTTTAGGTGCTGTCATGTCTGTCCTGACTCATGGTGACCCTAAATCATAGCAACCTCTTCCACCATGGAATGAAACACTGCCCAAGCCTGTGCCATCCTCATGACTGGTTGTGAATCAGACCACTTGTGATCCACAGGGTTTTCACTGGCTGATTTTCAGAAGTAGATCACTAGGCCTTTCTTCCTTGTCCATCTTAGTATAGAAGCTCCGCCGAAACCTTTTGCACCATAACATCGCACATGCCTCCTGAGATGGGTGGTGGCTGCACATGAGGTGCATTGGCTGGGAATTGAATCCAGGTCTCCCATATGGAAAGCAAGAACTCTCCCACTGAGCTACCAATGTTCTCTCTAGGAAAAGTAGCCCATGGTAAATCCTTGAATAAAATCACCTTGTTGCTTTTTCTGGTTGAAAAACAGTTTTCACTTATGAGGCTGCTGAACATGGGGGACAGCATTATGCTGCCTGAGGAATCCTCTAAATACTGTGAACCAGCTTGCCTTTAATTCTTTCTATTGTTATTATTGTTAGGTGCTGTAGAATTGGTTCAGGCTCATAGCCATCCTGTGTACCACAGAACGAAATGTTGCCTGGTCAACCCTATAAACTATAGATTGTTTCCTATATATAAGGTATTGATTCCAGTTAAATTTGGTTTTGGCTGAAAGAAACAAAAACTTCCTACTCAACAGCTTAAACTATGATAGACTGTATTATTTAACATAGGGTTTCCAAAGGCTGATCTGTCAATGGTAGATCACCAAGCCTTTCTTCTGAGGCACCTCTGGGTGGACTTGAACCTCCAATCTTTTGGTTAGCAGCTGAGCTTGTTAACTGTTTGTACCACCCAGGCCTTCTCAGGTGCTGGCTTAATCCTCCAGCTGGGTCAAGATAGCTGCTTTCATTCCATGGGTCTTACCTAGACAAAACAACATCCTTTAGAAGCAGTAGAATGATCTCTTTCCTATGTCTCTTTTTAAGAGCAGGGAAGCCTTTCTCAGAAGCCTCTTTGCAGAACTACCTCTTGTCTCATTGGCTACAAAATTGATCCTGACTCTGCTGGAACCAATCATTGCCAAGGGATTGGAGCCTCCATGATTGTCTTAGACGTCTCATGGACCCATGCACACCCTAGGGTCCCAGACTTCTCTGGAGCACATGGACAAGTGGAGAAGGGACATGGACAACTGAATAAGACCAAGGTTGTGACAGAAAGGAAGAAAGAAGATGTACATGAGGGTTAGGCAACCAGCAGCACCTACTATTGCATCCTGAGATACAAATCATTTGAACACTGATCAGAATCTGATAGTGATTGAGTAGACTTTTGATCAAAAGATGTGTTATGGATTGAATTGTGTCACCAAAAATATGTGTTGTAAATCCTAACCTCTATAGGAAGGTTGGGCAATTTACTTCTGTAGCTATATTGCCTTGGCAACCCAAGGAGGGGTCACTATGAGTCAGGTCCGACTCGAGGGCACATAACAACAACACAGCATGCCTGTGGTTATAATCCCATTTGGGAATGGATTACCTTTCTTTGTTAATAAAACAGGATGAGATATAAAAGAGATTAAACAAGTAAAAGAAACCAAGATGAAGGAAAAGAGATGCCAAGCCACATGAAGATCACCTAGAATCAGAAGCTCAGAAGAGACAAGGATCTTCCTCCAGAGACAACAGAGAGAGAAAGGCTTCCTTTAGATCTGGCACCCTGAATCCAGACTTCTAGCCTTCTAATCTGGGAAAAAAATGAATTTTATTGTTAAAAACATCCTCTTGTGGTATTTCTGTTATAGCAGCACTAGATGACTAAGGTAGTATGTGAGAATAAAGAAGAAAAAATTATTAATTCTTCCCTGGATAATGTCAGGGCTGGCGATATCTGACCTGCTCTTAGCAGAATTGAGCAGAAATGCAGCTTTCTTGGTAGAATCAGTTGAAATGTAGATTTTTAGTAGGAAAAAGAGCTATTTCATAATAGCCTTTAGACCAAGCTTGATTTTTAAAACTTCTAGTGGATAAGTATGTTCTTATTGTAAAAATAACGGTTGAAAGTGGATGCAGTATACGTGTTTTAGAGCCTTACTGTCCAAAATGTTACCTGGACTACAGCATCATTAGCAACATCTGACAGATTCTTTCTTTCTTCCTTTCTGCTTTCTTTCCTTTGCCCATTCTGTCTTTCTCCCTCTCTTTGTCCCTTCTCCCCATCCTCCCTCACTTTCTTTCTTTGCCATCATGGCAATTTCATGTGTTGGAGTAGAACTGTGCTCCATAGGGTTTTCAATGACTGATTTTTTGGAAGTAGATTGCCAGACCTTTCTTCCAAGGCACCACTGGGTAGACTCTAACTGCCACTTTCTGTTATCAGCTGAGCATGGTAATCTCTTTGCACCACCCAGGGGCTCCAGTAGATGTTCAGAAAGACAATACCTCAGCCATCACTCTCTTCACATACTGAATGGGCAGCTATAAATCTTACAGATCTCCAGGTGATTCAAATTCACATTAAGGTTTAAGAAATCCAGGTTGTTTTCTTTCCAGGAATTTCCCAACAGGTTTTACTTTCATTCAAAAATTTCCTCTTCTCCCCTCCTCATGCTACATACAAATCTTTTGTGTTCAAAAACTTGTTTAGGAGTGGATGTGTAACATTGCAACTACAGATTATTTTGTTTCTTTCTTTTTCTCCCTTTTACTGTTTCATCTACTTCTAAAAGATCAGCAGGAATTAGAAAAGGAGACCCATATAGAGGTGACTGCTAATTAAGTTCCATCTTGAAGATTCTTAGTTTATACAGCAACAAAACAAACAAAAAAGAGCATATTTTAGTTTTGGTTGAGAAGAGTAGGACAGGGGAAAACAGAAGGATGTGAAAAGAATTGCTAAGTGACTGATAAATAGGCTTAAGTTATTTAAACTGGCACCAAGCGCAACTTCACCAGTATGCTTTGGATCATCTAAATTTCTAAATACCTGGAGTATATTTGTAAACATGGCAATCTAACATGTTATTGAACAGCACATTCATATTCAAATGAGCATAAATGAGGATTTAACAGCTGATTGCACAGTGTGAATGATAGTGACTAATTGTCAAGTCGGAAAGTTGTGCAGATAATAGTACTAATGCGATCAGCACGCAGGGATGATGACTTACAGTAGCAAATCCGTGAATTTTAAGCTAGATGCCCAAGTCCCTGGACATAAAGGAATGATTCCAGGTTATGGCAACATGAGCAGAATGGGCAGTCCTAAGGGAAGAGAAGGGCCAGAAGGGAGAATCTGAGCTAGTTATAAGGGCGGTGTGAAACTTGTCTTGCCCCCTCCCTCCCCCCAGGCAAGCCTTCACCTCTTTTATAACAGTTATCAATGGGGCTCCCTGGCCATTCAGCACTGCCCCTCTTCTAGGAAGCAATTGTTCAGAGGTATGGCTCATTTCAGGCATTTAATCTCCACTGAATGGCGGCTGTGTTACCCATTTTGTCTTTGCCCAGAGCCTGCAGGCAGCTGGTCAGTGGAAAGTAACAATGACCACAGGAGGAGAATAGGGCAAAGGCTTTGCTGCAGATGCTGCATCCCAACATTGACCTTGGTCATTTCCCTCCCAGGGTGGTGTGGCCCCTCACAGCAGGAGCCTGGCTTTCCTCACTGCTGCCATTGTGGATGAGGTGGAAGCTACCTGTGGGATTTGTCCCCTGCTAATAACATTGAGACCCAACAGGCTGGCTCAATGAGGGGTGGAAATGGAGGCCAATAGAGACAAGGCTGCTTGACGGCAAAACATAAAACAAAACCCCTAATTTTCAGGGAGGGACTCTTTCAGCAGTGATTAGTGGCTACATTCGCAGCATGTGTGGGGGGGGAGGGGTCGAAATGAAGCTTGGGTGTTGGGTATTTGTTAGTGGGAGGGGCTGTTCTTTCAGTGTAGTGCTGGCCTCCTGCATTTTGTCCGTCCAGGTCTCCAACCTGTGCTGTCAGCCAGAAGCACTAGGAACACTTTGGCCTAAGGGATTTGTAAAACACTGAGAGAAGGAGAAAAGTAACGTGTATGATTCTGGCTTCTGCTCACCCCTACTGCCTTCTAGCCCTCTAATTCCCTCACCCCCAGGGAAAAATAATCGATGTATATTTGTATCTTCCGGAGCTCTGGTAGCGTAGTGCCTAAGGCACTTGACTGCTAACCAGAAGGCTGGAGGTTCAAACTCACCAGCCACTCCTTGGAAGGAAGATGGGGCAATCTACTTCGTAGCGATACTGCCTCGGAAACCCAAGGAGGGGTCGCTATGAGTTGCGTCCAACTCGACGGCACACAACAACAACAACATTTGTATCTTCCAAAATATGTGTACACAATGTTTGAGCATTCAGCTGGTAACTGAAAAGTTGGCAGTTCAAACCTACCCAGTGCCTCTGCAAGAGAAAGACCTGGCAATCTGCTCCTATAAAGATTACAGTTTAGAAAACCTGGGTGGGTTCTCTGTCACATGGGGTCACTGTGAGTTTGAATAGACTCAATAGCACCTAACACCAACGACATACCTGTGATGCCAAGCCTGAGCATTTCTTTAAGATAAAATTCCTACACAACACCATCTTCAAACCCAGTTGTCCCTCCTCAGCCCTGCTCCCCCATCTACCTCTAAAATGCTTGCCTACATGTCCTGTTTCTGAACAGTCTCCATTGTGGGTTCCAATGACTTTTCCTAATCTTTGGTTCTAAGAGATACCCCTGATTCCTTCTGTTCAATACTCACCCCACCCCCAACACACACACACAAAATCTTTTGGTCCTCTTCATGTAATTTTAGTTTGTTTCTGGCATTTGCAATCACAAGAACCTTGACCAGGTCAGAGGAAACCAACATGTTTAATAGAGAGTGAAACAAAAATTCTGCAAGTGCCTCCCATGGTGACAGTGTGCAGAAGGACATACCAAGTTCTACCTGGGGTGAAGCAAGACCTCACAGACAAGGTAACTGTTATGTATTAAATTGTGTGAATTTAGCAAGGCTGTAGGATCAGTTAGATCCTACCAGCCACTCCATCGGAGAAAGATGCGGCAGTCTGCTTATGTAAAGATTTATAGCCTTGGGAACCCTATGGGGCAATTCTACTCTGTCCTATAGGGTACCTATGAGTCAGAATTGACTCAATGGCAGTAGGCAATGGATGGCTAGGATGAAAGATCAATGTACAAAGATTACATTGCTTTTCAATGTATTAGTAAGAAACAGTACATACAATAAAAATATACCACTTATAAAATCATAAAAGTCAAATGTCAGGAATAAGTTTAAATGTAATGAAAGATATGCAAAACCTGTACATAAACATTTTGTGAAAAATTTATAAAATTATAAATTATGTAATATTTATAAAATATTCCTGAGAGAAATGAAAGCAGTCCTAAATAAATGAAGAGATACAGCAAGTTCATGTATTGGAAGACTCAGTATTTTAAGACGCCATCTTTCCTCAAGTTTATCTATGGATTCAATACAAACCCAGCAGGAATTTTTGTAGAAATTGATAAGCTGTCTCTAAAATTCATATGCAAAGGACCTAAAATAGCCAAAACAACTATGAAAAAGAAACAAAGCTAGATGATTAGGCTAGCTGATTTCAAGACATAGTATCAAGTTATCATAACTGAGACAGTGTGGTATCAGTATAAAGATATACAAATAGATCAGTAGAACAGAATAAAGAGTTCAGAAATGGACCCACATTGGTTACTGGGAAATAGGTAGATCCATGTGAAATTGATTTTTGACAAAGATGACGAAACAATTCAGTGGGAAAAGGAAAATAAATCACCTTTCAATCAATGGTGCAGAAAAAATGGTAGACATTCACATTAAAAAAAAAAAAAAAACCCTCACTGCTACTGAGCTGACTCCAACTCACAGCAACCCCTCCTTGGGTTTCTGAGACATTCTCTCTATGGAAGTAGATTGCTCAGTCTTCCTTCCAAAGAGTGGCTGGTGGGTTTGAACTGCCAGCCTTCTGGTTAGCAGTCAAATGCCTTAGGCACTATGCCACCAGAGAAAAAAAAGTACCTTGACTTCTATGTCATACTATACATTACATACAAATTAATTTGAGAAGGAATACTAAATATGTATGAGGATATCTTCACTATTTGGGATAGGCAAAGATTTCTTAAAAGGTCACAAAAGGCACTGACCACAAAAGTAAAAATTTGTACATTGGCTTCCATAAAATTAAAAAACTTCTTATCAAAGGAAAAGGAAAAGATTGGGCAAAAATTTTAAGAAACACATACCTGACAAAGGACTCTATCTAGAAAATGTGAAAAAATACTACATATCATTAATTAAAAGACAAACAATACATTAAATAATTGACAAAAACTTGAGTAAGTACTCTGCTAGGGAAGATAACCAAATAGCCAGCAAAACCATGGAAAGATGTTTAACATCATTAGTCAATAGTAAAATGCAAATTAAAGTCACAAGGAAATACTACAACACACTCACCCCCTGCCGTCCAGTCAGATCTGACTTGTAGTGACCCCTCCTTGGGTTTCCGAGGCAATATCACTATGGAAGTAGATTGCCCAACCTTCCTTCCCAGGAGTGGCTGATGGGTTTGAACTGCCAGCCTTCTGGTTAGCAGTCAAATGCCTTAGGCACTACACCACAAGAGCTCCTTAACACACTCACAGAATGTCTAAAATTAAAAGACTAACAATACCAAGCGTTGGTGTGGGTATAAAATGGCACAGTCATGGTTAAATAGGTACCTACCTATTAACCAAAAAATCCATTCCCAGGTACATACCCAAGAGAAATAAATGCATATGTCCACAAAAAGATGTGTGCAAGAATATTCAAAGTAGCGTCCTTGGAAGGAAGATTGGCCAATCTGCTTCCGTAGAGATACCGCCTTAGAAACACAAGAAGGGGTCGCTATGAGTAGGGTCCAACTCGATGGCAGTGAGTATATTCATAACCCCAAACTGGAAATAGCAACAAAATGGATAAACAAATGATCATATACTTTTGCAATGGGATACTACTCACCATTCAAAAGGAACACATTATAGATACCTGCAACATCATGAATAAATCCGAAAAACATACTGAGCAAAAGAAACTAGACACAAAAGAATATGTGTTTTATAATACTATTAATAAGAAGTTCTAGAACAGACAAAACTAATCCATGGCAATAGAAATTAGAATAGTGCTTGTCTAGATCGGAAGTGAAGTCCCTGGGCAGTACAAAGGCTAAATTAAGCCCTTGGCTGCTAAACTAGAAGGTTGTTGGTTGGAATCCACCCAGAGGTGCCTTGGAAGAAAGACCTAGTGATCTACTTCTGAAAAATTGGCCATGTCAGTTGCAGTCAGAGTTGACTCGACACAAACTCTTTTCCTTTTTTTAACGTGATGGGAAGCAGATTGACTTGAAAGGAGCACAAGGGAATTTTCTAGGGGAAGACTATTTTGCACCAGGTGATTGTTCTATTTGCAAAATTCAAAGAGGAATACACTTAACATGTAGGCATTTTACATTATAAAGAAGTACTTCGGCAGAGAAGGAAAGAGAAAGAATCATATTCCAGGAGGATTGCCCTTTGTGTTAATAAAGCACTTTTCCCCTTTGGATTATAATCTTAAAATGTAAAACTCAGGCTTTCCCCTGTTGGTTCCTAGATGCCTTAAACTTTCTTTTAAAAAGTAAACCAGGGAATTGGGGTGAATACTAGTTGTACTGGATTCTAAATCCAAGTCGACATGAGAGTTTCTAGCCTTTGGGACCGCCTCCTTATGCTCCAGGTCCCTGGAGCATCTCCTGATAACATGGCAACTCTGCAAAGGAGCCACTAGCCCAAAGCCACTTCCTTCACTGGAAAGCCTCACTGGCTGGAAGTAAGATAGGTCACTGTGTTTGCACCCCCTGCACCACCTTGACTTCCCCACCTTGAATGGATTTCTATTCTGTCCCAGTGCAATGTCTTACCACAAGAACCATTTTGCTAAGTGCTTCTCAGCAAGGAATAAAGTTGCAATCATTGGCTATTACTTTTTTTTATTGTTATTTTTGCTATTCTTTTAGGGAAACCTGCTTATGCTTAGTGGGGGCAGTGGTGATCCAGTGGTAGAATTCTTGCTTTTCATGTGGGAGACCCAAGTTTGATTTCTAGCCAAAGAACCTCATTCACAGCTGCCATCTGTCTGTCAGGGGAGGCTTGTGTGTTGCTCTGAGGCTGAACAGGTTTCAGCAGAGTATCCAGACTAATACACACTAGGAAAAAAAGGCCTGATTATCTACATCTGAAAATCAGCCAATGAAAATCAATCACAACAGTCTGATCTGCAACTGATCGTGGGGATGGCTCAGGACTAAGCAACATTTCATTCCATTGTGCCTGGGATCGCCATGAGTTAGCAGACTCCATGGCAGCTAACAACAACAGTTTTAGTTGAACCCTACCACTGCCATGATTATTAAGTAGTAGTCCCTGCTGCTGTTGTGACAAGGCGAGGAAAATGGAAGGGATAATCTCTTTGGAGGATTTGACATCAGATTTGGATAAAAATATTGGATGATGCTAGATAACAATCAATCATAATTGTTCCTATTAATCCTGGGAGCCTGCTATTAGTACAATAAATCTGCAATTCTAAGAAGCTCTTTGTGCTCACCAAGGTGGAAACCAAGTCTATATTAATTCATGCAAACAAAGTGGATACTTCTGAAAAATTCATGGGCTAGGGAGCACGTACACACACACACCAGCACTGCAGCTGTTTTCTTGGGACTTAAGGACAAGAGCCACATGGAAAGATGGTGGGCCAGGATGACAGAAAGAGCCTGCCTCCTTGGTGACATTGCTGTTCTGCCTGCCTCTTGTCTTCTTATTCCATTAGAGAAAGAAACATTTTATTTGTTTTAGGCACAGTCAAGTTTCTGTCACCCATTTCTTACTATATTCCTTAGTGGATAAGATTCATGAATAGGTAAATCAACAGAGAGATATTGCATATTATTTATTTACAAAGGCAAACCAAAAAAAAAAAAAAAACCTCACTGCCGTCGAGTTGTTTCTGACTCATAGCAACCCCTCCTTGGGTTTCTGAGGCAGTATCTCTACGGAAGTAGATTGCCCAATCTTCCTTCTGAGGAGTGGCTGGTGGGTTTTAACCACCAGCCTTCTGGTTAGCAGTCAAATGCCGTAGGCACTACCACACCAGAGCTCCCTTCACAAAGGGAGCACTACCATCATTATAGATGTAGATTGCAATCATGTATCTAATTCTTCATTTCTCTTCTTATCTGTGCCCTTTGCCATGTGACTTTGATGTTCCTCCCATTTGTGACAGTGGCATGGGTTTTGTGAGGTTTAGTCATGGGTCTTGTTTTGGCCAATGGAATGTTGGTGGATGCAACACAAGCGAAGAGACTTTAAATGTGGTTGTGGGAATCTTGCTCCATCTTGAAACCATGCACCATAGCCGCTGGTTCTGGAATGATGACAAACAAAGGGGACAGACCTGGAGCCAGCCTGCAGCTTGGAGCCAAGCTCAACTCCTCCCTCTACCCCCAGCCTGAATCAGAACCATCCAGCAGAGCCCAGACTAGATGAGCCAAACTCGACAACTTGCACACTGCAAGCATGATAGTAAATCTCTGTGGGGAGCCAGTGAGTTTTGGGGCGTTTTGTTTTGCAGTGTTGTTGGAGTTCTTCGGTGGTGCAAATGGTTAATGAGATTGGCCACTAACAGGAAGGTTAGAGGCATCTCAGAAGAAAGACCTGGTAGTCTACTTCCAAAAAATCAGCCACTGAAAACCCTATGGAGCATAGTTCTACTCTGACCCACATGGGGTCACCATAAGTTAGAATGGACTTGACAGCAACTGGTTTTTTAATTGCAGGTGACCAACTCACATTACACCTATAGTTTTGTAGCCTAGTCTTTCAGTCAGCAATATATTGTAAACGTAAATATTCTTCTATGATTTGAATTTTAAGGGCTACATATTATTCCATAATATTGAGTATAATAATTCATTTAATCAATTCCCTATAATTGGACAGTCAATGTTTTCAGGTGTTTTGCAAAGAGGAATAAAGTTGTCACGAGCATCCTTCTATAAATCTCTATGCATATCTCACGGTTTCCCTAGGATAATTCTTTAAAGAATAAATTTCTACAAGTGGAATTACTAAGTCAAAGCATATACACATTTAGGGCTTTTAACACACATTACCAAATCTACCTTCAGAAAGATCGGAGCATTTCACATCTCTACAAGCAAGGAATGAAAGTACTTATTTCCCAAAATCTTTTCAAGATTAGATATTATCATGCTTTTTATTTTGCCAAGTCTTGATCTTTGGTAGATGTTGACGTTGTTGTTATGTGCTGTTGAGTTGGATCTGACTTATAGCGACCATTTCTTGTGTTTCCAAGGTGGTATTACTATGGAAGTAGATTGCCCAACCTTCCTTCTGAGGAGTGGCTGGTGGGTTTGAACCGCCAGCCTTCTGGTTAGCAGTAGAGAGTGGCATTTTATTTTTTGATGTTTTATGGTGCTTTTTTCTTATTATAAAAGAAATACAGGTTAAATGTGGTAATATAGGTATGTGAAAGACTACAATGGAAATCACCTATAAGTCCATTTTCAAATGATACCAAATATTCACAATTCTAACTAGTATTGCTATTGTTAGACGCTGTTGAGTTTCAGACTCATAGTGACACTACATACAGAAGAACAAAATGCTGCCTGGTCCTGTGCCATCCTCACAATTATTGTTATGTTTCAGCCCATTGTTATAGCCATTGTGTCAATCCATCTTGTTGAGTGTCTTCTTCTTTTCTGATGACCATCTACTTTCAAGAATGATGCTCTTCTCTAGGGATTGGTCCCTGCTGATAACATGTCCAAAGTAAGTGTGATAGTTGGAGCTGTGTGTCAACTTGGCTGGACAGCAGCGGCACTGCAGCCCCTTTCTGGGACTTCCTTGAAAGACAGTGGTGAGGGGAAATCCTCCCAATGGGCAGAACTTCGGGCTGTGCATATGGCT
>NW_006921665.1:6631615-6637287 GCF_000298275.1 Orycteropus afer afer | reverse complement strand
ACCAGAGACTTGGACTTGTCGGCTTGGACTTGTCAGCTTCTATACGCTTGTGAGCCATTTTCCTAGATAAATTTCTCTCTCTCTCTCTCTCTATAAATATATACATACACTTTGCTGGTTTTTGTGTTTCTCTAGAGAACCCAATCTAACACAGTAAGTCTTGCCGTTCTTGCTTCTAAGGGGCATTCTGCATGTTCCTCTTCCAAGACAAATTTGTTTGTTCTTCTGGCAGTCCATGGTATATTTGATGTTCTTCACTGGCACCATAATTAGTTTGGGTCAGGCTCTCCTTAGTCTTCAAAGTGATATCTTTGCTTTTTAACACTTTAAAGAAGTCTTTCACAACAGATTTGCCCAATGAAATATGCCTTTTGATTTCTTGACTGCTGCTTCCATGGGTGTTGATTATGAATTCAAGGAAAATGAAATCTCTGACAACCTCAAACTTTGCTCCATTTATCATGATGTTGCTTATTGATCCAGTAGTGAGGATTTTTGTTTTCTTTATTTTGAAGTGTAATCCATACTGAAGGCTGTTGTCTTTGATCTTCATCAGTAAATGCTTCAAGTCAGCTTCATTGTCAGCAAGTGTGGTTGAGTCAACTGCATATCACAGGTTGTTAATGAGTCTTCCTCCAATCTTGATGCCATGTTCTTCTTCATATAGTCCATATCTTGTGCAGCATACAGATTGAATAAGTGTGGGAAAGGATACATCCCTGATGCACACCTTTTCTGATTTAAAACCATGCAGTATCCTCTTGTTCTGCCTATTGGTCTTCACAGTGTTATCTGTAATTTCTTATAATCCATACAATCAAATCCCTTTATGTAGTCAATAAAACACAGGTAAACATCTTTATGGTATTCTCTGCTTTCAGCCAGATACATCTGACATCAGCAATGATATCCCTTGTTCCATGTCCTCTTCTGAATCTGGCTTGAATTTCTGGCAATTCCCTGTTGATGTACTCCTGCAACCATTTTTTAATTATCTTCAGCAAAATTTCACTTGCAGCTGTATCAATGATATTGTTTGATAATTTCTGCAACCCACGGGATCACCTTTCTTTGGGATGGGCATGAATATGGATCTCTTCCAGTTGATTGGACAGGTATCTGTCTTCCATGTTTCTTGGCATAGATGAATGGGTGCCTCTGGCCTTGCACCTGTTGAAACATCTCAGTTGATATTCCACCAATCCTTAGAATCTTGTTTTCCACCAATACCTTCTGTGCAACTTGGACTTCTTCCTTCACTACCATCAATTATTGGTCATATGCTATCTCCTATAATGGTTGAACATTGACCAATTCTTTTTGGTACAATAACTCTGTGTAGTCCTTCCATCTTTTGGTGATTCCTGCATGCTCCAGGGTTTTTTTTTTCCCCCATGGAATCCTTCAGTATTGCAATTCAAGGCTTGAATTTTACTTCACTTTTTTCAGCTTGAGAAATGCGAGTGTGTTCTTCCCTTATGGCTTTCTAACTCCACATTCTTGCACATTTCATTATAATACTTTACTTTTGTCTTCTCAAGCAGCCCTTTGAAATATTCTGCTTAGCTCTTTACCTCATCATTTCTTCCATTCACTTCAGCTCCAAAAAAAACTTACTGCTCTCGAGTTGGTTCTGACTCATAGCAACCCCTCCTTGGGTTTCCAAGGTGTTAACACTATGGAAGTAGATGGCCCAGTCTTCCTTCCAAGGAGTGGCTGGTCTTCTGGTTAACAGTCAAATGCCTTAGGCACTATGCCACCACAGCTCCCTCACTTCAGCCAGTTGTTGTTATTGCTGTTGAGTCGGACCTGACTCATAGCAACCCCTCCTATATATTCCTATATATGTGTGTGTGTGTGTGTGTGTGTATGTGTGTATATATATATATATATATATATATATATATATATATATATATAAAGAGGTATATAAATAATGCATCTGGTTGCTGTTGAATCTTTTCCAACTCATGGTGACCCCATGTGTTGCAGAGTAGAACTGAACTCCATAGATTTTTCATGGCTGTGACCTTTGGGAGCAGACCACATGTTCTTTCTTCTGAGGTGCCACTGGGTGGGTTTGAACTGCCAACCTTTTAGGTAAGAGTCAAGTGCTTAACTGTTTGCTCCACCCTAGAACTGCTAAATAATACATACATATATGTCTCATCCCAGGGGGACTACAGGGCAAGTAGTGGCAGGGGTCCAGGTAAGAGGAGGTACCCAGACCCCATCCCCAGGAGGCAGGAAATCTGGGGAAAGGAAAAGCCAGGGGGATGACAGAGGTGAGCAGCAGCAGGGATCCAGGCAAGGGGACGGCAGGGAAGTTTCAAACAGCTAAGGAAGACAAACTTGTCTGTCAGTTTGTTGTACTGAGGTGGCTTGCTTGTTGTTGTGAGGTTGAGGCTGTGCCACTGGTGTTTCAAATGCCAGCAGGGATGCACATGGGGCACAGTTTTCAATGCAGCTTATAGACAGACAGACTAGGAAGAAGGAAGAGGCCATCCACTTCTCAAAGAATTGGCCAGGGAAAACCTTATGAATAGCAGAGAAACACTTTATGATACGTTACTGTGCAATTTTATGAATAGCCTGGAAACATTGTCCAATACAGTGCAGGAGGATGAGCCCCTTAGGTTGGAAGGCTCTCAAAATATGCCTGGGAAAGAGCTGCATCATCTGAGTAGAACCAACCTTACTGATATGGATAAAGTAAAGCTTTCAAGACCTCCATTGGCTGACGTGGCATGACTCAAATTTAAGAGAAACAGCTGCAAACATCCATTGATAATTGGAGCATGGAATGTACAAAGTATGAATCTGGGAAAATTAGAAGTTGAAATGGAATGCATAAATATTGATATCCTAGGCATTAGTGAGCTGAAATGGACCAGTTTTGTCTGTTTTGAATCAACCATATGATCTACTATGCTGGGAATGATAGTTTGAAGAGGAATGGTGTGGTATTCATCATCACAAGGATGTTTCAAGATCTGTCCTGAAGTACAATGCTGTCAGTGAGAGCATACTATCCATACGCCTACAAGGAAGACCAGTTAATACTGCTATTACCCAAATTTACACACCAACAACCAAAGCAAAAGATGAAGAAACTGAAGATTTTGACCAACTTGTGCAGTCTGAGATTGACCAAACATGCAACCAAGATATGTTGATTATCACTGGTGACTGGAATGCAAAAGTTGGAAACAAAGAAAAATCACTGGTAGTTGGAAAATAAAGCCTTAGTGAGAGAAATAATGCTGGAGATGACGTGATAAAATTTTGCAAGACCAATGGCTTATTCATTGCAAATATCTTTTTTTCAACAATACAAACAGTGGCTATACACATGGACTTCGCCAGATGGAGGATACAGGAGTCAGATCGACTACATCTGTGGAAAGAGGTGATAGAGAAGCTGGATATCTTCAGCCAAAACAAGGCCAGGAGCTGATTCTGGAACAGACCATAAACTGCTCATATGCAAGTTCAACTTGAAGTTGAGGACAAAACAAGTCCATGAGAACCAAAATATGACCTTGATTATATCTCTCCTGAATTTAGAGACCATCTAGAGAATACATTTGCTGCATTGAACACCAATGACAAAAAAACAGAGGAGTTGTGGGATGACATCAAGAACATTACCCATGAAGAAAGCAAAAGGTCATGAAAAAGACAGGAAAGGGGATTCAAAATGGAGTCTTGCCAGTGAGCAGCACACTTTTTTCCCCTCTGGCATCTAAGGACTTTGAAAACTAGGTACAACAGTTTGAATTAGGAACTTTGGTGCTCTGAACAGCTCATTGAATCAGAGTGCACCAAACACAGAAGAGCAGAATTAGAGGAAAGGCACAGGGAGATTATTTAGGAAAGAGCTACTGGTGGAAGACAGACAGGCACCTGAGAGAGACCACTGGAAACTTTCCAGGGACAGTCACTGTCTTCCGGGCAAAGGCAGCCGCCTGAGATACCCAAGCCAAGAAGGAAGTCACCTTAAAGCAGCATACCAGTGACCACTAGAATATTCCAGTGGGCAGCGGCAGAGACCTGCCTCCAGCAGCTGATTTTGTTGGTAATTTGGGTCATCTGGGTGCAGGCTGGCACGGGCACCACTGCTGAGATTCAGGCGGATATCTCATTGTTGCGCCAGAAAGGCTAGCTGCCTCCCCTCCTAGCGGATCACAGAGCAGGCTTGGGTCAGACTGGGAGACACCATGGTTTTCTTTGTCATGGATATCGGGACCACAGGTCACTAGCAGGTCCTCCCCTGACTCCAACACAGCTGAAATTGCACGCATCTTTAGCGCCACAGGTGGGCGGTATCACAGACAAACTCCAGAGCCAGCCAATACCAGTCTGGTGGGATTGCATCAGCACTGAAGGCAGATGGGGCATGGAGAGCAAGGAAACCAGAGCTGAGTGTGGTCCTGCAAATTTTGCCTTCGAGCCGTGCTTTGGCTCTGTGGGGCCGCAAAGGCGGGGTCTTTGAGTGTGCCTAAAATTGGTGGAAATTTGCGACCCTCTTAACAATAGGAATCTTTCCTGAGGTTGAGCCGCAGTCTTGCAAATAAATATGTCATCAATAATAGCCTGCTCAAAGCCCTAGAAACTGACACTAGCAGCACACAGCTTTCCTTCTTCTGCTCCCGCCTTCTCCGCCAATAACTTCACTCATTCAATAGAAGAAACCATATTCAGCCAATTACCATAAAACCTCCCACATCAAACTCTAAACTCTCTTTATGATAACCAGAAACACATATCCACACTACACAGTGATTTCACCATCACAAAGAAAACAGCAGAGTGACCCAAGACAACTGAATCAATAATAAGATAAAACACACCAGCTCCACCTTTTCAAAATATTAAACCCTAAAACCAAGACAAAACAAATCAACACATAACCAGCAGCTAGAGACAACATAAAGAGACAGCGCTCTGCCAGATTCCAAGGGCTTAAGAAGAGGTTCTGCTTTACAGTAACCCCAAGAACTCTCCAGACCAGCACTACACTATTGAAAAGGTCCTAGGTTACACCTTATTTTATTTTATTTTTTCTCTTGTGGTTAACTCCGTTCCTTGTTGGTTTTTTTTTTTCTTCCCTGTTTGTTAGTTTGTTTTCTTTCTTCATTATTCTCCTTCTCTATCTTTTTTCTCTTAGTGACCTATGCCCAGATATTGCATATTTACCTGTTTTCTTCTTTTCTCCACTTTTTCTTTTTTTGGGTTACTGTTCCTGTGTGATTTCAGGGTGTAATTTTTGTCCATGTGCTTTTAGTTTGCTCAATGGTTATTTAATTGTAATTTTTGCCTACTGTGTGGGAGACAGCAACAGTCCCCATAAGATACTAGTACACCCACACTTCCTGCAACTTCACTTACTGAGCAAGAGCCAGCACCTCCCTCTCCACCAACAGGCCAATGATAAAAAACCACCAAGAAGAGCCTTATCTTAACCACGATGCCTTGGAGACAACAGACCATCACAGTCCACACAAAGAAGCAAGATAAAGTGGTAGAAACAAGGGAACAGGATATAGACCCAGAACACATCCCTGAGGAAGAAGCAGCATTAGAACTCTCTGATAAGGAATTCAAAAGAATTATATTTAGGTATCTTCAAAGGATTGAAAGACAGACCAAACAAAACACAGAAAAAACTT
>NW_006921665.1:6620814-6626735 GCF_000298275.1 Orycteropus afer afer | reverse complement strand
GTAGGAGATCCTGGATAGACAGGGAGAACAATGTGGAACAAAACTCAAAATCATTTGGGAAAAAAAAAAAAAAAAGCAGGGAACAGGTTTGCTGGCCTGAGGGAGCCTGGTGGAACCACTGAGACTATGGCCCCTAGCTGCCTTTGAGGTCTGGAATTGAACACACACCTGTGGCTTCCAGCCAAACAATAGACAGGCATATCAGTTCAGTATTTACCTGAGGTAGATACACTCCTTGGAGAGAACAAGCATGGGAGAAAGAAGGGCTGTTTATGCATAGGGAGACAGCTCTGGGGGCAGAAGTGCATGGAGAGATGGACACAGGGAAGCGGTAACTATCAGGAGGAAGTGGGAGGAGAGATGTTGCATTGTGCTAAATTGTGGTCAATATCATGAGGAAAAGTGTACGTGAACTGCTGTATGGAAAGTGTATTTGCTGTGTAAATTTTCACCCAAATCACACACACACAAAAAAAAAAAGACAGGAAAGGAAGAAAAGATCAAAATGGATGTCAGAAGAGACTGTGAAATTTGCCGTTGAATGGCAAAGGGCTAAAGCAAATGGAAGAAATGACAACATAAAAGAGCTGAACAGAAGATTTCAAAGAACAGCTCAAGAAGACAAAGTCAATTGTTATAATGAAATTTGCAAAGAACTGGAGTTAGAAAACCAAAAGAGAAGAACATGCTCAGCATTTCTTAAGCTGAAAGAACTGAAGAAAAAATTTAAGTGTTGAGTTGCAATATTGAAAGGTTTTATGGACAAAATATTAAATGATGTAGAAAATATCAGAAGATGATGGAAGGAATACATGGAGTCACTGTACCAAAATGAATAGGTCAATATTCATCCATTTCAGGAGTGGCATATAATCAAGAACCAGTGGTATTGAAGGAAGAAGCTGCACTGAAGGAAGTAGCAAAAAACAAGGCTCCAGGAATTGATGGAATACCCATTGAGATCTTTCAACAAACAGATGCTACACTGGAAGCATTCACTTGTCTATGCCCAGAAATTTGGAAGACAGTTACCTGGCTAACTGACTGGAAAAGATTCGTGTTTGTACCCATTCCAAAGAAAGGTGATCTCACAGAATGTGGAAATTATTGAACAATATTATTAATATTGCATGTAAGTACAGTCTTGATGAAGACAATTCAAAAATGTTTGCAGCAGTGCATTTACATTCCCTTGAGAACTTCCAGAAATACAAGCTGGATTCAGAAGAGTATGTGGAATGAGGGATATCATTGCTTATGTCAGATGGATCTTAGCTGAAAGCAAACAATACCAGAAAGATATCTACTTGTGTTTTATGGACTATGCAAAAGCATTTGACTGTGGATCATAACAAATTATGGATAACATTGAGAAGAATGGGAATTCCAGAACACTTGATAGTGCTCATCAGGAACCTGTACATAGACCAGGAGGCTGTCATTTGAACAGAACAAAGTGATACCACATGGTTTAAAATCAGGAAGGGAGTGGGTCAGGTTTTTATCCTTTCACCATACTCATTCAATCTCTATGCTTAATAAATAATCCAAGAAACTGAACTATATGAAGGAGAACATGGCATCAGGATTGGAGGAAGACTCATTAACAACTGCGATATGTAGATGATACAGCTTTGCTTGCTGAAAGTGAAGATGACTTAAAGCATTTACTGATGAAGATTAAAGACTTCAGTCTGCAGTATGGATTACATCTCAACATAAAGAAAATGAAAATCCTCACAACTGGACCAATAAGCAGCATCACAATAAATGGAGAAAAGACTGAAGTTGTTAAAGATTTCATATTATTTGATTCCACAATCAACACCAATGGAAGCACCAGTCAGGACATCAGATGATATATTGCACTGGACAAGTCTGCTGCAAAAGACCTTTTTAAAGTTCTAAAGAGCAAAGATGTCTGTTTGAAGACTGAAGTGTGCCCAACCGAAGCCATGGTATTTTCAATTGCCTCATATGCATGTGAGAGTTGGATAGTGAACAAGGAAGACCAAAGAAGAGTTGATGCTTTTGGGTTGTGGTTTTGTCGAAGAATACTGAAAGTACCATGGACTGCCAAAAGAATGAACAAATCTGTCCTGAAAGAAGTGAAGCTGGAATCCTCCTTGGAAGCGAGAATGACTAGACTTTGTCTCACCTACTTTGGTCATGTTATCAGCAGGGACCATTCCCTGGAGAATTATATCATGCTTGGTAAAGTCAATGAAAAAGGGGAAGACCCTCAATGAGATGGATTGACACAGTGGCTCCAGCAATGGGCTCAGGTATAGCAAGGATTGTGAGGCTGGCACAGGACTGGGCATTTTTTTATTGTATTGTACATAGGATCCCTATGAGTTGGAGCTGTCTCGATGGCACCTAACAACAAACATCATGAGAAGTCTAAGAAATCTATTTTTTTTTCTCTTCTGAAAACTTGATTTTCAAGATTGCTGTCTATCCTTTCCCCCAGTTACTCACCACAGACCTTCAAAAGCTTAGTGTGAAGCATCCAATGAATTAACAGGGCCTTCTGGATATGCAAGGACATCTGGTAGTGGTGTGGGCAAAGCATTGGGCTGCTAATCAAAAGGTTGGCCATTCAAACCCACCAACTGCTCCATAAGAGAAAGATGAGGCAGTCTGCTTCCATAAAGAAACCCCATGGGGCAATACTACTCTGTCCTATAATATCTCTGTGAGTCAGAATTGATTCTGTAACTGGGTTTTGGTGTTTGGTTCTGGATATGCACTGCTAATTATCCAAAACACTGACTCTGCTTAAGAACTTGAAGTACCTAAAATGTAATAGAAATCCACACTCCCCCTCCTTCCTAACATGATATGTGGTACTTGGTCACCTCTCATGAGAAGCTTTTTACTCTGTATGTCACAAGGCATGGTCAGACATCAAAGCTCCATTGAAATTCAGTCACTCACAGTTGCCCAACTCTACAGAAACCTCATGGAAATGGTGCCAAAAGATTGTTTTGGAAATAGTCTTTAAGCAGGTGTAGTATATCCAAAAAGTCCCTGGGGGTACAAGGGTTATGTGATCAGTTGTGAACTGGAAGATAAGTGGTTTGAAACCACCTACTGGTGCTGCAAAAGAAAGACCTGGAAATTTGCTCCCATAAAGATTCCAGCCAAGACAACCCTATGGAGCAGTTCTACTCTGTCATGTAGCGTCACTATGAATGAGAATCTCTTTGATGGCACGTACCAACAATAGCAGAAGGTCCTTAGATGGTACACACAGTTTGCCCTCAACTAGCCACCTAAATGTTGGCTATTTGAACTCATCTAGTGCTGGGGGCTTTTGGAAGTGGCTATAAGGGGCAGCCCAGAAGGGAAGCTGGACACTGGGGGCTTTTTGAAAGCATCTTTAAGGGAGGCCAGGAAGGAGAACTGGGGGTGGGGTTTGGAGTGGCTTTAAGGGAGGCCGGGAAGTGAGAGGAGTGGTTTGGAACAGGTAAGGAGACAAACTTGTCTGTCAGTTTGTTGTCCTGTGGTGGCTTACATGTTGTTATGAGGCTGAAGGCTATGCCACCAGTGTTGCAAATGCCAGCAGGGTTACCCATGGTGGACAGGTTTCAGCAGACCTTCCAGGCTAAGACAGACTCAGAAGAAGGAAGAGGCCATCCACTTCTCAAAGAATTTGCCAATGTAAACCTTATGAAAAGCAGTGAAACATTGTCTGATACATAACTGGAAAACTTGATGAATAGCCCTGAAACGTTGTTCAATATAGTGCTGAAAGATTGAAAGGCACTCAAAATATGACTGGGGAAGAGTTGCCTACTCAGAATACAACCAACCTTAATGATATAGATGGAATAAAGTTTTCAGGACCTCTGTTAGCTACTGTGGCACATCTCAAGATTAGAAAAAACAGCTGCAAATGTTCATTAATTATTGGAACACGGAATGTATGAAGTATGAATCTAGGAAAATTGGAACTTGTCAACAATGAAATGGAACACATAAAGATTGATATCCTAGGCATTAGTGAGCTGAAATGGACATATTTTGGCCATTTTGCATCAGATAACCACATGATCTACTATGCTGGGAATGACAAATTGAAGAGGAATGGTGTGGCATTCATCATCACAAAGAACATTTCAAGATCTATCCTGAAGTACAATGCTGTCAGTGATAGGATAATATCCATACACCTCCAAGGAAGACCAGTTAATACTACAATTATTCAAACTTGTGCACCAATCACCAAAACCAAAGATGAGGAAATTGAAGATTTTGACCAACTCATGCAGTCTGAAATTGACCAAACATACAATCAAGATGTGTTGATTATTACTGGTGACTGAAATGCAAAAGTAGGAAACAAAGAAGAATCATCAGTAGCTGGAAAATATGACCTTGGTGATAGAAATAATGCTGGAGATCACATGATAGAATTTTGCAAGACCAACAATTTATTCAATGCAAGTACCTTTTTTCAACAATACAAACAGTGGCTATAAGCATGGACTTCACCAGATGGAGTAAATAGGAATCAGATTGACTACATCTGTGACAAGAGGTGATGGAAAAGCGCAATATCTTCAGCCAAAACAGGGCTAGGAGCTGATTGTGGAACATATGCAAGTTCCACTTGAAGTTGAAGACAATTTTAAAAAGTCCACAAGAGCCAAAATATGACCTTGGATATATATATCCCTCCTGAATTTAGAGACCATCTAAAGAATAGATTTGATGCATTGAACGCCAATGACCAAAAACCAGAGGAGTTGTGGAATGACATCAAGAACATCATTCATGAAGAAAGTAAGAGGTCATTAAAAAGACAGGAAAGGAAAAAAAGACCAAAATGGTTGTCAGAAGCGACTCTGAAACTTGCCCATGAATGGAGAGTAGATAAAGCAAACGGAAGAATGACATGATAAAAGAGCTGAACAGAAGATTTCAAAGACAAAGTCAGTTATTATAATGAAATGTGGAAAGACCTGGAGTTAGAAAACCAAAAGAGAAGAACATGCTCAGTATTTCTTAAGCTGAAAGACCTGAAGCAAAATACAAGCTTCAGGCTGCAATATGGAAAGATTCTATGGGAAAATATTGACTGATGCAGGAAACATCAAAAGAAGATGGTAGGAATATACAGAGTCACTGTACCAAAAAGAATTCATCAAAGTTCATCCATTTCAGGAAGTGGCATATGTTCAAGAACCAACAGTATTTAAAGAAGAAGTCAAGGATGCACTGAAGGAATTGGTGAAAAACAAGGCTCCAGGAATTGATGGTATACCCATTGAGATGTTTTAACAAACAGATGCAATGCTGGAGGCACTCACTTGGCTATGCCAAGAGATTTGGAAGATAGCTACTTGGCCAACTGACTGGAAGAGATCCATATTTGTACCCATTCCAAAGAAAGGTGATCCCACAGAATGTGGAAATTTTCAAACAATATCATTAATATTACATGCAAGTAAATCTTACTGAAGGTAATTCAAAAAAGGCCACAGCAGTATATTGACAGAGAACTTCTAGAAATGCAAGCTAGGTTCAGAAGAGGAAGTGAAATGAGGGATATCATTGCTGATGTTAGATAGATGTTGACTGAAAGCAAAGAATAACAGAAAGATGTTTACTTATGTTTTATTGACTATGCAAAAGGATTCAATTGTGTGGATCATAACAAATTATGGATAACATTAAAAAGAATGGGAATTCCACATCCTCCCAAATTAATTTCATGAAGCAAGCATAACCTTGATACCAAAACCAGGTAAAGACATCACTAAAAAGGAAAACTACAGACCAATATCCTTCATGAATATAGATGCAAAAATTCTCAACAAAATCCTAGCCAATAGACTCCAACAACATATCCAAAAATTAATACATTATGCCCAAGTGGGGTTCATATCAGGTATGCAAGGATGGTTCAGCAT
>NW_006921665.1:6619320-6620254 GCF_000298275.1 Orycteropus afer afer | reverse complement strand
CAACAAACAAACCAAACTCATTGCCTTCAAGTTAATTCTACTCATAGCGACCCCTCCTTGAGTTTCCGAGTCAGTATCTCTACAGAAGTAGATTGCCCAATATTCCTTCCCAGGAGTGGCTGGTGGGTTTGAACTGCCAGTCTTCTAGTTAGCAGTCAAATTCCTTGAGCACTATGCCACCAGAGCTCCCCCCAAAAATAAAATACTTGGGAATAAGTCTTATCAGGGACACAAAAGTCCTGTACAAAGAAAACTATAAAAGACTACTTCAAGAAACCATAAGAGATCTACATAAATGGAAGAACACAACATGCTCATGGATAGGAAGATTGAACACTGTGAAAATGTCAGTTCTACCCAAAGCAATCTATACATTCAATGCAATCCCAATCCAGATCCAATCAACATTCTTTAAGGATATGGAAAAACCAATCACTGACTTTATATAGAAAGGAAAGAGACCTCAGTTAAGCAAAGCACTATTGAAGAAAAGCAAAGTAAGAGGTCTCACACTGTCAGAACTCAAAACCTACTATACAGCCACAGTAGTCAAAATTGCCTGGTACAATGACAGGCACATAGGCCAATAGAATAGAATTGAGAACCCAGAAATAGATCCATCAAGCTATGTCAGCTTGTCTTTGACAAAAGGCCAAAATCCATTAAATGGCGGAGAGATTGTCTATTTAACAAATGGTGCTGGGAAAACTGGATATCCATTTGCAGAAAAGTGAAACAAGATCTGTACCTCACACCATACACAAAAATTAATTCCAGGCGGATCAAAGACTTAAATGTGAAACCTAAAACTATAAAGTTCCTTGAGGAAAAATGAACAGCAAGGTTAAGAGGCCTAATATATGGCATAAATAGACTATCAAGCATAACCCAAATGTACAAACAGCAGAAGATAAACTAGATGAATGTGACCTTC
>NW_006921665.1:6609212-6619025 GCF_000298275.1 Orycteropus afer afer | reverse complement strand
GAAGTAGGATTGCCCAACCTTCCTTCCGAGGAGTGGCTGGTGGGTTTGAACCGCCAGCCTCCTGGTTAGCAGTCAAGTGCCTTGGCACTATGCTACCAGAGTTAGCCATTGCAAAAACGCAATCACTGGTCTGGAGTCGGTTCCTACTCATAGCAACCCCTCCTTGGGTTCCCAAGGTGCTATCACTACAGAAGTAGATTGCCCAACCTTCCTTCCGAGCAGTGGTTGGTGGGTTTGAACCTCCAGCCCTCTGGTTAGCAGTCAAATGTCTTAGGCACTATGCCAATTTAGAGAGATGCAAATCAAAACAATGAGATACCATCTTGCCCCAGCTCTAGTAGCAAAGTTCAACAAGACAGAAAATAACAAATGCTGGAGAGGATGAGAAGAGATTGAGACTCTCATACACTGCTGGTGAGACTGTAAAATGATACAACCACTGTGGAAAGCAGTACGGTGATTCCTTAAAAAGTTGAAATTAGAAATACCATTTGACCCAGCACTTCCATTATTAGGTATATATCCTAAAGAAGTGAAAGCCAAGACAAGAACAGATATATGCACACCCATGTTCATTGCAGTACTACTTACAATAGCAAAAAGATGGAAATGACCTAGGTATCCATCAACAGAAGAATGGATAGCCAAACTATGGTACATGCTACATAAGTTACTATGTAACCCTAAAGAATAACGTAGAATCTGCAAGACACCACATAATATGGATGAACTTGGAGGACATTATGCTAAGTGAAATAAGTCAATCACAGAAGGACAAATATGGTATCCAGCCATTATTGTAAAAAGTCAAGGAAAGATTAATACATGGAAGGAAATTTTCTTTGTTGGTCACCAGGGGTGGGAGGGGAGGGGATGAAACACTGCTAGATATGTAGAGAAAGTATTGATTTGGGTGAAGAGATGGGCAATGTACCAAATGCGAGTGATCAACATGGTGGCATCGAGGAAGAGGAAGACATAGAGAGGTACATGGGAGGTACAGACAACAAAGATGAACCCTTTTGAACATACATTAGTGCATTGTCAGTGATGACAAACACTGATATATGGGTGGATAGGTGGAACAATTAAGTATTTCTAGGCAGGGGGAGTGTGCCTATGCCTATGTACAGGGTTGGCAGACAATGTTTCTATAAGTGTATTTGTATGTTCTGTAAGAATTTCCAGGTATACAATAGAGATGACAAGGGACAAGGTTGTAGTTACTTCTTAGCCACAGCCAGCTACCCAGAGAGAGAGAGTGGTTGGACCTGTTGGTTTGGGACCGTGGACCCAGGGGACATCAAGCTCAATTGGCATAACATACTTCACAAAAATATTGTTCCACATCCTACTTTGGCAAGGAGCGACTAGGGTCTTAAAAGCTTGCAAGTAGCCATCTAGATGCAACAAATGGGTCTCTTCTTGTCTAGAGCAAGGAAGAATGAAGAAAACCAAAGACAAATGGAAACAATTACCCAACGGACTTGTAAAGCATGTGATCCTCAGCCTACATGACTATAGGACCAGAACTAGATGGTGCCCAACTACCACTGTCAATCACTCAGAGGGAGATCCATGTAGGAGATCCTGGATGGAGTGGGAGAACAATGTGCAATAAAACTCAAAATCACACAAAAAAGGGGGGGGGACCAGTTTTGCTGGTCTCATGGAGCCTGGTGGAACCCCTGAGACTATGGCCCCTAGCTGCCCTTCAGGTCTGGAATTGAACACATTCCTGTGGCTTCCAGCCAAACAAAAGACAGGTATATGAGCTGAGCATTTACATTAGGTAGATATACTCCTTTGAGAGATCAAGCATGGGAGACTAGAAGGGCTGTGTATACACAGGGAGACAGCTAGTGGGGGCAGGAGTGCATGGGAACAAGGGACACAGGGAAGATGTAACTATGGGGAGGAAGTGGGAAGAGGGCTGTTGCATTGTGGGAAATTGCAGTCAATGTCATGAGACAAAGTGTATGTGAACTGCTGTATGGAAAATGAATTTGCTCTGTAAATTTTCACCCAAATAACAATAAAAAAGGAAGAATGGGAATTCCAGAACCATTAGTTCTTCTCACGAGGAACTTGTACGTAGACCAGAAGGCTGTCATTTGAATAGAGTGAGGGGATAGTGCATGGTTTAAAATCAAGAAAGGAGTGCATCAGGGTTGTATCCTTTCACCATACTTATTCAATCTGTACGCTGAGCAAATAATCTGAGAAGCTGGATTATATGAAGAACGTGGCATCAGGATTGGAGGAAGACTCATTAACAAACTGCAATGTGCAGATGACACAACTTTGCTTGCTGTAAGTGAGAATGACTTAAAACACTTACTGATGAAAATTGAAGACTACAGTCTGTAGTATGGATTACATCTCAATATAAAGAAAACAAAAATCCTCACAACTGCACCATTAGGCAACATCACAAAAAAACGGAGAAAAGATTGATGTTGTCAAAGAATTCATAATACTTGTTTCTGCAATCAACACCAATGGAAGCAGCAGTCAATATGTCAGACAACATATTGTACTGGGAAAATCTGCTGCAAAAGACTCTTTAAAGTGCTGAAGAGCAAAGATGTCTTCTTGAAGACTAAGTTGTCTAGCCCAGGTGATGATATTTTCAATCACCTCATATGCATGTGAGAGTTAGACAATGAATAAGGAAGACTGAAGAAGAGTTGATGCTTTTGAGTTGTGGTGCTGCAAAGAATGCTGAGAGTACCATGGACTGCTAAAATAACTAACAAATCTATCCTGGAAGAAGTGCAGCCGGAATGCTCCTTGGAACTGAGAGTGGACAAATTTCATCTCACCTACTTTTGTCATGTTGTGAGAAGGAACCATATCATGCTTGGTAAAGTGGAGGGTCAACCAAAAAAAAGAAGGCCCTCAACAAGATGGATTGACACAGTGGCTACAGTGATGGGTTCAGGTATAGCAAGGATTACAAGGCTGGCACAGAAGTGGGCCATGTTTCATTCTGTTGTACCTAAGGTCACTATGAGTCAGAGACGACTCGTCAGCACCTAACAACAACAATAGTGCTAAACGCTTAGGATGTCACCTTGAAGAGCAAGATATGCCTCTCCCAATCCATGGTATTTTCAATCATCTCATATGTATGTGAAAGCTGGACAATGAATAAGAAAGACTGAAGAAGAGTTGTTGCTTTTGAGTTGTGGTGTTGGTGAAGAACACTGAAAGTACCGTGGACTGCCAGAAGAACTAACAAATCTAACCTGGAATGCTCATTGGAAGTGAGAATGGCTAAATTTTATTTCACCTACTTTGATCATATTATATGAAGGATTCCCTGGAGAAGGATATCATACTTGGTAAAGTGGAGGGTGATCAAAACAGGGGAAGGCCCTAAACGAGATGGATTGACACAGTGATGGGCTCAGGTATAGCAAGAATTGTGAGGCTGGAGAAGGACCTGGCAGGTTGGTTCTGTTGTACATAGGGTTACTATGAGTTGGAGCTGACTCGACAGCACCTAACAACAACAGCAACTAGCAAGCACCGTGGAAGAAAGGCCTAGTGCTGTACTTCCATAAAGGTTATAGCCAAGAAAACCTTATGGAGAAGTTCTATTTTGTAACTCTCAGGGTAGCCATGAGTCAGAATCAACTTGATGGCAACGAATTTGCTTTTGATTTAGTCTATAGAGGGGAAAGGTTGTTTGCCTGAAACTAATGAATGGCTATTATTTTTTTTTCAATCAGACAAAAAGCTGGCAATAAATATTAACAACCCGGAAAATGTTCCTGAAACCAGGCCAGCAAAACCTAAGCATAAGAGTCATGTACAGCTTCTTCTAAGTGCTTGTTGTTGTTAATCCCAGTTTTAATTTCTAGCCTTATTAAAGACTTAAGACTTTATCTCCATTTCTTCCCCCTGGTAAACCAGATGCGTAATAATCTCTATTTCTGTAATTTTCCCAGTAGTCACAGTTTTTGTGCTGCTTAATCTTTTTTATTTCCACGTGGATTAATGAGGGCTACATGGCTCTGTCTTTGTTCCACTGATGTTTCACAGGGACAAGCATCTGTGAGATTGAATATCATTTCTTAGAACTTGATTTTGGTCATGTAAACAAAAGCCATCGTTTGTCTATCAGGAGTAAACACTAGCACAAGCTTTGCTGAAATGAGCTGGAACAGAGACCAATGTCACAAGTTAATGTCCCCTACAATTGTGTTTATGTTCCATCTGTGGACTTTTCTGGAAGCCTCTGCAAGTATAAGCTCCACAAATAACAGAGTAACAAGAAGAACAACAATCATAGATGTAGAGTTTTAGAGCCAAAAATGACCTCGGAGAGCATGTAATCCAGCCTGCTTTAAACAGAACAAAATGCGTGAGAGAGCCTATGATTTTCCAAAAGACAGTCGTTTAGTTAATTCTGACTCATGCTATCCCGTGTGTGTGAAGTAGAACTGTGCTTCATAGAGTTTTCGATGGTTTTTCAGCAGGTAGATTGCCAGGGCTTTCCTCCAAGGCACCTCTGAGTGGACTCAAATCTCCAGTGTTTTGGTTAGCAGTGAGCACATTAACTGTTGGCACCACCCAAGACTCCTCAACGACTTAAAGAAAGAGAAGATCTGGTCTTAATCTAGTGCCCAATTGATTATACCTTTAGACCTATTTGCAACCAAAAATGAGGATTTGTTTCTTATATGCTTTAAGTTTATGCAGAAAATCAGGGGATTAAACTTCCAAGTAATTGCTAAGAACATGTTCTTATTCTATGCAAAGCAGCCATCTTGATGAGTATATACTGTGAGGGGAGGGCAGTATTATTTTTAGTTCTCACCAAAGTATCTATTTGAGGATGTTCCAAATAATATAATATGTTACCAATTTTTTATAGTGGACTCTGAGTGATCAGGGAAAGTGGCAAAGTAATTACTTTTGAAAGTACACCATTACAAAGGGCCAAAGATTAATGCTTTTAGAAATAACAAAATAACATTTTAAAAGTTTTGTTCTGGCTATTCATGATGCATTGGCCACAAGTGAAAAGCATTCAGAATTTAAATCAGTCCCATACCCTTCTTGATCCCTGAAACAAGGGCTGGAGGGTTGTTAAGGTCCAACGCATATTATGGAGGCTCTAGAAGAAAGACCATCCCTGAGTGGCATAAACGGTTTGTGCTTCACTACTAACCTAAAGACTCATGGTTCAAACCCACCCAGTGATGCCACGGAGGAAAGACTGGATGATCTACTTCTGTAGATGACTAGAGCCAAGAAAACCCTATGGATCAGGTCTACTCTATAACACGTGGAGTCACAATGAGTCAGAATCAACTTGATTGATTCTTTTTGGTTAGAAGAAAGACAGCGAGGATGGTATAGGTCTGAGAAATGTTCATTCTGTTACACATAAGATCATCATGAGTCGGAGCCCACTCAAAGGCAGCTAACAACAATAGCAACAACAAAGAAGTTGTTCACTTGTTCACGGAGCTGATGAGATCTAAGGGAATTTGTCTATGGACAAAAGGGTGAATGAAGTTCGATTTTACAAATAGGAAAAAAAAATATGTATATAGCGAATACAAATTAGGATATAGGATTACAAACAGAAAATTTCATAAACAGAAAAAGAGTTTAGTTCAATGAGGACAACATAGAGTTCAAGACTTTGTTTTTTTGGGTTGGCTTTCTCGAACCAGAGTGAGAAGTTTTAACATTGGGGTTAAAAGGAGGGTTAGAAAAAAGTGGATGGCACCTGGCTGTGGAGGGGTGCAGTAGCAGAGGGGCTGAAGGTTTGTGAAGAGTTGTGTCATTTGCAGTTTGAAAGTGCATGACACTCTTGGCCTCACAAACCTTCATTTTGGTTAGACAGTTTCACATGACTGGAACCTGGTGGATAAGAACACATTACCATCAGATCAAGCTTGGTTCAAGGCCTGCCCCACTCGTTAAGAGCTGTGTGGCTTTGGACAAGTCAGTTAACTTCAGTAAGCCTGTTTCCTCAAGTGTGGGACAGGGCTAATCATATGCACCTCACAGAGTTGCTATAAAATTTCATGAGATAATGAGGTGAAACATTTCATACTGCATCTGGTACATCGTATGTGCCCAGTAATTGATGACTTATAATTAATAAAAACAGATGTTCTTTAAAATCCCTTTAAAGTTAATGGAATGATTTTAACATCATTTGTTTTTTCCCCAAAGATCAATATGACAGATTTTATTGGTTGCCTATTTGCCCTGCCTAGGGAATCAGGAATATTTCTTATTCTTTAACAGAGATGGAATCAGACTTGCTGCCAGAAGTTGCTGTGGGTCCCTGGAGCTCTGGTCTTTTGTTCTCCCTACCTAATGCTGAACAAGTTTCAGTGGAGCTTCAAGACTAAGGCAGACTAGGAAGAAAGACCCGACACTCTACTTCTGAACATGACCCAGTGAAAACCCTATGAGCCACAATGGTCCAGTTCATAACTGATCATGGGCAGGGCACAGGACTGGGCAACATTTTGTTATGTAGTGCATGGGGCCATCATGAGTTGGAGGCCAACTCGATGGCAGACAACAAAAACACGTACCCAAATAAATTCCATCCTAGGTTGCCTTCTCTCTAAATGAAAAATTCATACATACAGCAGTCCACTTCTTGGAACTATTTGAGGTCTTAATTTCATACTTTTCCAATGGGCAGGGCAGGACATTGTGACTTCTTAAATAGCAGAGGAAACGACAAAAGTCAACAAACAATATCTGGAAAAAGGGCAGCAATGGTCTTTTTGTCCTCCGTGTGGATCAAGCAGTGGCTGGACTGTGACTTTAAGGGAGATGCAAAAGCAATGGAACACATTCAAAAGAGAGGAACTGGACTACTCAGTGGACACAAAACCCAAGTTACAAGAGATACAATGGAAAGACTGCAATGGAAAATGGAGAGAACAGAAACCTCAAGAACACATGCTCACTATCTTCTAATATTTGAAAGGCTGCCCCTGGGAAGCTAGATTTTATTTGGATGACCTCAACAGGTGCAAATAGAGTCAATAGGTGGAAACTCTGTGGAAAGAGATTTGGAGTTTGTTATAAAGAATTTTCCAAAGATGAATAGGTTGCCTCAGAAGGTTGTGGGGTGAGTTTCCTGTTTTGGAGTGTATATAAGTCTTGACTACATGGTGCCTTGACTGAACTGAGAAGGGAGAGGAAAAGGCATTAGATGGGAGGCCTAGATGGCCTGGGAGGTCCTTCATCTCCTATGTGGATATTGCATCTCTCCCTGCCCTTTACCTAATCCACTATCATATTTTAATGGAGATTTAATCCCCATGAAGCTCGATTTTACAAATAGGAAAAAAAAATATGTATATTGCAAATACAAATTAGGATATAGGGTTACAAACAGAAAATTTTATATTCATTTCCTAAGACTACTGTAACAAATCACCACAAACTTCAAACCAAAACTAAACTCACTGCCATTGAGTCAGATCCAACTTAACGTGACCCCTCCTTGGGTGGTATCTCTAGGGAAGTAGATTGCCCAATCTTCCTTTCAAGGAGTGGCTGTTGGGTTTGAACCGCCAACCTTCTGGTTAGCAGTCAAATGCCTTAAGCACTACGCCACCAGACCTCCTACCACAAACTAAGTGGCTTAAATAACAGAGAAATTTATACTCTCACAGTTCTAGTGGCCAGAAGTTCTCTCTGAAGACTCTGGAGGAGAATCTTTCCTGGCCAATTCCAGCTTCTGGTGGCTCCTACTGTTCCTTAGTTTGTGGCAGCATATTTCAGTCTCTGCATTCACCTTCATACGACCTCCTTCTCTCTGTGTCTGACACTAATCTTTGGATTTAGGGTCCATCCAAAATCTAACATGCTATCATCTTGAGATCCTTAACCAAGTACAGCTACAAAGACCCCATTTCTATATTCTGAGGTTCTAGGTAATTTTTTTAGGAGGAGTAAGGGAACACTAGGAGCTCTGATAACATAG
This sequence comes from Orycteropus afer afer, assembly GCF_000298275.1. Classification (NCBI taxonomy): domain Eukaryota; kingdom Metazoa; phylum Chordata; class Mammalia; order Tubulidentata; family Orycteropodidae; genus Orycteropus; species Orycteropus afer. The sequence continues at coordinate 6,611,044 of NW_006921665.1, read as the reverse complement.
TGCCTAAAGCACTTGAGTGCTAACCAGAAGGCTGGTGGTTCAAACCCACCAGCCACTCCTCAGAAGCAAGGTTGGGCAATCTACTTCCACAGTAATACTACGTTGGAAACCTAAGGAGGGGTCGTTATGAGTTGGGTCCGACTCGACAGCACATAACAACAACAACAACAACAAGTGAACACTATTCAACTGACTACACCCACCATTTTGAATTATTTCCCTTTTCTTTTAGCTGGAACTTCATGATACAGCACATTGCTCTTTTCTTTTCCTGATAATTTGTAAGGAACATTTTGCCAAATACAAACAACCCCTTAACCTTTAAAGCCACTACCCATCTGTTAGTTTCTCATACTGTGGACTGTGATGGCTTGCATATTGCTGTGATGTTGGAAGCCATGCCATCAGTATTTCAAATCTGTCACCATGGTGGACAGATTTATGTCGAGCTTCCAGACTAAGACAGACAAAGAACAAAGACCTGGACATATATTTCCAAAAATTAGCAAATAAGAGCCTATGGATCACAACAGAACCTTGTTCAATTTGTTTTCTTTGGACAAGTCATCAGAAGTGATCAATCCCTACAGGAGGGCATCTAGTTTGGGGAAGTAGAGGACCATTGAGTGTGAGCGAGAACCTCAGTTAGATGGATTGCCACAATAGCTGCAAGGATGGACTCAAACATGCTGGGAATTATGAGAATGATGCAGGACCAGGCAATATTTTGTTCTGTTGTGTTGCATGAATTGAAATTGACTAGACAGCAGCTAACAACAACAATAATCTTTTAAACATTCAATTTGAATTAGAATTTAATTCTCAGGAGACATTAGAAGGCTGCAAATTTAGAAAGTCTTTCTTGAGGTCACCATATGAAGAGATGAAACTATGAAAGTACCAGACAGAGTTGTTTGGTGATAGGTCTGATGTGTGTAATGCTTAAGGAATTTCTCCAGCATATCATTATGTCAGGGGGTTTAGAGGGAGGATGTTCTTCCAATGGCAGGGCTAATGATATGCTGACAGCAATATTACTACTACTACTACTACTACACTGTTGATGCTGTTGTTGTTGTTAAGTGCCATTGAATTGGCTCCCACTCAGAGTGACCCTATGCCCATCAGAATGAAACACTACCCAGTTCTGTGTCATCCTCACAATCCTTGCTACACTTGAGCCCATTGTTGCAGCCACTGTGTCAGTCCATCTCATTGAGGGTCTTCCCCTTTTTTGCTGACTCTCTACTTTACGAAGCATGTTATCCTTCTCCAGGGAATGGTTCCTGCTGACAACATGACCAAAGTAGATCTTTCCACAGAGTTTCAACCTACTGACTCTATTTGCGCCTGTTGAGGTCATCCAAATAAAATCTAGCTTCCCCAGGCAGCCTTTCAAATATTAGAAGATAGTGATCATGTGTTCTTGAGGTTTCTGTTCTCTCCATTTTCCATTGCAGTCTTTTCATTGTATCTCTTGTAACTTGGGTTTTGTGTCCACTGAGTAGCCCAGTTCCTCTCTTTTGAATGTGTTCCATTGCTTTTGCATCTCCCTTAAAGTCATAGTCCAGCCACTGCTTGATCCACACGGAGGACGGAAAGACCATTGCTGTCCTTTTTCCAGATATTGTTTGTTGACTTTTGTTGTTTCCTCTGCTGTTTAAGAAGTCTGGCCAATCTTGCTTCTAAGGAACATTCTGGCTGCACTTCTTCTAGGACAGATTTGGTCGTTCTTCTGGCTGTTGTTGTTGTTGTTAAGTGCCGTCGAGTCGTTTCCGACTCATAGCGACCCCATGCACATCAGAACGAAACACTGCCCGATCCTGCGCCAG
>NW_006921665.1:6596023-6606372 GCF_000298275.1 Orycteropus afer afer | reverse complement strand
GTCTACATGTCACCACAGTAGGACAAACCGACAGACAAGTTTGTCCTGCTGTTGGAGACCTCTCGTATCACCCCCACCTGGGTCTCTGTGGCTGACACTTCTGGCAGTCCCTGGCATTTTCGGTATTCTTCTCAAACACTACAATTCAAAGGCATCAATTCTTTTTCGGTATTCCTTATTTATTGTTCAGCTTTCACATGCATATGAGGTCATTGAAAATTCCAGAGCTGGGGTTCGGTGCACCTTAGTCTTCAATGTAACATCTTTGTTCTTTAACACTTTAAAGAGGTCTTTTGCAGCAGATTTGGCCCATGCAATACATCATCTGATTTCTCGACCACTGCTTCCATGAGTGTTGATTATGGATCCAAGTAAAATGAAATATTTGACAACTTCAAACTTTCTCCATTTATCATGATGTTGCTTATTGGTCCAATTGTGAGAATTTTTGTTTTCTTTATGTTGAGATGTAAACCATATTGAAGACTGTAGTCTTTGATTTTCATCAGTAGGTGCTTCAAGTCATCTTCAATTTCAGCAAGTAAAGTTGTATCATCAGTATAACATAAGTTGCTAATAAGCCTTCCTCCAGTCCTGATGCTACATTTTTCTTCATATAGTCCAGCTTAGATTCTTTGCTCAGCATACAGGTTGAATAAGCATGGTTAAAGGATACAACCCTGATGCACACCCTTCCTGATATTAAGCCATACAGTATCCCCTTGTTCTGTTAAAACATGTGCTTCTTGCTCTGTGTTCAGGTTCCTCATGAGCACAAGTAAGTGTTCTGAAATTCCCATTCTTCACAGTGTTATCCATCATTTGTTATGATCCACACAGTTAATTGTCTTTGAATAGTCAGTAAAACATAGGTAGACATCTTTCTGGTATTCTTTGCTTTCAGCCAAGATCCAACTGACATCAGCAGTGATATCACTCATTCCACATCCTCTTCTGAATCCAGCTTGATTTTTGGGAGTTCTCTGTCAATATACTGCTGCAATTATTTTTTAAATATCTTTAGCAAAATTTTACTTGCATGTGGTATTAATAATATTTTTCTATAATTTCCATGCTCTGCTGGATCACCTTTCTTTGGAATGGGCACAAATATCAATCATTTCCAGTTGGTTGGCCAGGTAGGTATTTTCCAAATTTCTTGGCATAAACAACTGCCTCCAGTGCTGCAGCCATTTGTTGAAACATCTCAATGGGTATCCCATCAATTCCTGGAGCCTTGTTTTTCACCAATTCCTTCCATGCAGCTTCAACTTCTATCTTCAATACCATTGATTCTTGACCATATGCTACCTCCTGAAATAGTTGAACATTGACAAACTCTTTTTGGTAAAGTGACTCTGTGTATTCTTTCCATCTTCTTTTGATGATTCTTACATTATTCAATATTTTGCCTGTAGAATCCTTCAGTATTACAGTTTGAAGCTTGAATTTTTTCTTCAGTTTCTTTTACCTTGAGAAATGCTGAGTGTGTTCTTCCCTTTGGGTTTTCTAATCCCAGGTCTTTGCACATTTCATTATAATATGTTGCTTTGTCTTCTTGAGCTGCCTTTTGAAATCTGCTCAGCTCTTTTATTTCATCAATTTTTCCATTTACTTTAGCTGCTCTCCATTGAAGAGTAAATTTCAGAGACTCATCTGATATCCGTTTTGGTCTTTTCTTCCTTTCCTGTCTTTTAAATGACCTTTTACTTTCTTCATGTTTGATGTTCTTGATGTCATCCCACAACTCATGTGTTCTTAGCTCGTTGGTGTTCAATGTGTCTGTTCTTCAGAAGGCCTCTAAATTCAGGTGGGATGTAATCAAGCTCATATTTTGGCTCTCATGCACTTGTTTTAATTGTCTTTAGCTTCAACTTGAACTTGCACGTGAGCAATTGATGGTCTGTTCCAGTCAGCTCCTTGCCTTGTTTTGACTGATGATATTGAGCATCTCCATTACCTCTTTCCAGACGTAATCTATTTCATTCCTATGTATTCCATCTGGCAAGGTCCATGTGTGTAGTTGCCATTTATGTTGTTGAAAAAAAGATATTTGCAATGAATAAGTCTTTGGTCTTGCAAAATTCTATCATGTGATCCCTGGTGTAATTTCTATTACTCTGGTGTCATTTCATATTGTATTCATATTTACCAACTACTGATGATTCTTCTTTGTTTTCAGTTTTTGCATTCCAATCTCCAGTAATTATCAGTACATTTTGATAGTATGTTTGGTCAATTTCAGACTGCAGAAGTTGGTAAAAATCTTTAATTTTTTCATCTTTCGCTTTAGTGGTTGGTGCATAAATTTGAACACTACTGCTGACAAACTAGGAACTCTGGTGGTATAGTGCCTAAGGCACTTGGCTGCTAACCAGAAGTCTGGCAGTTCAAACCCACCAGCCACTCCTTAGAAGGTAGACTGGGCAATCTACTTCCATAGAGATACTGCCTTGGAAACCCAAGAAGGGGTTGCTATGAGTTGAATCTACTCGATGGCAGTGAGCTTGGTTTGGTTTTACTGACAGACTACTACTTTTCTTGAGTCAGTAGGAATTTCCATTTAGAGGAAATTCTTTCCTTCACTTATTTTGTTGTTACTATTATTAGGTGCCTAAAGTCTGCTCTGACTCATAGTGAACTTATATTTAACAGAACAAAACATTGCCCTGTCCTGCACCATCCTCACAACCTTTGCTATGTTTGAGACTATTGTTGCAGTCACTGTGTCAATCTGTCTCATTGAGGGTCTTCCTCTTTTTCAGTGACCCTCTATTTTACCAAGCATAATGTCCTTCTTCAGGAACTAGTTCCTTCTGATAACATATCCAAGGTAAAAGAGATGAAGTCTCACCATTCTTTGCCAACACTATCATTTAAATGCATCAATTCTTCTTAAGTCTTCCTTATCCATTGCTTAGCTTTTGCATGCATATGAGGTGATTGAAAATACCATGGCTTGGGTCAGGCTCAACTTCATCCTCAAGGTAAACATCTTTGCTTTTAATCTTTAAAAAGGTCTTTTTCAACAGATTTGCCCAATGCAATATGTTGTTTGATTTCTTGATTACTGCTTCCATGGGTGTTGATTGTGGATCCAGGTAAAATGAAATCCTTGACAACTTTCATCTTTTCTCTAGTTATCATGATGTTGTTTATTAGTCTAGTTGTGAGGATTTTTTTTTTTTTTCTAATTTTCATTGTGGTGAAAACATACACAAGACAATAACTAACATAACAACTTCCACATTTACAGCTCAGGGACATTGATGACATTTTTCATGTTATGCCACCATTATTGCTATTCTTTTCCAAAATATCCCACCACTGTTAGCATAAACTCAATGATCTGCAAACAAAAGCTTCCCTTTTCCCCCTCCCTTTTTCCCCTGGTAACCACTAATAATCTTTGGTATAAAAACTAAAACCAAACTCACTGCTGTTGAGTCAATTCTAACTCATAGAGACCCCCATTGGATTTCTGAGGTGGTAAATCTTTGCAGAAATTGATTGTACCATCTTCCTTCCACAGAGTGGTTGGTGAGTTTGAACCACCAACTTTCTGGTTAGCAGTCAAATGCCTTAGGCACTGTGCCACCAGAGCTCCTTAAACTTTGGAACATTTATATATATACATTTACCTATCTAGCAATTTTCTTTTCGCTCCCTTCCTTCCCTGGTAACCAACAAAGAAAATTGCCTTTGCTTGACTTTTTACAATAGTGGACTCATACAATATTTGTCCTTCTGTGACTGACTTATTTCACTCAGCGTAATGTCCTCCAAGTTCATCGTGTTATATAGTGTTTCATGGATTTTCATAATTCTTCAGTGTTGCATAGTATTCCATTGTGTGTATGTACCACAGTTTGATTATCCTTTCCTCTTCTGATGGGCACTTAGGTTATTTCCTTCTCTTTGCTATTGTGAATAGTGCTGCAGTGAACAATGGTGTGCATATATCTATTTGTGAGGACTTTTGTTTTTTCTGTATGTGATAGTTGGGGTTGTGTGTCAATTTGGCTGGACCATGATTCTGAGTGATTTAAGCAGTTGTGATGTGGGTTATTCCCGTGATGAAATCGGATGTATATATTTTGAGCAGCCAATCCATTGAAGGAAATCTCCCTAGGAGTGTGGCCTGCTTCCAATATATTTATGGACATCCTGGGAAAATGAGATATTCTTCTGTGAATCTGGATCTTCTTGTGCTGCCTACAACTGTCCATGAGCAAACAATCCACCATTTGGCCTAGTGATCTTGGATTCATCATTCGTCTGAGTCAACAGCCCTATACTGCCTGCCAACCTTGAGCTCCGGACAGCCCCTGCAGCTGCGTGAGTTGGGAAAAGCCTCCAGCTTGATGTTTGATACAAGAACATGGGACTTGCCAGTGTCTATGAATGTGTGAACCATTTTCCTAAGATAAATTTCTCTCTCTCTCTCTCTTTCTCTATATATAAGCTTTACTGGTTTTGCTTCTCTAGGGAACTCAGCCTAATACACTGTGTTTAGGTGTAATCTATACTGAAATCGGTAGTCTTTAATCTTCATCAGTAAGTGTTTCAATTTCTCTTTGCTTTCAGCAAGCAAGGTTTTGTCCTCTGCATATGGCAAGTTGTTAACAAGTCTCCAACCCTGATGCCATGTTCTTTTTATAGACCAACTTCTTAGATTATTTGCTCAGCATATAGATTGAATAAGTATGGTGAAAGGATACAACCCTGATGCACATCTTTCCTGATTTTAAATCGCATAGTATCCCCTTGTTCTGTTTGGATGACTGCCTCTTGATCTATAGACATGTTCTGGATGAGTGCAATGAAGTGTTCTAGAATTCCCATTCTTTGGAATATTATCCAGTTATGATTCACACAGTTGAGTGCCTTTGAGTAGTCAGTAAAGCACGGGTTAACATGTTTCTAATATTCTTTGCTTTCAGTCAAGATCCCATTGACATCAGGAATGATATCCCTTATTCCACATCCTCTTCTGAATCTGGCTTGAATTTTTTGCATCTCCTTGTCAATGTACTGCTACAGCCATTTTTAAATTACCTTCAGCAAAATTTTACCTACTTATGATACAAATATAAATAATTGAGGACCTTCTACGTGCATAAAGGCTGATGGTAGTTTTTTGTGTTCCTAAAGGAGAATAGTTAAATTAGAGAACAGTTAAATAATTAATAGTTAAATAGTTAAATTTTCTCTTCAAATAAACAACTGCTAAAGTTTTTGCATCCCTGAGTGGTGCAAAGAGTTTGTGCTCAGCTACTAACCGAAAGATTGGCAGTTCAAGTATACGCAGTGGCCCTGAAAGAAAGGCTTGGTGATCTGTGTCCATAAAGATTACAGCCAAGAAAACTCTACAGAGCAGTTCTACTCAGTGACAGATGGAGTTCCCATGAGTCAGAATCAACTGGATAGCAATGGAGTTTTTAAAGAATTTTTTGTATTATGAGTAACATTTTTAAAAGTTGATTTAATTGCATGACATCTTAGAAGAACTTCCACTGTTTCTGACTTTAGGATAAGCTCTTTTTGGCTGTAAAGTACCAGATACTCTATTTTTTTTTCTCTCTTTGTGTCTAAGGTGTGTCTCTTGTAAACAGTGTATTGATGGGGCATGTTTTCTTACTCATTCTGTAACTCTATGTCTCTTGATTGGTGCATTTAATCATCGATCAATTAATAGTCAGTCTAATTATCAACAACTATGAATTTATTGCTGTCATTTTGTTATATTTTTTGTGTGTGTGTATGTGTGTGTAGTGTTACTGATTCTCTGTGACACATAGTTTTGTATGCTGAGCTCATTTTGTTTATGAATTTTTTAAATCATTTCCTTTGTTGGTATTATTCTAATATTTGCTAAATATTTGTGCCTTTCCTCTTTCTAATTTGGATGAGATTTATTAATTGTCTTTCAGGTTACCCTGTGATTTATTATTTTCTTCCCAGTTTCAAACATTCCATTTCATCTAAAAATTGTCTTGACTTCTTCTCCATTAGGAGGTTCTGTGCCTACACTATTTATTTTCTCTTTTTGCTTGTAAGAAGCTCTAGTGGTGCAGTGCCTAAGGTATCTGACTACTAAGTAGAAGGTTGGTGGTTCAAACCCACCAGCTGCTATGTGGAAGGAAGAAGAGGCAATCTACATCCATGAAAATTTACTGCCTTGGAAACCCAGTGACGGCGACCATGAGTTGGAATCCACTTGAAGGCAGTGGGGTTTGGTTTGGCTTTTGTTTTTGCTTTGTAGTTTTTCCTCATTTACAAATTGATGGCTGTAGTCCCCTGTTCACAGTCTTGTAAGTTTATTTTTCTCTGTATATTTCTATATTTGTGTTGGTTTCTGGGTTATGTTGTCATGTGTGTTAATCATCAGTTGTCTTCTGTTAATCGTTCTTTTCCTGAAGGACTTCTTTTAGCACCACTTACAAGGTTGGTATGTGTTTTGTTTTGTTTTGTTTTTTACAGAATCTCTTAATTTTTGTTTATCTGGAAATGTCCTAAATTTGTCATCATATTTGAGGGACAATTTTGCGGGGTATGTAATTCTTGGTTGGCATTTTTTTTCTTTCATGCTTTTATATGTGCCATCCCATTACCTTTTTGCCTACATGGTTTATGCTAAGAAATCAGAGCTTAGTCTTACTGATTGTCTTTTGTAAATAATTTTGTTTTTCCCATGCTGCTTTCAGAATTCTTTCTTTGTCTTTGATTTTGTAAAGTTTAATTATGGTATATCTTAGTGATTTTGTTTTGGGATCTATTCTGTTTGGCATTTGTTGAGCTTCTTGAATGCATATCTCCTCATCTTTCACCATATTAAGAAAATTCTCTTCCAACAAATCATTGACAATTTTCTCTGTGGTTTCATTTATCTCTTCCTGTTCTAGAATTATGATCTCATGTAAGTTATTCCTTTTGATCTTTTGTTTTTGTTGTTGTTCTTTTTTTTTTCTGATTGTTCAAACAAAGTAGTATGGAGAAATTTGTCTTCAATCTTGCTAATTCTATCTTCTATAGATTCAATTCTACTCATTTGCCCTTTCAGTGTGTTACCTATTTCTGAAATTTTGGTTATTTTCTTCTGGATTTTTATTTGCTGTTTTTTTGTGTGGTTTATAATTTTCCATTTATTTTGTCAGTTGGTTCTTGTATTATTTTCCTAACTTCCTCTAGAATTTTGTCAGTGTTTTCCTTGACCTGCCTCTCAATCTGTTGAAGGTATCTAAATATAATTCTTTTGAATTCCTCATCAAGTAGTTCCAATGCCATTTCTTCCTCAGGGAGTTTTCTGGCTCTGTATTCTGGTCCCTTGTTTGTGCTACTTTATCTTGCTTCTTTGTGTGACCTGGGATTGTCAGTTCTCTCTGACACATTGTGATGTGGTGGTATTTATATTTAAGTGGTGGTTGTATGTTGGTGTGATTTGCCCAGGGTTATTTATTTATTTGTTTTATTTTTATATATCTGAGAAAGCAGGGCTGGTGTGCTACTCTATTTGCTAGTTTGGCAGCACTTAGGAACTCACCACCTGTCCCTGGTGGGTATGAAAAAGGATGAGAATGTGGTCACAGATTTCTGTTAGCTGTTCATGTACAGCAGTTAAGGACAAGTAGGGCCAGTACTGGCTGTCTATTGATCAATTGGTGCAGAAGCAAATGGTGGCCCTGACCTAGTTAATGGGGCTACAGAAGGTGTGGATGTGGTTGGGTTGTGTGGGCATGGTTACTTTCTGGTCATCAGCCACCAGTGTGGTTGCCTGTACAGTCCTCAGCAAGCAGACTCAATTCTTAAGTTGTTGTCTGGACTAGAATGCTACTTGCCAATATTTAAAATGGCCACACCATCCGGCCAGTCAACACCCCACAGTTCTGTTTGTCTCCTTATTTGCTGTTTTCATTCAGTTTCTTCTACTGGTTAATATTTAACTTCTTTAGCCTTCCTTTTAAAGGAAGGGTTTCAAGATTATCCTCTATATCTGTTTCAATTGATTCTTATTTCTTTGTGGCAAAGAATCTGTGTAGCTTCTCTGCCTATTCTGTCATCTTGCCAGAAGTCTCCATCCTCTTTCCAACTTTTCAAGGAAGCAACATATTGTTTTCAATACTGGTTGTACCATTTTATAATTCCATCAGCAATGTATGAGAGTTCCAGTCTTTCTACACTCTCACCAGCATTTATCATTTTCTGGTTTGTAGAACTTTGCTATTAGTGCTGAGGTGAGATGATATCTCATTATTATTTTGATTTGCATCTCTCTAATGACAAAAAGCCAGAGAAGACAGAGCTGCAGGATCCAGATAAGGAGAGGGAGACAGGCCCCACACCAAGTGGCAAGAAATGGGAGAAGATCTGGGGAAGACAGAGCCGTAGGATCCAGGTAAGGGAAGGGCAGAGCAGTTTCAAACAGGTAAGGGAGACAAACTTGTCTGTCATTTTGTCATACTGTGGTGGGTTGCATGTTGCTGTGAGGCTTGAGGCTGTACCACCAGTGTTTCAAATGCTAGCAGGATTGCACATGATGCACAGGTTTTAACACAGCTTACAGACTGAGACCAGACTAGGAAGAAGGAAGAGGTCATCCACTTCTCAAAGAATTGGCCAGGGAAAACCTTATGAATAGCAGAGAAACACTGTCTGGGCAACTTTATGAATAGCTTGGAAACAATGTCCAACACAGTGCAGGAAGATGGGCCCCTTAGGTTGGAAGGCACTCAAAATATGAGTGGGAAAGAGCTGCCTCATCAGAGCAGAACAAATCTTAATGATATGGATAAAGTAAAGCTCTCAGGACCTCCCTTTGCTGACATGGTACAACTCAAATTGAGGAGAAACAGCTACAAACATCCATGAATACTTGGAACATAGAATGTACAAAGTGTGAATCTAGGAAAATTAGAAGTTGTCAAAAATGAAATGGAACATATAAAGATTGATATCCTAGACATTAGTGAGCTGAAATGGACCAGTTTTGGCCATTTTGAATCAGACAACCATATGATCTATTATGCCAGGAATGACAATTTGAAGAGAAATAGCACGACATTCATCATTGCAAAGGATGTTTCAAGATCTGTCCTGAAGTACAATGCTGTCAGTGATAGGATAATATCCATACGCCTACAAGGAAGACTGGTTAATACTACAGTTATTCAAGTTTACACACGAACCACCAAAGCCAAAGATGAGGAAACTGAAGATTTTTATCAACTTCTGCAGTCTGAAATTGACCGAACATGCAATCAAGATGTCTGGAATGCAAAAGTTGGAAACAAAGAAAAATCACCAGTAGTTGGAAAATTTGGACTTGGTGACAGAAATAATGCTGGAGACCACATGATAGAATTTTGCAAGGCCAATGACTTATTCATTGCAAATACCTTTTTTCAACAACACAAATGGCAGCTATACACATGGATTTTGCCAGATGGCGTACACAGGAATCAGATTGACTACATCTGTGGAAAGAGACAATGGAAAAGCTCAATATCTTTAGCCAAAACCAGGCCAGGAGCTGATTGTGGAACATACCATCAACTGCTCATGTGCACATTCAAGTTAAAGTGAAGACAATTAAAACAAGTCTATGAGAGCCAAAATATGACCTTGCATATATCCCTCCTGAATTTAAAGACCATCTAAAAAACAGATTTGATGCATTGAACACCAATGACTGAAAACCACAAGAATTATGGGATGACATGAAGAACATCATCCATGAAGAAAGCAAGAGGTCATTAAAAAGATAAGAAAGGAAGAAAAGACCAAAATGGATGTCAGAAGAGACTCTGAAGCTTGCCCTTGAGTGAAGATTAGCTAAAGCAAATGGAAGAAATGACAAGATAAAAGAGCTAAACAGAAGATCTCAAAGAGCAGCTTGAGTAGATAAAGCCAATTATTATAATGAAATGTGCAAAGACCTGGAGTTAGAAAACAAAAAAGTTAAAACACACTTAGCATTCATCAACCTGAAAGAACTGAGGAAAAAATTTAACCCTTGAGTTGCAATATTGAAAGGTTCTATGGGCAAAATATTGGATGATGCAGAGAGCATCAGAAGAAGATGGAAGGAATACAGAGTCATTGTACCAAAAAGACCAGGTCTATCTTCATCCATTTCAGTAGGTGGCATATGATCGAGAACCCATGGTATTGAAGAAAGAAGTAGAAGCTGCACTGAAGGAATTGGCAAAGAACAAGGCTCCAGGAATTGACGGAATACCCATTGAGATGTTTCAAAAAATGGATGCCCCACTGGAGGCACTCACTCGGTTATGCCAAGACATTTGGAAGACAGCTACCTGGCCAACTGATTGGAAGAGATACATATTTGT
>NW_006921665.1:6576959-6594728 GCF_000298275.1 Orycteropus afer afer | reverse complement strand
TCCTTGGAAGTGAGAATGGCCAGACTTCATCTCACCTACTTTGGTCATGTTGTCAGAAGGGACCATTCCCTGGAGAAGGATGTCATGCTCAGTAAGTTGGAAGATCAATGAAAGAGGGAAGGCCCTCAGTGAGATGGATTGACACAGTGGCTGCGGTGATGGCCTCAAGTATAGCAAGGATAGTGGGGCTGGCACAAGACTGGGCAATGTTTCCTTCTGCTGTGCATGGGATTGCTATGACTCGATGGCACTTTAAGACAGCAACAACAATGGCTAATGATCGTGAAAATTTCTTCATGTGTTTGTTGGTCACCTTTGGTGAAAGTCTTCTTTGGTGAAGAGTTTTTTTGTGTCCTTTGCCCATTTTTAAATTGGATTGTCTTTTTATTGTTGAACTGTTGAAATTTTCTGTAAATTTTAGAGATTAGTCCCTTGTCTGATATGTCATTGCCAAATTTTTTTTCCCCCAATCTGTGGGTTCTCTTTTTACTCTTTTGGTGAAATATTATGTGGGTAAGTATTTAAATTTTAGGAGGTTCCAGCCATCTAGTTTATTTTCTAGTATTTGTGCATTTTTAAGTTATGTTTTAGAGTGTATTTATGCTATGTATTATGGCCCCTGATTTTTTCTTTGATGATCTTAATAGTTTTAGGTTTCACATTTATCCATTTATACATGTTGAGTTCATTTTTGCATGTGGTGTGAGATGAGATATAGATACTGTTTCATTTTTCTGCAAATGGATATTCAGTTTTGCCAGCACCATTTGTTAAAGAGACTATCCCTTCCCCACTTAATGGATTTTGGCTCTTTCTCAAAGATCAGGAGTTGATAGGTGGATAGATTTACTTCAGAGTTCTCAATTCTGTTTCATTGGTCTATGTATCTGTTGTTGTACCAATACTAGGCTGTTTCAACTACTCAAACTCTCCAAACTCACTGCCGTTGAGTTGGATCCGACTCATAGTGGCCCCTCCTTGGGTTTTCGAGGTGGTATCACTACAGAAGTAGATTGTCCATCCTCCCTTCCAAGGAGTGGCTGGTAGGTTTGAACTGCCAGCCTTCTGGTTACCAGTCAAATGCCTTAGGCACTACACCACCAAAGCTCCTTTTCAACTACTAAGGCTGTATAATAGGTTTTGAGATCAGAAAGTGTGAGGCCACCTACTTTGTTCTTCTTTAGTAGTGCTTTGCTTAGCCAGGATCTCTTTCCTTTCCATATAAAGTTGGTAATTAGTTTTTCAATCTCTTTAAAGAATGATTATTGAGTCTGGATTGTGATTGCATTATGTCTGAAGATAGTTTGGGATAGTATTAGCCTTTTCATGATGTTCAGTCTTCCTATCTGTGAGGATGGCCTATTCTTCCATTTATGTAGGTCTCTTGGTTACTTGTAATAGTGTTTAGTAGTTTTCTTTGTATAGGTCTTTTGGATCTCTGGTTGGGTTTATTCCTATGTATTTCATCTTTTAGGAGCTCTCTTCATGCAGTAAGGCACTCTGATGGTATAGTGGATAAGGCACTTGGCTGCTAACAAGAAGGTCAGTAATTCAAATTTATAAGCTGCTCCGCAGAAGGATGATGGGGCAATCTACTTCCATAATGATTTATAGCTTCAAAAACTCAGTGGGGGCCATATGAGTTGGAATCTACTTAATGACAGTGAGTTTGGGTTTTTTTTTTGGTGGATCAGTGACTAAGGCACTTGACTTCTAACCAGAAGGTTGGCAGCTCACACCTACCAGCCACTCCATGGAAGGAAGGTGGGACAATCTACTTCCATAAAGATTTACTACCTTAGAAACCCAATGGGGGCACTATGAGTCAGAATTGACTCAATAGCAGTGGGTTTGGTGTTTGGTTTTTGGTTTTATTTCATCTTTTGGGTGGCTATTGTAAATAGTATTGTTTTCCTGGTCTCCTTTTCAGAGTTCTCTTTGTTAGTGTAGAGAAATCCAACTGATTTTTATATGTTGATTTTGTACCCCGTCACTCTGCTGAATCTTTCAATTAATTCCAGTAATTTTCTTGCCGAGTCTCTGGGATTTCCTATGTATAGGATCATATCATCTGCAAATATAGTTTTACTTCTTTGCCAATTTGGATCCCTTTTATTTTCCTTTCTTGCCTTATTGCTCTGGCCAGGATTTCCAATACAAAATAGAACATGAGTGGTGATAAATGGCATCCTTGTCTGGTTCCTGTTCACAAGGGGAATGATGTCAGACTCTCTCAGTTGAGTCTAATCTTGACCATTGGTTTTGTATATATGCCTGTAATTATGTTCAGGAATTTTCCTTCTATTCTTATTTTGCTGAGCATTTTTGTCAAAAATGGGTGTTGGATTTTGTCAGATGCTTTTTCTGCATCAATTGATATGATCATGTGGTTCTTTTCCTTTGTTTTATTTAAGTGGTGGATTATGTTAATTATTTTTCTAATGTTGAACCTTACTTGCATAACTGACATGAATCCCACTTGGTCATGATATATTGTTTTTTTGATATGTTGTTGGATTCTATTGGCTAGGATACTGTTTAGAATTTTTGTGTCTATGTTCATAAGGAATATTGTTCTATAATTTTTTTTTAGTGGTGTCTTTGTCTGGTTTTAATGTCAAGATTATGCTCACTTCATAGAATGGAGTCAGGAGTGTTTCCTCCTTTTCTATATTCTGGAATAGTTTGAGTAGAATTTGTGTCAGTTCTTCTCTGAATGTCTGGTACAATTTACCAGTGATGCCATCAAGGCTGAGACTTTTTTTGTTGTTGGGAGTTTTTTTTTTTTTAATGACCTGTTCAATTTCTTCTTTTGTTATGGTTCTGTTCAAATTTTCTACCTCAGTCTCTGTTAGTTTAGATAGGTACAAATTTATCCATTTTTCTAGGTTTTCATATTTGTTGAAGTACAGTTCTTCGTAGAATTCTGTTAAAAATCCTTTTTATTTCAGTTGGTTCTGTTGTGATGTTGCCCATTTCATTTCTTATTTATGTTATTTACATGTTCTACTTCTTTTCCTTTGTTAGATTTGCAAGTGATTTGTCGATTTTATTAATCCTTTCAAAGAACCAACTTCTAATGTTGTTGATACTTTCTGTTGTTTTGCTGTTTCATTTATTTCTGCTCTAATCTTTATTACTTCCTGTCTTCTGTTGACTCTAGGTTTTTTTGCTACTCTTTTTCTAATTGTTGGAGGTGTTGGGTTAAGATGTTAATTTTGGTTCTTCTCTTTTGATGTGTACATTCATTGCTATAAGTTCTCCCCTGAACACTGCTTTTGCTATGTCTCAAAGTTTTGGGTATGTTGTGTTTACATTCTCATTTGATTCAAGGAATTTTTTTATTTCAGTTTTTATTTTTTCTATTATCCAGTAGTTTTAAACAAAGGTGTTAGTCAGTTTCATGTATTTGAGGGTTATTTTTTCCTTTGCTTTTCCTGTTACTGATATTTAATTTTGTAACACTGTGATTTGAGAAGATGCTTTGTAATATTTTTATGGTTTTAAATGTGTTATGGCTGGCTGTGGCCTAATACATGGTCTATTCTGGAGAATGTCCCACATGCACTAGAAAACAGTTTATTGTGCTGTTGCTGGGCAGAGTATTCAGTGTCCATCAATGAGGTCAAGTTTGTTGATTGTGTTGTTTAGTTCTTCTGGGTCTATGTTGAGTTTCTTTTAGCTGTTCTGCCCTTCATCAAAAAGTTGTGTGTTAAAGTATCTCACCATTATTGTAGCGTTGTCTGTTTTTCATTTCTGTTCTGTTAAAGTTTCGTTTATGCATTTGGGGGCTCTTTGATTGGGTGCATGTTGCTGTTGTTATGTGCCATGGAGTCTGACCTGACTCATAGCGACCCCTCCTTGGGTTTCCGAGGCGGTATCACTACAGAAGTAGATTGCCCAACCTTCCTTCCGAGGAGTGGTTGGTGGGTTTGAACTGCCAGCCTTCTGGTTAGCAGTCAAGTGCCTTAGGCACTATGCCACCAGAGCTCCTAATTGGGTGCATAGGTATCTATTTATGGCCATGTCCTATTGTTGGATTGGCCCTTTAATACATATATAATATCTTTCCTCGTCCCTTATGCTGGTTTTTTCTTTAAAGTCTGTTTTATCAGAAATTAATATAACCAATCATGATTCTTTTTTAATTGCCATTTGCTTTATGTATCTTTTTCCATCCTTTCATTTTTAGCCTCTGTTTGTCTTTGTGTCCAGGTTATGACTTTTGTAGACAGTGTATTGAAGGGTCATGTTTTCTTATTCATTCTACTACTCTGTCTCTTGACTGTTGCATTTAATCCACTTACATTCATTATAATTATTGACAGGGATGAATTTATCATTGTCATTTGTGTGTGTGTGTGTGTGTGTGTGTGCTACTGCTGATTTCTTTGTTCCATATATTTTGTGGTGCTGAGTTCATTTTGTTTATGGGTTTTCTTACCATTTCCTTCAATGATGTCTAGAAAACCAAACCAGACTCACTGTCACTGAGTTGATTTGGACTCATAGAGTTGATTTGGACTCATAGTGACCCCCACTGGGTTTCTGAAGCAGCAAATCTTTATAGAAGTAGATTGCCCCATCTTCCTTCTTCAGAGGGGCTGGGGGGTTTGAACTGCCAGCCTTCTGGTTAGCAGTCAAGTGCCTTTGGCACTGTGCCATCAGAGCTCCTCACTGCAGTTTAGTGTTTACTAAATCCTTATTATTTTCCTCTTTTTTATTTTGGTGAGAAAGTTTATTAATTTTTTTTGAGATGACCCTGTTATTTATTGTCTTCCTGAGTTTAAAACAGTACATTCTATTTTGAAACAGTTTAAATAGTTTAAAAAAGTTCATTCCTCTTCATTTGGAAGTTCTGTAAACACTATTTACTCCCTCTTTATGTCTAGTAGTTGTCCTTGACTACAAATTAACATCTCTGATTCCTTATTTTCAGTCCTGTAGGCTTATTTTACTTTTTAAATTTTTTTTATTGTGCTTTAGGTGCAAATTTACAGAGCAGAGTTTGTTTTACATTCAGCATTTCATGTACATTTGGTTTGACTCCCCAATTACCATCCCCAACCCTAACCTACTCTCCTCTCTTCCATTCCCAGTATGCCCCCCCCCCATACCCTTCATAGTTATGCACTCCTGTGTGTCCTGCATTTCCTCCATGTGAATGTTGCCACTCTGGTGCCCTGTGGTTGATTGTTCCAAGGGATGCATCTCCACAGAGTATGTGGGTGCATCATCCTGAGTTGAGTGGTCTGCGTGTATGTCTTGTTTACTATTGGGCTGAGAGCCAGCCCCTGGGAGTGAGTTTTATTCCAGGCCCGAAGTGTATCCCAGGCCCATAGCTTTGGGGGTCCTACCAGAGTCTTTCCAACCAGTAATTCTGGTCATTATTGTGTTTTTGGATTTTGTTCCACGTTTTTCCTCCCATTCTGTCCAGTATCTCCAGTTTTGATCCTTTCCTGAGTGGTGGCCATTGGTAGCCAGGCATCATCTAGTTCTTCTGGTCTCGAGGTCCATCATGTCCTAGGGCTGATTGCTTCCAAATATCCTTGGTTTTTTGCACTCTTCTTTGCTTCCAACAATAGGAGACCATCACCTGTATCTTAGATGGCCGCTTGAAAGTTTTCAAGATCCCAAGTGCTACTCACCAATGTAGGTTGTGGAACAAGATTTTTAGATATTTTTTTGTGCCATTTGAGTCTGGTGTCTCCTAGTACTATGGTCCTGAGTTGGTAGATCCATTGGATCTCTCTCCCACAGTGTCTGGCTGTCTATATCTGTCTTCTGTTGTTTCTGTAAGGATTGTGGGTATTTTGTATCACTGGTATCTGTGCAAGATTAGCCTCTGCTGAATCTATCCTTGGTCTAGAGTATACTCCTGCTCACTGACTCCCATCTGATCTTCTCAGATGTTCATGTGTTTATCTGTAGCCTGGTGTTTGGTGTTAATCGTAATGCAATATTGTACATATACTGGTATTAGCCTCTGTCGTCTGTATCTTATGTGCACAATTTGGTGTCCTCCCTTTCCCCAAGGTTATCATGGTGGTCACAGACTCTTTCCATACCATCCCTCCCCTTGCCCACCTCAGCGTGTGGCCCCCAACTAGCCTGAAGTTATTCCCTCCTTTTCCCTCCCAACCCCGGTAACCTACAAAGTGAGTTCCTTTCCTTAAGCAAACCATTCCTTGTCTTTTTACAGTAATGGGCTCATGCAATATTTGTCCTTCTGCGGTTGACTTATTTCACTTAGCATGATGTCCTCCAGGTTTATCCACATTGTGAGATGATTCACAAATCCTTCTTTGTTCTTTAATGTAGCATAGTATTCTGTTGTGTGAATGTACCATAATTTTGTCATCCATTTGTCTGCTGATGGGCATTTAGGTTGTTTCCATCTCTTTGCTGTAGTGAATTGTGCTGCGATGAACGTAGGTGTGTGTATGTCCGTTCTGTCCTGCTTCTCACCTCTTTAGGATATATTCCTAGTATGGAATTGCTGGGTCAAATGGTATCTCTATTTTCAGTTTTTTAAGGAAACACCATACCGTTTGCTACAATTGTACCATTTTATAATCCCACCAGCAGTGTATAATCTCTCTACAACCTCTCCAGCATTTGTTATTTTCTGTCCTGTTGAACTTTGTTATTATTGCTGGGTTAAGATGATATCTCATCGTTGTTTTGATTTGCATCTCTCTAATGACTAAATTCCTCATGTGTTTGTTGGCTGCCAGGATATCATCTCTAGTGAACTATCTGTTCATGTCTGTTGCCCACTTTTTAATTGATTGTTTGTATTTTTGGTGTTGAGGTATTGAAGTTTTCTATAGATTTTGTAGATAAGTCCTTTGCCAGATATGTCATGGGCAAATATTTTCTCCCAATCTGTAGGTTCTCTTTTTACCCTTTTGATGAAGTCTTTCGTTGCACATAAGAATTTAATTTTACTTTGGATATTTTTATGTCTGGGTTGCTTTCTGGGCAACATTGCCACGTATGTTAATCAGAGGTTAATGTCTGCCATTGTTGATTCTTTCTCTGAACAACTCCTTTGATATTTATTGTAAGGTTGGTCTGGTTTTCACAAATTCATTTAATTTCTGTTTATCTGGAAATGTCCTAATTTCACCATTGTATTTAAGGGAAAATTTTGCTGAATCTCTAATTGTTGGTTGGCAGTTTTTTTGTTTTTTCTTCTCTTTTAGAGTTTTACATATGCCATTTCACTGCCTTCTTGCCTACATTGTTTCTGCCAAGAAGTCAGAATTTAGTTTTATTGGCTCTTCTTTGCAGGTATTTTTGTTTTTCCCTAGCTGCTAGCTGCTTTAATGACTCTTTCTTTGGTTTTGGAAAGTTTGATTATATGTCTTGATGATTTTCTTTTGGACTCTATCCTGTCTAGGGTTCATTGAGCTTCTCATCTTTCATGATATTATTGATGTTTTCTTCCAACAAATCTTTGAAAGTTTTCTCTGTTCTTTTTTTTTTTTTTTTTGGTCTCTTCCTGTTCTGGAATTCTGATCACAAAAGTTATTCCTCTTGGTGATGTCTCACATAATTCTAGTTGTTTTTGTTGTTATTAGGGGCCATTGAGTCATCTCCAACTCATAGTGACCCTATGCACAGGAGAATGAAACATAACCTGGTCCTGTGACAACCTCACAATTCTTGCTATACCTGAGCCCATCACTGTAGCCACTGTGTCAATCCATCTCATTGAGGGCCTTTCCCTTCTTTGTTGACTCTCCACTTTACCAAGCATGATATTCTTCTCCAGGGAATGGTTCGTTCTGACAGCATGGCCAAAGTAGGTGAGATGAAGTCTGACCATTTTCACTTCCAGGGAACATTCTGGCCGCACTTCCTCCAGGACAGATTTGTTAGTCCTTTTAGTATTCTTCTCCAACACCACAACTCAAAAACATCAACTCTTCTTTGGTCTTCCTTATTCATTGTCCAGCTCTAACATGCATAAGAGGCAATAGAAAATACCATAGCTTGGGTTAGGCATACCTTAGTCTTCAAGGAGGCATCTTTGCCCTTCATTACATGAAAGAGGTCTTTGGTAGCAGATTTGGCCAATGCAATACGTCATCTGATATCTTGACTGATGCTTCCATTGGTATTGATTATAGAACCAAGTACTATGAAGTCCTTGACAACTTTGATGTTTTCTTCATTTATCATGAAGCTGTTTCTTGTACCAGTTGTGAGGGTTTTTGTTTTCTTTATATTGAGGTGTAATCCATAACACAGGCTATAGTCTTTAATCTTCATCAGTAAGTGCTTCAAATCATCCTCACTTTCAGCAAGCAAAGTTGTGTCATCTGCATACTGCAGGTTGTTAATGAGTCTTCCTCCAATCCTGATGCCAAGTTCTTCTTCATGTAATCCAGCTTCTCAGATTATTTGTTCAGCATACAAATTAAATAAGTGTGATGAAAGGATTCTTGATGCACTCCTTTCTTGATTTTGAACCTTACAGTATCCCCTTGCTCAGTTCGAACAACAGCCTCTTGATCTATGTACAGGTCCCATTCTTCTCAATGTTATCCATAATTTATGATCCACATAATAGAATGCTTTTTCATAGTCAATAAAACATAAGTAAATATCTGTCTGGCATTCTTTGCTTTCAGCTAAGATCCATCTGACATCAGTAACAATATCCCTTGTTCCATGTCCTCTTCTGAATCCAGCTTGCATTTCTGGAAGCTCTCTGTCAATACGCTGCTGCAACCAATTTTGAATTATCTTCAGTTAGATTTTACTTGCATGTGATATTAATGATATCATTCAATAATTTCCACATTCTGTGGGATCTGTGGAGTGAGTGACTCCAGCGGGGCATCTGTTTGTTGAAACATCTCAGTGGGTATTCTGGCAATTCCTGGAGCCTTGTTCTTCACCAATTCCTTCAGTGCAGTTTTGACTTCTTCCTTCCAAACCATTGGTTCTTGATTATATGCCACCTCCTGACATGGGTGAACATCGACCAATTCTTTTTGGTACAGTGACTCTATGTAGTCCTTCCATCTTCTTTTGATGTTTCCTGCATCATTCAATATTTTGCCCATAGAATCTTTCAATATTACAACTTGAGGTATAAAGTTTTTCCTCAGTTCTTTCAGCTTGAGAAATGCTGGTTTTTCTAACTCTAGGTCTTTTGGTTTTCTAACTCTAGGTCTTTGTACATTTCATTATAGTAATTGACTTTGCCTTCTTGATTTGCTCTTTGAAATCTGTTCAGCTCTTTTATCTTATCATTTCTTCCATTTGCTTTAGCAATTCTCTGCTCAAAGGACAAGTTTCAGAGTCTCTTCTGACATCCATTTTGGTCTTTTCTTCCTTTCTTATCTTTTTTAATGACCTCTTGCTTACTTCGTGGATGATATACTTGATGTCATCCCACAATTCCTCTGATTTTCGGTCAGTTGATGTTTAATGTATCAGCTCTGTTCTTTAGATGATCTCTAAATTCAGGAGGGATAATATCAAGGTCATATTTTGACTCTCATGCACTTGTTTTAATTGTCTTCAACTTCAAGTTGAACTTTGATGTGAGCAGTTGATGGTCTAGTCCACAATCAGCTCCTAGCCTTGTTTTGGCCAGATATTGAACTTCTCCATCACCTCTTGCCATAGATGTAGTCAATTTGATTCCTGTGTATTCCATCTGGTGAAGTCCGCGTGTACAGCTGCCATTTGTGTTGTTGAGAAAAGGTATTTGCAATGAATAAGTCATTGATTTTGCAAAATTTTATCATGCAATCTCCAGCATTATTTCTATGACCAAGGCCATATTTTACAACTACTGGTAACCCTTCTTTGTTTCCAACTTTTGCATTCCAGTCACCAGTGATAATCAACACATCTTGATTGCATGTTTGGTCAATTTCAGATTCCAGAAGGTGGTAGAAATCTTTAATTTCCTCATCTTTGGCTTTGGTGGTTAGTGCATAGATTTGAATAATAGTATTGACTAATCTTCCTTGTAGGTGTATGAACATTATCCTATCGCTGACAGCACTGTACAGGACAGATCTTGAAGCAATTTTTGTGATGATGAATGGCACACCATTCCTTCAATATGTCATTTCTGGCATAGTAGAACATATGGTTGTCTGATTCATAATGGCCAAACCACTCCATTTCAGCTCACTAATGCCTAGGACATTGATCTTTATGCATTTTTGACAACTTCCAATTTTCCTAGATTCATACTTTGTACATTCCATGTTCTGATTATTAATGGATATTTGCATTTGTTTCTACTCATTTTGAATCATGCCATATCAACCATTGGAGGTCCCAAAAACTTTACTCTATCCATATCGTTAAGGTCATCTCTACTCTGAGGAGTCATCTCTTCCCCAGTCAAATTCTGAGTTCCTTCTGACCTGATGGCCTCATCTTCTGGCACTATATTGGACAATGTTTCAGGCCTATTCATAAAGTTTTCCAGTAACATATCAGACAGTGTTTCACTGCTATTCATAAGGTTTTCCCTGGCCAATTGTTTGAGAATTGGATGGCCTCTTCCTTCTTCCAAGTCTGTCTTAGCTCAGAAGCTCTGCTGGAACTTTTCCACCATGGGTAACCCTGCTGGCATTTTGCAACACTGGTGGCATAGCCTCCAACCTCACAACAACACATAAGCCACCACAGGATGACAAACTGACAGACAAGTTCATCTTCCTTAGTTGTTCCTAACTGCTCTGTGCCCACCTACCTTGGGCCCCAGCCATAAAGTAGAACTGCCCCCAAGTGAAAGCAACCCTGATCACCATGCCTCCCTACCTCAAGCCCCAGCCTTAAAATAGAGCCATCTCCAAGCAAAAAAAACAGCCCCTGTGCCTGCCTTTCTTGGGCCCTGGCCTTAAAATAGAGCTACCCCCAAGCAAAAATCAACCTCTGAGCCCCACACCCACCTACCTTGGGCCCCAGCTTTAAAATAGAGCCATTCCCCAGCAAAAAGCTACCTCTGAGCCCTTCACCCACCTACTTCAGGCCCTGGCCTTAAAATGGAGCCCCCCCCCAGTGAAAAGTAGCCCCCAAACCCCAGTCTTGAAATAGAGACACCCTCCAGGAAAAAGCAGCCCCTGAGCCTTGTGCGTGCCCATCTATTTTGGGCCCTGGCCTTAAAATGGAGCTGCCCCCAAGCAAAAAACAGACCCAAGACCCACACTTGCCTACCTCAAACCCTGTTCTTAAAAAAGAAATACTTCCTAAGATTGCTTTGTTGTTGCTGTTGTTTCTGATTGTTCTTCAAACAGATTAGTAGTGAGAGATTTGTCTTCAATTTCATTTATCTTGTCTTCCATTGTTTCTATTCTCTTCCTTTGCTCTTTCAATGTGCTGTATCTTTTTGAAATCTTAGTTATTAATCTTCTGGATTCTATTTGCTGTTTTTGTATGATTTCTAATTTTTCATTTATTTTGTAAGTTTATTCTTGTACTATTTTTCTGATCCTTCTAGAGTTTTATCTGTGCTTTTACTGATTTTATCTGTGTTTTCATTGATCTTTCTCTCAATCTGTTGAAAGTACCTAAATATATTATTTTGAATTCCTTAGTAGGTAGTTGCAATGCCAATTCTTCCTCAGGGAAGTTCTCTGGCTCTGTATTTTGGTCACTAGTTCAACCCACCCTGTCTTGTTTCTTTGTGTGAACTCTGGCTGTCTATTATCTCTGAAACATTGTGGTGGTGGTGTATTTTTATTTAATTGATCATTTTATATTGCTGTGTTTCACCCAGGTTTTTCAAATTTTATTTTTATATGTTGTGGTGAGAGAGGCAGACATGCTATTATTTTTGTTAGTTTGGCAGCTTAGGTGCTCACCACCTATCTCCTGGTGAATGTGATAGAGGGTGGCAGTGTGTGCACAGTTCTCTGTTCACTGTTCATGTAGAGCAGTCAAGGGTGGGCTGGGTTGGGCTAGTGTTGGCTGTCATCTTTCAAGCAGTGCAGGAATGGGTGATGGCTGTTGCCCTGTGAGTTGGCCTGCAGGAGGTGGATGTGGCTGGCTAGTGTGGATGCAATTGCTGTCTTCTATTGAGTGGGACAAAAAAATAAATAAATAAAGATAGAAAAGGAGTGAAAGAGAAAAAAGACATAAAAGAAAGAAAAACTAAGGAGGAAGACAAAAGGAAAGAAAAGAGAATAACAGGAAATGAAAAACAAGGGAAATGAAAAATGAAAGAGAAAGAAAAGGAGAAAAGAACTAGAAAAATAAAAAGCAAAAATATGGGCAAGGAAAGAAAAGAGAAAACTGGAGGGGAGGGGCAGAAAACCCATGGGAGGCAGTGCACCCAGTCCATTATGGCACTTTTGCAGGCTTACAAGTTGGCTGTTCACTCTGAGTCAGAGTTGACTAGATGACAGTGGTTTTGGTTTTTTAATGGCTAAAGGAGCCCTAGTGGCACAGTGGTTAAAGTGCTCAGCTGTCAACCAAAAGACTGACGGTTTGAACTTACCAGAGATGCTCCATGAAATAAAGATGTGGCATTCTGCTTCCATAATGTTTTACAGCCTTGGAAACCCTATGGGGGTAGTTCTACTCTGTCCTATAGGGTCACTATGAGTTGAAATTGACTCAACAGCAGTGAGTTTTTAGTGGCTAATGATTGTAGTTGTTTCACAAATTTGCTGGCCACCTGAATGTCATCTCTGGTGAATTGTCTATTCATGTCCTTTGCCCATCTTTTGATTGAATTGTATATTTTTGTTGTTGAGTTGTTGCAGTTTTCTATATATTTGAGATTAGACTTTTTATCAGATATGTCTTTGCCAAAGAGTTTTTCTGAGTCTGTAGGTTCTCTTTTTACTTTCTTGGTAAAGTCTTTTTAAGAGCATACATATTTAATTTTTAGGAGATCCCAGTTATATAACATATCTTCTGTCATTCATGAACTTTTAATTTTGTTTGATAGGCTATTTATGTAAAAAATCAGGTCCACTAGTATAGACCCTATGTTATCTTCCAGGAACTTATAGTTTTAGCTTTAACATTTAAGTTTTGAACCATTTTTATATAGTTTTTGTGCATGGTGTGAGGTATGGATCTTGGTTCATTTTTCTGCTTATAGATATCTAGTTCTGCCAGCACCATTTGTTAAAGAGACTGTTTATTCTCCATTGAATGGGCTTTAACACTTTTCAAAGATCAGCTACGTGTAGATGGATGGATTTAATTCTGGGTTCTCAGTTCTATTCCACTGATCTATGTGTCTGTCATTGTACCAGTACCAGGCTGTTTTGATTACCTGATTATCATGGCTGTATAGTAAGTTTTGAGTTCAGGAAGTGAGATGCTTCCCATTTCATTCTTCTTCAATATTGCTTTGGCTGTTCAGGGCCTCCTTCCTTTCCATTTCACTAAAGAATGTTGGGATTTAGATGATGAATGTATTATATTTATAGATCACTTTTGGTAGTATTAACATTTTCACAATGCCAAGTCTTTCAGTCCATGAGCATGAAATGCTTCCCCCCCCCCCAATTAAAGTATATCTCTTTTAATTTCTTACAGTGGTGTTTTATAGTTTTCCTTGTACAATTCTTTTACATCCCTGGTTAGGTAGGTTTATTCCTAAGTATTTTGTCCTTTTGGAGGCTATTGTACATGGTATTGATTTCTTGATTTCCTTTTTAGAGTCCTCCTTGTTAATGTAAAGGAACCCAACTGAATTTTATGTGTTAATCTTATACCCTGCCACTTTGCTGAATCCTTCTATTCATTCCAGTAACTTTCTTGTGGAGTCTGGAATTTTTTATGTATAGGATCATATCATCTGTGAATAAGGATAGAGTTTTACTTCTTCCTTTCCAATTTACCCAAATTTATTTCCTTTTCTTGTTTTATTGCTGTAGCTAGAATTTCTGGTACAACATTGAATAAGAGTGGTTGAATTGAATAGGAGGGCATCCTTGTTTCATTTCCATCCTCAAGGGGAATGCTCTCAATCTTTCCACATTGATAGTAATGTTTGTGACTCTGTTATGTGTCTTAATCTCAGGTAGCAGTCTGATATCATTATTCGCTGTCTGAAGAATTCCTTTTAATATTTCTTGTAAAGTTGGTTTGTTTTATTTTCATAAATTCTCTTAATTTTTGTTTATCTTGGAATGTCCTAGTTTTGCCATCCTATTTGAAAGACAGTTTTGCTGGTTATATGATTCTTGATTGGCAATTCTTTTCTTTCGGGGTTGTATATATGTTATCCCACTGCCTTCTTGCCTACATGGTCTTATTGGCGCCCCTTTGTAGGTGCTAGCAGGCTGCGCTTCAGGGAGGGCATGAAGAGGGTGGCTGGTCTTATGCTCAGCAGGAGCCTCTGTGCTTTCTTTGCAGTGCTTTCCTGATTTCATCACTTGCCATTGTTCTTTGATTCCAAAATAACCATGCTGCTATGTGCCTGAAGACAGGGCATGATCAATCTGCAAATCTCCATTTTCCTGCTGGCCTCATTCTGCCTCTCCTTCCAACCAGTACTCAGTCTGTTTTGTCAGCTCTCTGTTCGATCCTCTGAGATCTGATGTAATTTTTTGTGTCTATGTTACCTAATTTCTAGAGTCTTTGTTGTCAAGAGGTTGTTACAGTGATCTAAGGTGCCATATTGACTGAAAGTCCATACATTACCTTTTAATGACCCATGTTGTTGCTGTGGTTATGAGGTGCAGTTGAGTCAGCTCCAAGTCATAGAGACCCTATGTACAACCAAACGAAGCACTGCCCGGTCCTGTGCCTGCCTCACAATCCTTGCTATACCTGAGCCCATTGTTGTAGTCACTGTGTCAATCTATCTTGTTGAGGGCCTTTCCCTTTTATGCTGACCTTCTATTTTAGCAAGCATGATATCCTTCTCCAGAGAATGGTCCCTTCTGACAACATAACCAAAGGAGGTAAGATGAAGTCTGGCCATTCTCACTTCCAAGGAACATTCAGGCCGCACTTCTTCTAGGACAGATTTGTTAGTTCTTCTGGCAGTCCATGGTACTTTCAGTCATCTTTGCCAACACCACAACTCAAAAGCATCAACTCTTCTTCAGTATTCTTTATTCATGTCCAGCTTTCGATGCATGTGAGACAATTGAAAGTACCATGACTTGGGTTAGGCGCACCTTAGTCTTCAAAGAAACATCTTTGCTCTTCAGTACATTAAAGAGGTGTTTTTGTAGTAGATTTTCCCAGTGCAATATGTCATCTGATCTCTTGACTGCTGCTTCCATTGGTGTTGATTGTGGAAACAAGTAATATGAAATCTTTGACAACTTTAATCTTTTCTCCATTTATCTTGATGCTGCTTATTTGTCCAGTTATGAGGATTTTTTAGTTTTCCTTATGTTGAGGTGTAATCCATACTGTAGACTGTAGTCTTTAATCTTCATCAGTAAGTGCTTCAAGTCATCTTCACTTTCAGCAAGCAAGGTTATGTCGTCTGCATATTGCAGGTTTTTAATGAGTCTCCCTCCAATCCTCATGCTGCCCTCTTCTTCATATAGTCCAGCTTCTTGGATAATTTGCTCAGCACTCAGATTGAATATTTATGATGAAAGGATACAACCTGATGCATACTCTTCCTGATTTTAAACCATGCATTATCCCCTTGTTCTGTTTGAATGACAGCCTCCTGGTCTGTGTACAGAGTAGTTTCTTCAAGTGCACAATTAAGTATTCTGGAATTCCCATTCTTCTGAATGTTATCCATAGTTTGTTGTGATCCACACAATCAAATACCTTTTCATACTCAACAAAGTAGAGGTAAACTAAACATCTTTCTGGTATTCTTTGCTTTCAGCCAAGATCTACTGACATCAGCAATGATATCTCTCATTCCACATCCTCTTCTGAATCCAGCTTGCATTTCTGTAAGTTCCCTGTCAATATACTGCTATAACCATTTTAAAATAATCTTCAGCAAAATTTTACTTGCATGTGATATTAATGATATTGTTCAACAATTTCCACATTCTATGGAATCACCTTTCTTTGTAATGGGTACAAATATGGATCTCTTCCAGTCAGTTGGCCAGGTAGCTATCTTCCAAATTTCTTGGCATAGATGAGTGAGTGCCTCCAGCACAGCATCTGTTTGTTGAGATATCTCAACAGGTATTCTGTCAATTCCTGGAGACTTGTTTTTCACCAGTTCCTTCAGTGCAGCTTCAACTTCTTCCTTCAGTACCATTGGTTCTTGTCCATATACCACCTCCTGAAATAGATGAATATTAACCATTTCTTTTTGGTACCATGACTCGGTATTCTTTCCATCTTCTTTTGATGCTTCCTGCATCAGTCAATATTTTGCCCATCCAAAACTGAACTCACTGCCATCAGTTGGATCTGACTCATAATGACCCCTCCGTGGGTTTCCAAGACAGTATCACTACAGAAGTAGTGCCCAATCTTCCTTCCAAGAAGTAGCTGGTGGGATTGAACTGCCAGCCTTCTGGTTAGCATACAAATGGCTTAGGCACTTGTATAATTGAAAGGCCACCAGACCTTTCAATATTGCAACTTGAGGCTTGAATTTTTCTTTAGTTCTTTCAGCTTGAGTAATGCCAAACGTGTTCTTCCCTTTTGGTTTTCTAACTCCAGGTCTTTGCACATTTCATTATAGTAATTGGCTTTGTCTGCGCGAGCTGCTCTTTGAAATCTTCTGTTCAGCTCTTTTATCTTTTCATTTCTTCCATTTGCTTTAGCTACTCTCTATTCAAGAGCAATTTCACAATCTGTTCTGACATCCAGTTTTTCTTTTGTTCCTTTCCTGTATTTTTAATGACTCTTTGCTTTCTTCATGTATGAAGTTCTTGTTGTCAACCCACAGTTCTTCTAGTTTTCAGTCATTGGTATTCAATGTGTCAGATTTATTCTTCAGATGGTCTCTAAATTCAGGTGGGATATAATGAAGGTCATATTTTGGCTCTTGTGGGCTTGTTTTAATTGTCTTCACCTTCAACTTGAACTAGCATATCAGCAGTTGATGGCCTGCTCCACAGTCAGCTCCTGGCCTTGTTTTGGCTGAAGGTATTGAGCTTCTCCATCGTCTCTTTCCAAGGATGTAGTCTATTTGACTCCTCTGTGTAGTCCATCTAGTGAGGTCCATGTGTATATCCACTGTAAAATATAGATGATGCCTTCATCCCTTGATTGGACATGCACAGGAAACAAGAACTCAAGGAAGTCCAGGCACCCATCATAGACACCCATTTATAAAATTTATTTACAACCACTGGGAGTAGACATTTCAGTAAAGGGAGAACACTTAAGCTATGACTCAGACCTATCTATTCCAAAGCTATTAGGTGCCAGAGGAAGAGAGTGAGACCACAGTAAAGGGGGTCAAATTACCCATATGACTATTTAGTAGCAAGGCCAGTGCGATGCACATTTCTAAAGTGGGCAACATTTGTCTTCTGGGCTTTCTTTACTCCCCCTTTTAGTATCTCCTTCCAATTTTAACATCTTCACTCATTCAGAAAACATTAACTGAACCCCTAATATGAGCCAAGGGATCTGCTGGAGGGCTCGTGGTGGGTAGAAAGAAAAAAATGATAAAAGGGGAGCTTATGATCTAGGAACTTATCACACTTTAAACCAATAATTACAATTTTTTTTTTTTCAGGAATTACATACTTTGTTTGTTAATTAATTAATTAATTTATTTATTTATTAGGATTTGGGTGAAGATTTACAGAGTAAATTCACTTTTCATACAGCAGTTCACATATACTTTGTCTCATGTCATTGACCAAAATTTAC
>NW_006921665.1:6561641-6568284 GCF_000298275.1 Orycteropus afer afer | reverse complement strand
AATTCTGCATCCTTTCCTTCAAGGCTCAGGGGTCCAAGATTATCTTCTGTGTCTGTGTTAATTGGTTTCCCTTTTCTTTGTTGAAGAGGGTCCGTGCAATCCTTCTGCCTAGTCCACCATCTTGCCCCGCCTCTTAATTACAATTTTTTTAAAAAAACAAACAAAATTGCCATTGAGTATATTCCAACTCATGGTGACTTCATGTATATCAATGTAGAACTGTGCTCCATAAGGTTTTCAGTGACTGATTTTTCAGACGTGGATTGCCAGGGCTTTCTTCCCATACATCTCTGGGTGGATATGAACCTTCAATGTTTTGGTTAACAGTCTAGTACCTTAATCATCTGCAAGACTTAGAAACTCTATTTAGGATACAATATGATAAGTACTTGTGGTAGTTAAATTTGTATGTCAACTTGGCTGGGCCTGGTTGAGTGGCTGGGCAGCTGGTGGTAGTTATTCCCCATCATGAGACTGGCAATCAGCTCCATGGTGGAATCTACCACAAGCAGCTGAGTAGCTGCCTTTGGGATGTGGTCTTCTTCCTGTATATGAGGAGAAGCTTTGGGGATAGTCTTGAGCTTATGGCATGCTTGGACCCTGCATTTAGTGGTGTCATTGTTCAGAAGCCTGCCATACTCTGCTGACCTTGGGACTTACAATGGACTTAAATTAATGGCCTGCCATGTGGTTTGGTAACATTGGGACTGGGCCTTTTCACTTGTCAACCTTGAGCTTGTTAGCCACAGCAGCCAGCAGCTGTCTGAGTGAAGAAATGCCTCTAGCTCCAGTGGGCCGGGAGCAAGAGGCAGAGCTGGGCCCCAAGGTTGAGGAACTTTCACCCAGCCCCTAGAGCCTGGCACCTTGAACTTGGACTTTTAGCCTCCAGATTGTGAGAGAATAAACTTCTGTTTGTTAAGGCCATGCCATTTGTGGTATATTCTTGTCAGAGCAGCACTAGGTAACCAGAACAGTACTAAAAGAAGGGAAGTCAATCAGGGTAGACTTCACAGAGGAGGTAAATATTTGTGAGAGATCCTAAGGAAGGAATAAGCTTTGTCAGATACAGAAAAAGAAAGGCTGTTCTAGGCAGAGGAAGTAGCAGGAGGTGAGAAAGTGTGGAGAGTTCTACTGGGTAGAGGACTGGAGAGTAATTCAGTGGGAGAATTGAAAGACGGTGACATGAGGTGAGTCTGGAATGTTGGATTAGAGCCAGGTTATACAGGGTTCTTGGCACATAATAGGTGCTCAATACTTACTCAGAGGTGAGATAAAAAGAAGTAACAAGAAGTACACAATAATAATAATAACAGTGATTGTTATGGGCTGATTTGTGTTCTCCCAAAAGGTATATTAAGGGCCTAATCCTCAATACTTGTGAATGTGACCTTATTTTGGAATAGGATCTTTGCAGATGTAATTAGTTAGGTCAACATGAGGTCATACTGGAGTAAAGTGGACGCAATTCAGTATAACTGGTATCCTTAGGGGACCAAACCCACAGGTGCCAAACAGTGCAACAACGATGCTGATGATGGGCCTTGTAAGAAGAAGAGGAGAGACACAAAGACAGAGAGATACTAGAGAAAGACAGCCACGTGAAGATGGAAGCAGACATTGGAGTGATGTTCTCACAGGCCATCGGAATACCTGGAGGTACCAGAAGCTGGAAGAGACAAGGAAAGATTCTTCCCCTAGAGGCTTCAGAGTGACCACAGCCCTGCTGACAACTTGATTTTGGACTTCTAGCCTCCAGAACTGTGAGACAATACATTCCTGTTGTTTTAAGCCACTCAGTTTATGATACTTTGTTACTGCAGTCCTAGGGAACTAATAACAATGATAATGACAGCAAAAGTAATAGCTGTTTACTGGTGGTCTATCCATTGTTTTCAGATTTATGAAGCACTGGGAAAGAAATAAAGAATTACACACATCCAGCTACTTATTATATATTGCACTACCTTACTCTGGTGGAATAGTACCTAAGGCATTTGAATGCTAACCAGAAGGCTGGGGGTTCAAACCCAACAGCCACTCATCAGAAGGAAGACTGGGCAATCTACTTCTGTAGAGATACCGTTTCAGAAAACCAAGGAGGGGTCACTATGAGTCGGATCCAACTCCACAGCAGTGCTTTTGGTTTGGTTTTGGTTGGATCTATCTACTATAACTATCTATCTATCTATCATTTATCTATCACCTATTTACCTATGCAAGGAGCTCTGGTGGTGCCAAAGTTAAGGCATTTGGCTGCTAACCAAAAGGTCGTCAGTTCAAACCTACCAGCCTTGGGAGAAAGACATGGCAGTCTGCTTCTTTAAAGATTTATAACCTTGGAAACCCTACGATGCAGTTCTACTCTGTCCTACAGGGTGACTACGAGTCAGAATCAACTCAATAGCAGTGATTTACCTATCATCTATGTATCTGTCTATTATTTGTTATCTATTTATTATTGATCTATCTATCTATCTATCTATCTATCTATCTATCTATCTAAGACAGTAAAAAAGTAAAATAGAGTTTCGGACCTCCCTGATCTTGAGTCCTTCTTCTGATGGGATGGTAATGGGTGAGAACGTAATGTTAGACCATCTGTGTTGCCTGTCCCAGCATCTGCTCTGCAGAATGGTCACTCTGAAGATGGAACCAGTCCTCTGTGGGGTGCCGAGGGCAGCATCTTAGGTGGAAGTTCCCCTCCCAGGGGTCCATATCATGCCTATTCATTGACGCTTCCCTGCAGGGCAAGGGCATGACCTTAGACGGCGTTCACTGAGCTGACAAGGTCTGAGCCTTGTTCTTGGGGTGGAGAGGGCATCAAGTTACCTGGAAAAAGAGCGGTGCCTTCTTCAGAACAAGGGCTGAGTTAAGAGTACATATGTTAACACGAATAACCTTAAAGATTTTTGGTGATGAGCAACAGTAGTAAGCATGTATATAGATTTTCTGACATGATCTCTTCACCTGTTCAGAGGTCAGGTCACTGCCCAGGGCACCATCATCTGGCAGGTTGGTGGGAAGGAGCTGCTTTTGACACTGCAAGGAAAGTGTGTAACAGATCCTATATTTTGGGGAAACTCAATCTCTGCTGTAACTTGAGAGAATACTGGCAGACTTGCCATTAAGGAAGGATGTTTCCATTGACATGCATCATGAGAGTAGAACACAAGTACACCTTAGCCTATTTAGTGAGCACAGTGCTATGTTCTGCCATCCTACAAAGCTCAATGTGTACTCATTCAACTGTGCAAGTCTTTCTTGGAACTCCCTCAAAGCCTTCAGAGCCTGTTTATGAGCTATAAAATTGTCTCATTATAGTCATGCATAAAAAAGAATGATGCATAAAAGGAACATTGATAACATGGTAATGTTGCATACCACCACCCGTCTGTTGTACAGTGGTGGCATGCATCTTACAATAATGCTGGAAGCTATATCACTGGTATTTTAAACACAAACAGGGTCACCCATGTAGACAGGTTTCAGCAGAACTTTTGGACTAAGAAAGATTAGGATAATCTAGTTCCAAAAGGTAGCCAATGAAAACCAAGTATCACACAGGACAATGTCTGATACAGTGCTGGAAGACGAATCCCTAGGTTAGAAAGCACTCAAAATACACAGTGGCTGCAAAAATGGACTCAAGCATACCAATAATCATGAAGATGATGCAGGACCAGGCAGCATTTTGTTCTGTTGTGCATAAGGTCACCATGAGTTGGAATTGACCCGATGGCAATTAACAACAACAATATAGCATAGAGAAAGAGGTAAAAAAAAAAAAAAAAAAAAAAAAAAAAAAAAAAAAAAAAAAAAAAACAGGGATTAAGAAAAACAAGAGACCTAGAATCAAGGAATTACTTAAAAGTGAGGTGTTTTGTTGGCTAATATCAAACACGTAGAATCAAGAAATGGACTTTTCCACTATCTGAGTTTTGCATTTCACTATGAAAAAGCAGAAGAGTTTTCACATTGAAACATCTCAGTGACTGATAACCTCAAATTATTGAGAAAAATTTGCAAAATTGTACAACTCCAATGTCAGTTAGTTTGATGGGATCAAGCTGACTGCTGTCTTTCCTGCCTGATGTGTTTTCTGTCAACATTTTCTTCAGCAGCATTAGTTCTGCCTGCCAAGTGTTGCAGCTGCTCATGAACCTCAGACTCAGAATGGCTGAAAGGCTTGATATGTATCTGGAGGAACATGAATTATCTGGATGCTGAGGTGTAGATCGTTCTCTGAGAGAGTGTTGTCACCAATGCACTTGTTGTTAGTTGCCTTCCAGTCTACTCCATCTCACGGTGACCTTATGTATAACAGTACACATTATTCAGTCCTATGCCATCTTCATGATTGTTGGTATGGTTGAGTCTGTTGTTGTGACTATTGTATCAATCCATCTCATTGAGGGTTTCCCTCATTTCCACTGACCCTCTACTTTATCAACCATAATATCCTTTCCTAGCGATTGGTCTTTCCTGATAACATGTCCAAAGAAAGTCAGTCAGTTGAAGTCTCCCGATCCTCTGTTGTAAGAAACATTATGGCTGTATTTCTATCCATTTTTTTTTTTTAAGGTATAGTAAAACTTTAGGTTAAAAGCCTGAAATTCCTCAAAAACACATTTATCATCACTGCTTCCAGTGACAGTTATGAAATACAATATTAGCAAAAAATTGGGTTTTAGTAAAATATGCATTAACTACTCACTTATCAGCAATAATTCATATAGTCTTCTATTACCCAGTCATTTTTGAGGACGGTGTTCAGTTTCTATGTGTTTGCTCTTTTTCCGTTGATCTTTCTATCATTTATTCATTATTTGATAGCATTGTGATCTGAGAAGATGCTTTGCAGTGTTCCAATATTTTTAAATTTATTAAGGCTTGCTTTATGGCCTAACATGGTCTATCATGGAGAATGTTCCATGTGCACTGGAAAAGAATGTATATTGTGCTGTCGTTGGATGAAGTGCTCTGTAGATGTCTATAACGTCAAGTTGGTGGATTGTATTGTTTAGCTCATCTTTGTTGAGGTTCTTTCCAGTTGTTCTATCTTTGATTGAAAGTGGTGTATTAAAGTCTCCCACTATGACTGTGGAGTCATCTATTTGCCTTTTCAACTCTTTTAAAGTCTGATTTATATATTTTGGGGCTCTTTCATTTGGTCCATAGATATTTATTATGGTTATATCTTCTTGTTCAATTGATCCTTTAATCATTATATAATGCCCTTCCTTGTCTCTTATAAAGACAATTTGATCAGAAATTAATATTGCCACTTCTGCTCTTTTTTGGTTGCCAATTGCTTGATATCTCTTTTTCCAATCTTTGTTTTCAGTCTATTTTTGTCTTTGTCTCTAAGGTATGTCTCTTGTAGACAGCATATTGAGGAGTTACGTTTTCTTATCAAGTCTGGAACTCTCCATCTCTTGAGTGGTACATCTCATCCATTGACGTTCAGTGTAATTATCAATAAGTATGAATTGGTTGTTGTCATTTTGTTATGTGTTTTTTCATGATGTCCCTGGTTTCTTTGTTCTACATTATTTCCTGTGCTGAGCTCATTATATTTATGAATCATGTTATCATTTCCTTCGTTGCTATTGTATTTGCCAAATATTTGTGTTTGTCCTCTTTTTTATTGTGATGTGAAGGTTTATAATTTTTCCTTGAGGTTACTCTCTGACTTATAATTTTCTCCCCAAGTTTAGAACAGTCCATTCTATCTTGCAAGTCTCTTGACTTCCTCACCATTTAGGAGTTCTGTAACTACACTATTTTTCCCCTCTTTTTGGTTTGTAGTTGTCCTCCTTTGGCAATTGCTGTCTCTGGTTCCCTGTTTACAATATTGTAAGTTTATTTTACTTTGGATACATCCATAGCTGTGTTGGTTTCTGGGTTATGTCATCTTGTGTATTAATGGTCAGTTGTTGTTTGCTATTATTGGTTCTCTGTTCAAAGGACTCCCTTAGTATCTCTTGTAAGGTTGGTCTTATACTTGGAAATTCTTACAGAACATACAAATACACTTGTAGAAACATTGTCTGCCAACCTTATACATGGTCATAGGGACACTTCCCCCTGCATAGGCATACCTAATCTTTAAGCCTGCCACCCATATATCTGCCTGTAGATCAATGTTTGCCATCACTGAGAACGCGGTACACTGTATGTGCAAAAGGGTTCATCTTTGTTGTCTGTACCTCCCATGCATTTCTCTATGTCTTCCTCTTCCTCAGTGCCACCTTGTTGATCCCTCACATTTGGTCCATTCTTCTCCCCTTCACCAAAATCAGTACTTGTCTCTACCTATCTAGCAGTGTCTCCTCCTCTCCCCTCTCACTCCTGGTAATCAACAAAGAATATTTCCTTCCATATATAAACCTTTCCTTGACTTTTTAAAATAACAGGGTAATACAATATTTGTCCTTCTGAGATTGTTCTATCTTTCTTTTTCACTTTCCAACTTTTGCATTCATATGCAACGCAGCCACTGCAATGGAGTCACATCCGACTCATAGCGACCCCTCCTTGGGTTTCTGAGGCAGTATCACTATGGAAGTAGATTGCCCAATCTTCCTTCCAAGGTGTGGCTGGTGGGTTTGAACCACCAGCCTTCTGGTTAGCAGTCAAATGC
>NW_006921665.1:6541118-6558811 GCF_000298275.1 Orycteropus afer afer | reverse complement strand
TCTCTAAATTCAGGAGGGATATATTCAAGATCATATTTTGGCTCTCTTGTACTTGTTTTAATTGACTTCAACTTCAAGTTGAACTTGTGTATGAGCAGTTGATGGTCTGTTCCACAATCAGCTCCTGGCCTGGTTTTGGCTGAAGATACTGAGCTTTTCTACTACCTCTTGCCACAGGTGTAGTCAATCTGATTTCTGTGTGTTCCATCTGGTGAAGTCCACGTGTAGAGCTGACATTTGTGTTGTTGAAAAATGGTGTTAGCAATGAATAAGTCATTGGTCTTGCAAAATTCTACCATGAAATTTCCAGCATTATTTCTGTCACCAAGGCCAAATTTTCCA
Source organism: Orycteropus afer afer (assembly GCF_000298275.1). Lineage (NCBI taxonomy): Eukaryota > Metazoa > Chordata > Mammalia > Tubulidentata > Orycteropodidae > Orycteropus > Orycteropus afer. The sequence continues at coordinate 6,558,469 of NW_006921665.1, read as the reverse complement.
ATTACTGATGATTCTTCTTTGTTTCCAACTTTTGCATTCCAGTCACCAGTGATAATTAACACATCCTGATTGCATGTTTGGTCAATTTCAGACTTCAGAAGTTGATAAAAATCTTGAGTTTCCTCATCTTTGACTTTGGTGGTTGGTGCATAAATTTGAATAACAGTCATATTAATGGGTCTTCCTTGTAGGCGTATGGATATTGTCCTATCATATTTCTAGTTGAAATATGTTGCCAAAATGTGTTTCTTCTTCAAAATAGAGGTGGGTATTTTGTATCCTTCTATCCTTTCCCTTCCCTGAAATTGGCTCCTGCCAGTCCTGCTGTGTCTGGCATCTAAGAAATACCAGCCTAAAAGTTTACTAAGAAGTTCTTTCCTGGCTAAAGAGGAGGTCTGAGAACATTGTACCCAAGGTCTTTTGTCCTGAGCATGAGTAGAACTCACTGGTGTGAAGCCATCAAGCAGCATAGTCCTAACCTATTGCTCTTCCTCAGGTCTTTGAGGATGAGTCCTGGACACTAGAGTACAGCCCTGGGGCCCTGATGGCAAGTGGGGGAGTCTAGTTCTCTCACTGGAATGCTACTAATCCCTTCTCCAGGCCTGCATCCAATTTAGCATAATCCCTTCAATTGGCCTTGGTTTAAAATGACTCTCTGGTTTAAAATGTGCTTTTACTTGTCAAAAGCTATTTCTTCCCAGAATTTTAAATATAAGATCTTGGCCTACCTCCTTCTGGTAGGAACCTTTCTAATAATCAATGCTTGGTCCAACTAACCTTAAATTCCATGCTGTCTGCTTTGGTCTTGTAAAACCATACATTGTTGTTGTTGTTGTTAGGTACCATCGAGTTGTCTCCAATTCATAGAGACATTATGTACAACAGAACAAAACACTGCTGGTCCTGTGCCAGCCTCACGAACCCTGTTATATCTGAGCCCATTGTTGCAGCCACCGTGTCAGTCCATCTCATCGAGGGCCTTCTCCTTTTCTGTTGACCCTCCACTTTACCACACATGACATTCTTCACTAGAGAATGGTCCCTTCTGACAACATGACCAAAATAGGTGAGACGAAGTTTGGCCATTCTTGCCTCCAAGAGGCATTCCGGCTGCACTTCCTCCAGGACAGATCTGTTAGTTCTTTTAGTACATGGTACTCTCAGTATTCTTCACCAACATACAACTCAAAAGCATCAACTCTTGTTCGATCTTCCTTATTCATTGTCCAGTTCTCACATGCGTATGAGACAATTGAAAATACCATGGCTTGGATTAGCCACACCTTGGACTCCAAGGAGACATCTTTGCTTTTCAGCACTTGAAAGAGGTCTTTTGCAGCAGAATTCCCCAATGCAATACATCATCTGATGTCTTGACTGTTGGTTCCATTGATGTTGATTGTAGAACCAATAATATGAAGTCTTTGACAACTTCAGTCTTTTCTCCATTTATCATAATGCTGCTTATTGGTCCAGGTGTGAGGATTTTTGTTTTCTTTATATTGAGGTATAATCCATAGTGCAGACTGTAGTCTTCAATCTTCATCAAAGTGCTTCAAGTGGTCCTCACTTTCAGCAAGCAAGGTTGTGTCATCAGTATTGCAAATTGTTAACAAATCTTCCTCCAATCATAATGCTGCATTCTTCTTTATATAGTCCAGCTTCTCAGATTATTTGCTCAGCATACAGATTGAATAAATATGGTGAAAGGATACAACCTTGACACACTCCCTTCCTGACTTTAAACCATGCAATGTCACCTTGTTCTGTTTGAACAGCAGCCTCCTGATCTATGTACAGGTTCCTCCTGAGTACAATTAAGTGTTTTGGAATTCAGATTCTTCTCAATGTTATCCATAATTTGTTATGATTCACACAATCAAATACATTTGCATAGTCAATAAATCACAAGTAAACATCTTTGTGGTATTCTTTGCTTTCAGCCAAGATCCATCTGATATCAGCAGTGATATCCCTCATTCCACATCCTCTTCTGAATCCAGCTTGCAGTTCTGGAAATTCTCTGTCAATATACTGCTACAACCATTTTTGAATTATCTTCAGTAAAATTTTACTTGCATGTGATATTAATGATATTGTTTGATAATTTCCACATTCTGTGGAATCACCTTTCTTTGGAATGGGTACAAATATGGATCTCTTCCAGTCAGGTGTCCAGGTAGCTGTCTTCCAAATATCTTGGCATAGCTGAGTGAGTGCCCCCAGCGTGGCATCCATTTGTTGAAACATCTCAGTGAGTATTCTGTCAATTCCTGGAGCCTTGTTTTTCACCACTTCCTTTAGTGCAGGTTCTTCCTTCAATAGCATTGATTCTTGATTATATGCCACTTCCCAAAATGGGTGAATATTGACCAATTCTTTTTGGTATAGTGACCTTGTGTATTCCTTCCATCTTCTTTTGATGTTTCCTGTATCATTCAATACATTGGCCATAGAATCTTTCAATATTGCAACTCAAGGCTTAAATTTTTTCTTCAGTTCTTTCAGCTTGAGAAACACTGAGTGTGTTCTTCCCTTTTGGCTTTCCAACTCCATGTCTTTGCACATTTCATTATAATAATTGACTTTGTCTTCTTGAGGTGCTCTTTGAAATCTTCTATTTAGCTCTTTAACATGTCGTTTCTTCCACTTGCTTTAGCTACTCTTCATTCAAGGGCAGGTTTCAGAGTCTCTTCTGACATTCATTTTGGTCTTTTCTTCCTTTCCTGTCTTTTTAATGACCTTTTTCTTTCTTCATGTATGATGTTCCTGATGTCATCCCACAGTTCTTCTAGTTTTCAGTCATAGATTACTACAATGTTAAAATCATAGCCCCTTCCATTTCCTAGCTGAATGACCTTGGGCAAATTGCTTAATATCTATGTGCTTCAGTTTCCTAATTTGCAAACTTATATCTTAGGCTTATTGTAAGGATTAGAAAAGATATAAAATCTAAAGTGCTTGACATAAACATATAGCATGTGGTCCAATTAAGCCAAATCATGGAGTTGCAGTCAAGCTGAATCATGGTGACCCCATGTGTGCAGAATATAACTGTGCTCCACAAGTTTTCAATGACTGACTTTCAGAAATAAATCACCAGGCCTTTCCTCTAAAGTGCCTCTGGGTGGACTCAACCCACCAACATTTTTGTTATCAGCCAAGCACATTAACTGCACACTGAGGGACAAAAAAAAAAAAAAAAGAAAGAAAATGGTATCATTGAGAACATATAAACCAGGTTCTTATGCTTATGGCTTAGAAATAGCTCATTGTATGGTAAAGAAATCCTTTGATGGGCTGGTATTCAATAGATATGTCCATCTTCATCTGATTGACAGACTGTTAGTCATGGTGTGAAGGAACTATTTGTAGGATGAGATATTTAATTGTATCACTTATCACAGTCCTACTAAATGCCCCAAAATGACACTGGAACTGGAAGGGGAGTTAGGATGGATAACTGGGAATTCATACCAGAAGGACAGCCTGGGATAGGTACATGTTTCTAAAAACTGAGATTTAAGTATTTACCAATATTGCTCATTCATTAATTTGTTCAACAAACATTATTTGTTTAGTGTTCTATCTTAGCTTCTGATTATATAAAAATGAGTAAAATTAAGCCCTAAGCCTCAATAGACTCTTAAGGACTTAGATCAAGCCAACTTATTGATTTTTAAAATTTAACTTTATCTAACACTCCTCAGAAGGAAGATGGGGCAATCTACTTCTGTAGTGATACTGCCTCGGAAACCCAAGGTGGGGTCACTATGAGTCAGGTCTGACTCGACGGCACATAACAACATAACAACAAGTCATTTGGTTTTGCGGAATTCCAAACAATACTTCCAGATTCAAATTGATTTCTAATCATGGGGACCTTTACGGGATATTTAAGAACCTCTGGGACTACATAGAATTTGTTGGAAAAAATAGTTGTGTCATGTGTTACTTTTTGGAGTGTGTGTAACTCATTGCTATTAAACTATGCTCTGGTAGTCCAAAGCCCAGCCTACAAATTTTTCTCCAGCCAAGTCACCCTTCAAAAGTCTATCATCACTCTCATTCCTAGTCTCCAGTTAGTTGTTATTTATTTTCCAGCTCCTTTGTGTTTAGGTGGGGCAAATAACTAGTTCTAGCCAGTAGAATGTGAGCAGAAGAGATGTGTATCACAACCTGGCTTATACAATAGAATATCTGTGTCTTCCACATACTGTTTCTTCCTGTTCTGTACCAACTTTGAAAGCCAGGAGTTAAAGACAGTGGTACTGCAAGGTAAAAAGAGTCTAGGTTCCTGAGTCATTGCTTAAAAGAGAACTTCCCAATCTAATATGGGCTAGGGAATGAGCAAAAAATAAACCCAAGACACTGAGGTGTTGGGGTTGCTTTGCATAATTTACCCTGACTAGGGAGCCCTGGAAGGAGCTCTGGTGGTATAGTGCCTAGGGCATTTGATTGCTAACCAAGAGGTTGGTGGTTCAATCTCACCAGCTGCTCCACAGAAGGAAGAAGATGGGGCAGTCTACTTCTGTAAACATTTACCGCCATGGAAACCCGATGGGGGTCGTTGTGAGTTGGAATCAAGTCAATGGCAGTGAGTTTTGCTTTTTGGAAGGAGCCCTGGTAGTGGGGTGGTTAAGGACTTGGCTGCTGCTAATCAGAAGGTCAGTGGTTCAAACCCACCAGCCGCTCTAGTGAGAAAAGATGTGACAGTCTGCTTCTGTAAAGATTACGGCCTAGGCAATCCAATGGTGTAGTGCTGCTCTGTTCCATAAGGTCATTAGGAGTCAAAATTGCCTTGATAACAACAGGTAATACACTCTGTATATGTGTGTGTGTCATGGGGCAGTGGTAGCACAATGGTAGAATTCTTGTCTTCCATGCAAGGAAGACCCAGGTTCAATTCTAGGCCGATGCACCTAATGTGCAGCCACCATTCGTCTGTCAGTGGCAGCTTGCTTATTGTTATGATGCTGAACAGGTTTCAATGGAGCTTCCAGATTAGGACAGGCTAGGAAGAAGCCCTGGTGAGTTACTTCTGAAAAATCAGCCAATGAAAACTCCATGGATTACAATGGTGCCATCCTGGTGTACATGGGGTCACCACATGTCAGGGGCTGACTTGAAAGCAGCTAATAACAATATACTCTTTAGCACTTCTGCTTGGTCATATCTGGTCTCTACATCCTTAATACTACTCTAGATTTTAATGGATAAAAATATATTTTAATGGAAAAGAAGTCTCAAAGAGTAGAAATCCCCTTCGTGAAAGTTGACATTTCTTTTCCCTCTGTAGCTGAGCATTGGAGAGGACATTTTGCTTGTTTAGAAAGGTTTTCATAAATCCTTTGTCATATTTTGGGGAAAGGTGGCCATGAAGGTGTAAAGGTGACTTTTTGTACACCAATTAAATTACTTGATTCAGGACTTCAGGGCAGAGAGAGAACTAGCAGCAGACTTGGATGTTCTGAGCAGCCCATCAGTGACTAATAACCACTTTGCTACATGTGGGTACAGATGACCATTCTTATCCTTTTCCATGTGCACTAGGTTAGATTTTGTTCCACTCAAAAAATATGAAAATGTCACTGGTCAACTGCTTCTAAATTCTGTAAGTTTTTGTCTCTATTTTATGTTTTGGAGCAGAAAACAGTTCACAGTCAGAGAGAGAAGTAATTTTCCTGTTGCTAATAAGCTATGTATGTGCAAAGGTTAGTTTCTGAAATATTTTGGACTCTGTGACTCCAAGGGAAAGATTTGTTAAACTATAATGGATAATTGTGAGAAATGAGAAATTAAAAGTTTTGGAGTCTTTTATATATTTCAAGTTTAAAAACAATTTGGTCTCTGCATCATTAAAACTAAACTTTCACCTGCTACAAATTTCCTTCTTTTTTCCAAAGGCCATTGTTTGTTTGAACAGAGAGGAAAGGAAGCTATCACTGGCCTTCTACAGAGTGCAAATGAGAGCAAAAATCAGCAGGGCTACACATGTTAATGAGGAATGGCTGCTGATCAGAGAGTGAACTTGGACACAGAAACTTTCTCTTGGATTTGAAAAAATTTTCAACTGGTCATTGGTGGTCAAAATAATATGAATTAGTTTAACAAAAATAAATATGCATTAATGCAAAATGTTTTCAATAATTATGATCATACTTTGCAAATGTTGTGTTATGACTTAAGCATCACATTTAAGCAGTCAGTCTGTACTTAGAATTTCTAGATGTTAATACATATTTATTTGAGGACTAAGGTATGCCTGACCCAAACCATGGTGTTTTCAATTGCCTCATAGGTATGCAAAAGCTGGACGATGAATAACTGAGGCTGAAGAAGAATTGATGCATTTCAATTGTGGTGTTGGTGAAACATATTGAATATACCATGGACTGCCAAAATAATGAATAAATCTGTCTTGGAAGAAGTACAGCCAGTATGTTACTTGGAAGTGAGGGTGACAAGACGTCATCTCATGTGCTTTGGACATGTTATCAGTTGGGATCAGTCCCTAAGAAGGACATCATGCTTGGTAAAGTAGAGGGTCACTGAAAAAGAGAAAGACCTTCAACAAGATGGATTGACACAGTGGCTGCAACAATGGGCTGAAACATATGAATGATTGTAGAGATGGCACAGGACTGGGCATTGTTACATTCTGTTATACATTGGGTTGCTGTGAGTCAGAACTGACTTGACAGCACCTAATAAAAACCCACCAGCTGCTCCATGAAGACTGGGCAAAGTACTTCTGTAGAGATACCGCCTCCGAAACCCAAGGAGGGGTTGCTATGGGTTGGAACTGACTCGATGGCAGTGAGTAAGTGTGTGTGAGTGAGTAAAAACAAATACATATTGTTACACATATACTTTGAAGAATATATAGCCAAGAGCTCTGGTAGCATAGTGCCTAAGGCACTTGACTGCTAACCAGAAGGTTGGTGGTTCAAACCCACCAACCACTCCTCTGAAGGAAGGTTGGGCAATCTTCTTCCATAGTAATACTGCCTTGGCAACCCAAAGAGGGGTCGCTGTGAGTCGGGACAACTTGACGGCACATAACAACACAACAACAACATAGAATTTATATAGACACATGTAAAATTTCTTCCAAAATATAGACAAATACAGTAGTTTCTTGATCTAAGAACTCACCTAAGTAATAGCTGTTAATCCATTCTTCATATATCTGACATTTTATACATCAACTCATTAAATAGTTTTTCCATCCAATAATATTTCATTTGATCTTCATGACAACTCTGCAGGGTAGGGATAATTATCCTCATTATATAGATGAGGAAACTGAGGCTCAGAAAATGGCATTAGGTAACTACTGAGACAGATGCTTGAACTAGAGAAATCTGAACTGTGGTGACAAATATTGTCAGCTGTTGTCGAGTTGACTCTAATTCATGGTGACCTCAAGTCCAGTAAAGTGAAATATTGCCCAGTCCTGCATCATCCTTACAATTGCCAGTGTGTTCGAGTCCATCACCACTGTTTGTTAGTGAAGGTAACAAATAAACTCCAAAAATTCAGTGCTTTTAAGAATAAAAAGTTTATTATTCAGGTAATAGTCCAAGACAAGGGTTCAGGCAGTGGCAATCCTACTCAGTGCAGTCATTGAGAGACTCTGGCTAATGATCTTTGTCACCTTTACCAGGGAGCTTATAAGATTGTCCTGGGTGTTTGTGATGGTTAATTTTATATGTCTACTTGGCTAGGCTATGGTTCTCAGTAATTTTTCAAAACACTAGACTAGCTGACACAGAAAAGTAACCATCACAAATTCTAGTTCCTGATCTTAAGAAACAAGCGCTACCTGGCTAGTACACTCTCCTCTGGGATCTGAACTCCAACTCCATGAAGTCCCTTTTACAAACCCAGAGACACCAACACCAACTGAGAAGGGTCCCTTTCCTTTCCTTAAGGCCACTCCCTCAAATTTTAGGTTTAAGCCTAAAAGAAGAATCCAGCCTCTTCCTTTTGTTTCCACAACCTGAAAGTGTTAGGTGCTTCCTGTAGTTGCTACATCCACCTTCTTTTGCTTTTCAGTTACCTTCTTAACAATTTCATACTAATTCAACACTTATATGTGTTAAATTCTCATTTTGAATCCTTGGTTATGAGATGGTTTCTCCACTACTACCCTTCTATCACCACACCACAGACACACCACATAAGCTGTATGTATGTGTCCTGGCATGAGGGTTAGAGAGATCATTTTCCAGTCAAGATGGTGAATAGCCTGTGATGAGCTCTAGAGTAAGGGTAGATCCCAAGGGTCTAAGGCTCTCTTGAAAGCGTCTGATGTCCCTACTGTGGGTCACTGCAGAAGAGCTAATACCTTTGATGGAAATTAGGAATGCAGAAGGTGGGCCTTTGGCTAGGTTAGGAGCTTTTTCTCTCTTGGGAATAAAATATCGAGGAATTTATATAGAGGGATCCAGGTACAGCAGTCCTAGGTGATGGGGGAAGGGTGGATTCTGCATCATAAAGGTAGCTAGGAGCTGAGCTCTGAGGTGAAAGCTGTCATCAAGCATTTATCTCCATTTTCTTCTGTGGTGCCTGCAAGAAACTACTGGCTTAAACATGGTAGTTTAGTTCTGTTAGGGAGGATTAAGGGGCAAGGCTTGTATCCATATCCGAACTAAATGCTAAAGGTTAGCAGTGACTTCCTTTCTTGAGAGTGGGTAGCAGCTGTAATTCATAAGAGTTCCTCATTGGGGAAAGTGGATCTCAGATGACAGAACATAGGGTTGAAGACAAGAATAATCAAAGGATGCTAAAATTATTGGGTAAAAGTCTGGACAGAGTCAGGGTATTACATAGTCTGAAAGTCTCTCTCCACAAATTACTTATGAATTACAAAGGGAATCATAGTAACTAAAACGAAGAAATCTAACCAAATGATCAAAGTTGACATCACCAATAAGGGACAAACTGACATCATGTGTTTCCTAATTTGATGCACTGAGAAGGATACTACATCACTGATGTAGTACTGACAAAAAAAGAAAACACAACCTGAATGTAATCAGTACAAACCCGTATGTTGAATATTCTACAAGGCAACTGGCCCACACAGTCAATGTCAGGAAAAGATACAGAAAGGCTAAGGAATTCTTCCAGATTAACAGAGACTAAAGAGACATGACAACTAAATGCAATATATGATCAATTTTGAATTTTGGGTTGGAGGGAAAATTGCTTTAGGTACGTCTTTTGGGATGATTGTTGAAATTTGAATATGGACTATATATCAGATAATAATATCAATGTTAAATTTTCTGAATTTGATAATTAATTGTACTATTGTGATGTCAGAAAATCTCCGTGATTTTAGGAAATGCACACTGAAGTGTTTAGAGGCAAAAGGGCTTGATGTCTGCAACGTACTCTCAAGTTGTTTAGGAAAAAAATTGGGGAAGGTGAATCTCAGATGACAGCTGTGAGAGAGAAAGAGGACAGAGGACAAAATGATAAAGTAAATGGTCCAAAAAGTTAACATTGGTAAATCTTAGTAAAGCGTTCTTTATATTATGGAAGTTTTTGCATTATTGTTTTTTAGTATGATAAATATATGTAATAACACACTTGCCATTTCAACATTCCTCACATGTACAATTCAGTGACATTAATTATGTTTATCATATTATTTAACCACCATTATTATCTGTTTCCAAAGGCAAAGAGTCCTCTTTTCTCCCTCCTTCCTGCCTGCCCCTAATAATCACTAATAAAATTAGGTTTGTATACACTACTCTATCCTAGTTATTTCATATAAATAGAACTGTATATAGTTGTTCTTTTCTATAACAGACTTATTTCACTCAGCATAATATTTTGGGGGTTCATCCATCACAGCATGTGCCAGAACTTCATTTCTCTTTATGACTGAGTAATGAGTCATACATATATATAATTTTGGTTATCCATTTATCCACTGTGGTAGTTAAGGTTGTGTGTCAACTTGGCTGGGCCTTGTTTTAAGTGGCTGGGCAGCTGGATGTAGTTATTCCCCATGGTGAGATTGGTAATCAACTCCGTGGTGGAATCTACTGGAGCTACTGAGTAGCTGCTTTAGGGATGTGGGCTGCTTCCAGTATATAAGAAGCAACTTTGAGGATGGTCTTCAGCTTTTTGGCATGTTTGAACCCTGTGCGTAGCCAAGTCTTTGTTCAGCAGCCTGCCATGTCCCGCTGATCTTGGGACTTTTTCTGGACTTAAATTAGTGGCCTGCCATGTTGCTTGGTAATGTTGAGACTGTGCCTTTTTATTTGTTAACCTTGGGTTTGTCAGCCTCAGCAGCCAGCAGCTGTCTGAGTGAAGAAAAGCCTCCAGCTTCAGTGGGCCAGGAGCAGGAGGCAGAGCTGAAGCCCAAGGTTGAGGAGCTTTCACCCAGCCCATAGAGCCTGGCACTTTGAACTCGGGCTTCTAGCCTCGAAAACTGTAAAAGAATAAACTCCTGTTTGTTCAAGCCATCCATTTGTGATATTATTTCTGATAGAGCAGCACTAGGTAACCAAAACATCCATTGATAGACATTTATGCTTTTTCTACCTTTTGCTTATTGTGAATAGTGCTGCAGTAAACACTGGTATGTTAAGTATTTGTTTGCATTCCTGCTTTCAGTTCTTTTGGGTATATACTGAAGAGTAGAATTGCTGGATCAGTTGGGCAATCTACTTCCGTAGTGATACCACCTTGGAAACCCAAGGAGGGATCATTATGAGTAGGGACCGACTCGATGGCACATAACAACAACAACAACAACAACATGGTAATTCAGTTAAGGTTTTTGAGGAACTGCTCAACTCTTCCACAGCAGCTGTACCATTTTACAATCCTACCAGAAATGAATAGGGGTTCCAATTTCTCCACATCCTTGCCAATACTTGTTGTTTTCTGTTTTTTCAATCATGCTTTTCTACTATTCTTGCAATGAGTCTGCAAATTATAAACTATTTAAACATAAAAAATTAATAATTGGGGCTGATAGATGCAACCAGCCCGAAAGACATTTCCTATCACCTATGGCCTCCTCCCTACCACCCTGCTCCTGTCCTATACAGAACAGAAACTGAGTAGCAAAAACAGGGTGGAGATGGAGAAGAAGAAAAATGCAAAGTGGAGAAAAATAAATCAGTCAAGTCTATTTCCCCCTGTGGCTTGCAGCCTGAAGCAGTTCTTAGCTGGGTTTGAGAAGAAGGGTTAATACTGTATCAAGCTGGAATTCTCCCTGGGTGACACAAACAGCTAGAGTATTAGCCAAAAAGTTGGTCCTTTGAACCCACTCAGAGGCACCTTGGAAGGCAGGCCTGCCAGTCTGCTTCTGAAAGTCACAGACTTGAAAACCATATGGAACAGTTCCACTTCGCACACATGGGTTTGCAATAAGTCAGAATTGACATGACAGCAACTGACAACAGCGGCAATATATGGCATGGACATTTTAATATCTGAAATGAGATTATGTTTGTGCCCTGAAGTGACCATTGAACTCCTGGGGCGTGCAGGGACTTTTCTCTAAGGACAGAGGTGTGGCCCTACTAATGCCTTGATTTTAAACTTCCAGCCTCCAGAACTGTGACAGAATAAATTTGAATTGTTTTAAGCCACCTAGTTGATGGTCATTTGTTGTAGAAGCACTAGGAAATTAAACCAGTGACCCAAATTTTCATTTCTGAAGGATCAGATTCCTTTTATAAAAAAATTTGTATTGTGATTTGGGTGAAAGTTTACAGAGCAATTTCATTTTCCATATAGCAGTTCATACACACATTGTCTCATGATATTGGCTCCAGTTTCCCACAAAGTAACAGCTCTCTTCCCACTTCCTCCCTATAATTACCTCTTCCCTGTGTCCTTCCCTCCCATGCGCTCCTGCCCCCATGCAGTCTCCTTGTGCATACAGTGCCCTTTTGTTCTCCCATGATTGATCTCTCCAAGGAGTATATCTACCTGATGTAAATGTTAAGCCCATATGCTAGTCTTTTATTTGACTGTCAGTCACAGGAGTGGGTTCAGTTCCAGACCTGAAGGACAACTAGGGGCCATAGTCCACCAGGCTCTATCAGACCAGCAAATCTGGTCTTTTTTTTTCCCCTATAATTTTGAGTTTTGTTCCACATTATTCTCCCAGTGTATCCAGGATATCCTACACAGATTCCCCTCTGAGTGGTTGACAGTGGTAATTGGGCACCATCTAGTTTTTCTGGTCTCATTGTCATATAGGCTGAGGATCTCATGGTGTACCAGTCCCTTGGACTAATTATTTCCATGTGACTTTAGTTTTTTTGTTCTTCTTTGCTCTGGACAAGGAGAGACCCATCGTTGCATCTGGATGGTCGCTTGCAAGCTTTTAAGATCCCAGTCGCTACTCACCAAAGTAGGATGTGGAACAATGTTTTTGTGTAGTATGTGATGCCAGTTGAGCTTGATGTCCCCTGGGACTGTGGTCCTGAGCCCACAGGTCCAACTATTCACTTCCTCCGTGTAGCTGGTTGTGGCCAAGCTACTTGTCAGTTCTACTATATACCTGGAAATTCTTACAGAACATACAAATACACTTGTAGGAACATTGTCCACCAACCCTATACGTGGTCATGGGCATACTCCCTGCTGCCTAGACATACCTAATAGTTCAGCCTGTCTACCAATCTATCCACACATGGATCAATGTTTGCCATCACTGACAACACAGTACTGTATGTGCAAAAGGGTTCATCTTTGTTATTTGTACCTCCCATGCACTCATTCTCTATGTCTTCCTCTTCCTCAATGCCACCTTGTTGATCACTCACATTTGATGCATTGCCCTTCCCTTCACCCAAATCAGTATTTGTCTCTACCTACGGATCAGAGTCCTTGATGTTCTTTTTTATTGGATTATAGCAGTTTTCTGTGTTGAGGTCCATTGGACAAGGTAGTACTAAGGTATTCCAGTGAATCTCCTGGGATCCAGATATAGAACTCCATTCCTCCACTGAATTTTTCCCACTAATTATTGGGATCAATAACCCAGCCAACACTGTTATCTGCTGTTGACTAGACAAATGAGGATCCCAAAATAACCATGACCCAGCTCCCTGGAGGGAGAATTTTTCCCTTGTGCAGGAAGACCTCCGAACTCCCCAAGTCCAAAGTGATGAGGCTAGTAAGGAAACATATCTCTAAAGTGTTATAGAGTGTAATAGTGAGAGGGGCGATCAACTCCACCCCTTGCTTCCCAGACCCAGGCATTCTGGCTAAAGGGAAAATGACCCTGTATACTGGCTGTGATTAAAGTCATATGAGACTGATGAAGGAGAGCACTCCAGATTCTCAGGGTGTCATCTCCCTGCTAGTACTGTCAGCAGGCTGGTCCACTGTTACATTAAGCCAGAAGTTTCTGAGTGATGTGGCCTTTGGATATGAGTCAATTACCACACTTTCTTTTCTATAAAATGTGCCCCTGGTCAGAAGTGATCGTGTAGCATAGCCTGGCAATAGGTGAGGCATACATCTAATAAACAATGGTGCTGGTGAAATCAGTGAGGACAGGGAAGGCCTGTCTTACTCTGTGAGGAAAAGTACTGCCTATCAGAAATATGTCTAACTCTGTGAGGAAAAGTACTGCCCTTCATGATGGAAGGAGTCTGTCTTAGTTACCTAGTACTTCTGTTCACACAAATGGGTAGCTTTAAAGAATAGAAATTTATTTCTTACACTTCTAGAGGCAACCAAATCAGGGTCTTGGCTGTGTTGATTACTTCATTGTGCATTCTTTGATTTCTTATTCTTAGGTGCCATGAAATTGGTTCCAACTCATAGTCAACCTATGTAAAACAGAACGAAACACTACGCAGTCCTGTGCCAGCCTCACAGTTCTTCTTATGTTGCAACCACTGTGGCAATCCATTCCACTGAGGATCTCCCTCCATTTTGCTGACTCTGTGCTTTACCAAGCATGAAATCCTTCTTTAGGGACTGGTCTCTCCTGATAACATGACCAAAGTATGAAAGACAAAGTCTTGCCATCCTTGCTTCTAAGGAGCATTCTGGCTGTACTTCTTCCAAGACAGATTTGTTCATTCTTCTGGCAGTCCATGGTATAGTCAGTATTATTCGCCAACACTATAATTCAAATACATCAATTCTTCTTCAGTCTCTCTTACTCTGTCCAGCTTTTGCATGCATATGAAGCAATTGAAAATACCATGACTTGCGTCAGGCCCATCTTAGTCTTCAAAGTGATATTTTTTGTTTTTAACACTTTAAAGAGGTCTTTTGCAGCAGATTTGCCCAATGTGATAATGTCATTTGATTTCTTGATTGCTGCTTCCATGGGTGTTGATTGTTGATCCAAGTAGAATGAAATCCTTAACCACATCAACCTTTTCTCTGTTTATGATGATCTTGCTTATTGGTCCAGGTGTGAGAGTTTTTGTTTTCTTTATGTTGAGGTGCAATCCATATTGCAGGCTGTAGTCTTTTATCTTCATCAGTAAGTGCTTCAAATCTTCTTCCCTTTTGGCAAACAAGGTTGTGTCATCTGCATATTGCAGGTTGTTGATGAGTCTTCCTCCAATCCTGATGCCCCATTCTTCTTTATATAGTCCAGGTTCCCAGATTATTTGCTCAGCGTACAGACTGAATTAAGTATGATGAAAGGGTAGAACCCAGATGCATGCCTTTCCTGATTTTAAACCACGCAGTATACCCTGTTCTGTTTGAATGACTGCCTCTTTGTCTATGTACAGTTTCCTCATTAGCACAATTGAGTGTTCTGGAATTCCCATTCTTTGAAATTTTACCCATAATTTATTATGATCCACACAGTCAAATGTCTGTACAGTCAATAAAACACAGTTAACATCTTTCTGGTATTCTCTGCTTTCAGCCAAGACATCCGTAATGATATGTCTCATTTCACGTCCTCTTCTGAATCCAGCTTGAATTTCTGTCTGTTCACTGTCTATGTACCGCTGCAACCATTTTTAAGCTATTTTCAACAAAATTTTACTTCAGTGTAATATTAATGATATTGCTTGATAACTTCCACATTCTGTTAAATCACTTTTCTTTGGAATGGGCACAAATATGGATCTCTTCCAGTTGGTTGGCCAGGTAATTGTCTTCTAAATTTTTGGCATAGATGAATGAGTGCTTCCAGTGTTGCATTTGTTTTCTGAAAACATTTCAATTGGCATTCCATTAATTCCAGGAGCTTCATTTTTGGCCAATGTCTTCAGTGCAACTTGGACTTCTTCCGTCAATACTATTGATTCTTAATCATATACTGCCTCTTGAAATGAGTGAATAAACAATGAGGTTAATCAACATCTACAGGGTGGGTCAATTTAACCACTTGATTGTTGAAAACTTCCTCCACAGTGAATATCTTACAGTGGAAGAAGCATGAACATTCTCATACTCTTTGCCCATTCTGAGATCTATCTTTATAATCCCAGACCTCCTTGTCATCTGTTTTTAAGTTTTGTTCTTTCCAAGTCATTGACCAGTTGGACAATCTATTACCCATCTTCCTTCCATGGATCAGAATGGATCTGCACCTGTAGCCATCTTTCCTGACTTCTGCTTGAATCTGCATAGGTGGCAGCACCTCACTCCTGTCTTCCCTATCTGCTTATTTCCTAGCTTTCTCACCCAAGATACAACCTCAGATCAAATGTGCTACTGCCCAAATTTAAGCAAACTAATGATGATTCCATCAGTAATGGTGAGTGAACAGATAAGAGCCCTGCAGAAGAACGTCACCCAGTGCTGCTTAGTGAATACCCAACTGTTTGAAGACAGCCCAGCTCACAGGTGCTAAGGTTGGTGGTGGCTGCAAATGGATATCAGATGACTCCAAATTATGCCCACTAGGAGAATTTCTCTTTATCATTTCCTCTCTGAATATGACATCATGGAATTGCTGTCCACTGCCATCTGATGTCAGCATGCTGTATCGATTCATCCATTCACCAAATCTGTGTCTTTCTCTCTCCCATTAACCAGTTACATGAAACTTCACATGAAGCCATAAGTGTGGGCTGTGGGAGAGGTGGCAAAGATATAGGGATGAGTATCATGGGACTCTGAACCATCTGCTTATGCAGTTTACTGTTGCTTTCTATAACTCCTCTGGGCCAATCTCACATATGCCATTTTATTTTTACAATGGAACACCATTTTGGATATTAAATTTCATGGTGGGTAGATCAGATAACACCCATTTCATGATAAGCAATCTGGGTTGATTAGTTACTTGTCCTTCCCTTGGTCAGGTATTTAGTTTCTCTCGGGGCCCATTAGCAAGTTAAGAACTACTTTTCAAATGGAGAAGCAGAAGATGGCATGCCTTACTCTCAAACTGTAGGAGTCCATGCTGAGATTCTCTTGTTGGGGCTTACTAGAAACCCTATACTTGATCTCTCAGCCATAGACATTTCTGCTGGATTATGAGGCTCAAGTGGCAGGCAAGTTCACACCATAGCCTAGATTCCACTCAAAATTGACAGCATTATGGGTTACCCATGAAATGGCTTGGAGCAACATGCTCAAATGTTCTACAAGGCCCGCCAAGATATGATAATTTTATTATGATTATTTCATCATAATAAAATTATAATAATACAATGAGTATTATGTTTATGTAATATAAATATGTAATATAATATAAAATAAATATCATAATACAATACAATTTTATTATGATAATTTATTACAATTATTTTATTTTTTGATGGGTCCTACAAGATACAACTTGTCTCTCACTTTAGAGGAGATAACCTGACTTGTCCCAGACAATTGTAACCCTAGAAACATCCCTGATATGACAAGCCACTGAACTTTGACAGAGTTTATCTTCCATACACTGGCAAGCATCCAGGGCACTAGAGTATCTAGGGTACCTACTACTCTCTGATCACCAAGTACAATTACCATGATGTCCTCATCATAATGGGCCAGCATGATGTTTTGTGGTTAATTAAGATTCCTCTGGACTATATTGTGACAAGTAGCAGAAGAGTTAATACACAATTTTCCCTCAACTTTCTTTGTTTCCACTTCATTGAAGGGGTTCCAATTATGTGAATTGGCTTAAGTTTGGGAACTAAGAGGACATGAATTCTTCAATGGAGATTTCAGTCAAGTTTCTGCCTACTGGGTCTAGAATTTTCCCACCTATAACATATATCAAATACTACCTTACTAGGCTATCAACCTATTTCACTTCTTGGGACACTGTGATCAGTTAGCTATCACTTTAGTTTCTTGTGGTCAAAACATTCTAATTATCACTCTACCTCCATGATTTATGATAATTGTCTTTGACAGTTAAGCATCACTACTTG
>NW_006921665.1:6528317-6536238 GCF_000298275.1 Orycteropus afer afer | reverse complement strand
AGATTATCTTCTGTGTCTGTGTTAATTGGTTTCCCTTTTCTTTGTTGAAGAGGGTCTGTGCAATCCTTCTGCCTAGTCTGCCATCTTGCCCCCTGACCTCTCACCAATGAATTTAAACCCTAGAAAACCCTACAGTGCAATTCTACTCTGTCACATGGGGTCACTATGAGTCAAAATTGACTCAACAGCACATAACAACAAAAAAATGAATTTCTAGTTAAGAAAGTGTCTTCTGGGGCCTCCCAGGGGTATACTAAGGTTAACTGAGAGAATAGATATATTCCAACATTCCCACTTCCATGAGTCATTGGACTCCTTTCTCTATAGTATTCTATGGGATTTTTGGCATTTTGACCTAATAGCTTATAGGACACCATTGTATCTAGGCTCTGATTAGCCTGATTAGTTAACTTAAATTATTGTTACTCTCAAGCACTCAATGCATAGCTAGGTGAGTGCACTTCTGCTATAAATTTGGCCAAAGGGAGTTGCACATTGCAAAAGGACATGGAAGCGGCATCCTCTGACCTCCTCCAACCTCAGGTGAGGGAGGCAGAATTACCATCAACAGCCCAAGGCTTATTCCTATGAGGCCAGACATGACACCACCCTCCAGCCTTTTCATCAATTCTGACACCAACCATTCCTCCCACAGCCCTCACTACTCTGCTGGGTTTGATAATTCATTGAGATGGATGCACAGAAGTCACAGACAATACTCACGATTATGGGGTTTATTAAGGAAGTTGTTGTTATGTTGTTATGTGCCATCAAGTTGGAGCTGACTCATAGAGACCCCTCCTTGGGTTTCCGAGGCAGTATCACTACAGGAGTAGATTGCCCCATCTTCCTTCCAAGGAGTGGCTGGTGGGTTTGGACCACCAGCCTTCTGGTTAGCAGTCAAGTGCCTTAGCCACTATGCTACCAGAAACACCTATTAAGGAAGTAGCAGGCTAAAATTCAGGTTCGGAAATGCTTTCAGGATACAATTCTTCAATCAGGACTATCTCCCTTCTGCTGTTCCCTCAGGCATGCCTCTCTGGCTCTTGGCCTCAAAGCCTGGCCTCTGCCCAGTCTGGGCAAGGGTTTCAAAGCTCTTTTATGTCTGCCGATAAGTGCATCTAGGTGCACCCCATTCTGCCAGCAAGCCTCCTGCCCAGAGGCTCTCAGCTCTCCCGCTTCATGGGCCGGCATGCCCACCACTCTGTCTTGGCTCCTCTGCTGGACATCTCTGCCAGTTGTCTCTGCTGAGGAGGCCCAGTGCAAGGATCTTGAGTCCAAGGACGTGCTCCACTCCACCTTCAGCTCTTCTCTCTTGATGGCAGTGAGATCCCCCTTTCTGCCTCTAGGAAGGCTCATTTTAAGCCTAGCAGAAAGACAAAACTAACCAATACCCACATTAGAGTTCCATACACCTTATTTGTATGGTCCCACCCAGTAATCTGGTGGGAGTCACAAAGACTGGTTAGAAAAGCCATACCAAGTCACTGCACCACGTACATTATTTCCTCCTTGGCCTACCACCCTTAGAATCAACTGCCATAGATGTTCCTCAGACTCCTGCTGATTACGATAGATGAAGTCTGTAAATCTTTCACTGACTAGGCACTTCCCATGGCAGGTCTTGGTACTTCTCCAATTATGCTATGTTGGAATCCAATTCCTATTATGGGCGTAGAGGCGATGAAAGGTCAAGGGTGAAGTGTATTCTGAAGAGAATGGTCATCAGCACTTGTGATAATTGCCCCCCAAGTGAAGTCATTGAACATCTTTTAAGATGGGAAAACAACCCTGAAGGTAGGGGGCAGGGAGAACTGCCTTTGCAGGCAAAGGGGGAGATTCAGGAAAACTGGGGATTTCAAAGCTCTCAGCCTAATGTTCCTATCTCATTTCTCAGGTTTTTAGTCCTTTCTTACCAGTGCCCTTTACCTTAGCACAAGTGACCTGGTGTTGTTGTTATTAGGTGCCATCAAGTCTGCTTTGAGTCATAGTGATCTAGTAGGACTGTACATTTAATTGGTGATTTTTATGGGTTGAAATCCTAACCCCCAGTACCCATGCATATGACTTTACTTGGGAATAGGATTTCTTCCAATATAATCATTAAAGTTAACATAAGGTCATATTGGAGTAGTCTCCAGAGAAACCTTGTTGTTGAGTCAATTCCAACTCACAGTGACCCTATAGGACAGAATAGAACTGCCCCATAGGGTTTCCATGGCTATAATCTTTACCAAAGTGGACTAATTCATCTTTTTCCTGGGAAGAAGCTAGTGGGTTTGAATCACTGACCTTTCAGTTAGCAGCTAAGTGCTTAACCACCGCACCACCAATCCAATGTGACTGATGTCCTTACAAAAGGAGGAGAGACAAACCAACATAGAAGGAAGATGGCCATGTAAGACAGCAACAGAAATTAGAGTTATGTTGCCTCAAGCCAAGGAATGTCTGGGGTTACCAGAAGGTGGAAGAGACAAGAAAGGACATTGGCTGATTTCACAATGGCTGATTTCAGGCTATCAACATAATTTCACTGAACACATAGTTGGAAATTAATGCATGCAATAAGCTCTTGTGAGCTGGTAGGAGCCGACTGCAGTACACCACTGTTAGCAATCCAATCCTCATATCCCAGTCTGATGGTCTGTTTCCTAGAGCTACTCCTGCAATCCATTACCATATCAGTCGGAAGCCTAGCAGAAAACAGATGGCACACTCAAATTGAGTAATTTGAGGGAATTTTAATAAAATAATTATTTACAAATGGTGAATAAATAGCAGCAGGGTGTAAAAAAAACCACAAAGGATAGTGAAGCTCCCTGAGGCTAGTAAAAGCAGGACTGTATTACCACCCTGGCTCTGAGGTGGGGAATGGGCTCTGGAACCTGGAGACCAAAAGGCCACCTGATAGGAGCTATGTACTTTGATCAAAGGATGCAACCAGCCTACAGCAGCTCCATAAGAAGGGAGCCAGGGGAATGAATGCTCTCATTGGGTTCTCCTTCTGCCCTCCAAGCTACTGTTGCTCTCCGTTGATAGAGTGACCATCTGTCCCAGATTGCCTTAGACTTTCCTGGTTTTAGTACTTGAGAAACCAATTTGGCAATTAGTGTAGAAGAATGGCGGGGGGGAGTACAAAAGTCATTTGATGGCCAAAAATAAATAAATAATAAAAACCCAAGAGCCGCAAGTAACACTGGTTTTGGTGCAGATGGGTACAGCATAGATAGCTACCTTTCATAGCCACTGTCCCTATGTTTTCCTCTGACTGTCGATGTTGGCAGCCATAATTTGTGATTTGCAATAATGAATCATTCATTGCAGTGGTGGTTCAGTGGTAGAATTCTCACTTTCAATGCAGGAGACCCAGGTTTGATTCCTGGCCAATGTACCTCATGTGCTGTCAATTGTGTCTGTCAATTGTGGCTTGCATGTGTCTGTGATGCTAAACATGTTTCAGCAGAGCTTCCAAACTTAGAGTAGGAAGAAAGGCCTGGCAGTCTACTTCCAAAAACCAGCCAGTAAACAAGACACTGTTTAGAAACAGGGTTTTTCTTCTATTATGTTAATTAGGTAATACCAGAGTAGAGTGGGTCCTAAACCTAATCACTTCTGAGTGGTGACTTATAAAAAAAGAAGAATAGTTACAGACACACACACACACACACACACAGGGGAATGACAGACACCATGTGAAAACATGGCAGATGCATCTATAAGTCCACGAACACTGAAGATTGAGAGCAGCTACTAGAAGCTGAAATAAACAAAAAGAACCTCTCTCTACGCCACATTATGAATTCAGAGTTCTACCCTCTTAAACTGTGAGAAAATAAAGTTCTGTTCTTTAAAGACACCCACTTGTGGCATTTTTTGTTACAGCAGCACTAGCAATCTAAGACACAAGGTATAGCTGATTTTTCACATCATGTCAACAGTCATGCTTGCTGCAAGCAATGCATCAAATCATGGCAGTGAAACAATATGTCAACTGTTAGGTATTTTGATTTGAAAATACATTTTAAACTCATCTTCATTTCTATGAAGTGCTTAATGAAACTGCAGAAAACGTTAAAAAAAATTACAGATACCTTGTTCAAAACCAAACTAGTCTTTCCTCATCTTCCTGCATATTCAGCAGATAGTACAAATGTAAATTGTGCTAAATACCATTCAGCATATAGACTTCTTACCAAAGAAAATGAAAAGAAGCTATATGTCTTATATACTTTGTGCACAACACTGCTAAAATAGTGTGTGATTTGCTTACCTGGGATACTAATGCTTTCATAATGAAATTGTTTGGTCCCTTTCCAGCTTTCTCAAAAGGTGCAAAAGCACTTAATGAGATTTTTACTTTACAGAAGTGGAAGGAGATAGCCTCCTTAGACAAGTGTCTACAAGATGGCTATCATTGCTGCTGGCTATAGAATAGATATGAAAATGTTGGCCTGCCATAAAACCATATTTTCAAAGTTTGGAACAAGAAGAATGTCCTTCTCTGATTTGGAAATACATTGAGAATGAGAATGTAGAAGAGGATTACAACAAAACAAAAATTTATATGCTATTTCTCCAGCAGTTTGTTGATCATTGAAGAGGCCATAGGTGCTTAGAAAAGGATGAACTAACTGCTCCTGAATTGTTTGATGTTATGTGTAGATGGTGACAAAAACTTATATAACAAAAAAGAGGTTTTTTAAAGAAAATAAGACTGTTTTAATCTAAAAAAAAAAAAAAACTTAAAAAACACAGAAGAAAAATTGAGACTTTCTCAATTTCTTTATTAAAACTGTATATAATGTCCAATTTAAGATTTCACAAGTTCAAATTACCCCTGTGCTTTAAAATCATGGTATTAGTTTCTCTGGCTGCCATGACAAATAACTACAACCTGGGTGGCTTAAGTCAACAGAAATGTATTCTCTCACCATCTGGAGGCCAGAAGTCCAAAATCAAAGTGTCAGTCAGGCCCTCTCCCTCTGGAGGTTCTAGAGGAGAATCCTTTTTGCTTCTTCCAGATTCTTGTGTGTCTAGGCATTCCTTGGTTTGTGGCAACATCACTCCAATCTCTGCCTTCATCTTCACATGGGTCTTCACATGGCCTTCTTTGCTCTGTCACTCTTTTCTGTTTTCCCTTCTCTTCTTTTAGAAGGGAAGGCTTGGCACTGGATAAAAGACTCACCCTAATCCAAGATGATCTCATCTCAAGATCCTTAATTTAATTAATTCATCTTCAAAGGGCATTTTGTTTTATTCTAACTAAGGTCATATTAAAGATTCCAGGTGGATGTATCTTTTGTATCGTCCTTATTCAGCCCACTACAACTTTACCTTGAGAAAGAGCAAATTAGCTTATAATGCCAGTCATGTGTTCCAGAGTATTTGGACATAGGCATTTGGACATAGGTAGCTTATGTGATGAATTTATAGATACAAAAGACCCAATGGACAAACACCTGGACTACTATAACAAGCCTGCAGATATAAAATAAGTGGGCATCTTGGAGTGCTGGAAACTAATTCCTACAAGTCTAAGACTTGCTGTTCCTAGAAAGCATTCCATGCTAAATGCTTTGCTCAACTTGATATCATGACACTACATTGCACTAGTAATCTGTGTAACATGGGCTTAATAAGAGCAGAGCTGCAAATCAAAGTAAAGTTTGGATCTGACTGTATTCAGTTTTATTATCACACCCCTGGGTGGCACATATGGTTAAGCACTCAACTACTAGCCAAAATGTTGGCAGTTCAACCCCACCCAGAGGACAGGCCTGGAAATCTGCTTCTGAAAGGTCACAGCCTTGAAAACCCTAAGGAGCAGTTCTACTCTGCACACAAGGGGTTGCTATGAGGTAAAATCGACTCTATGGCAACTAACAACAACAACAAGCAAAGAAGGAGGTCCTGCAGGCTTCAGACAATTCAGAGAAGTATTATTAGAAAACGAAACAGAAAGAGTAAAAATATCTTTCTGCATATCCTTAGACAGCCACCACCCATCTGTCAGTGGACACTTCCAGGTTGCTTTGATGCTGAACAGGTTGGAGTGGACCTTCCAGACTAAGACAGACTAGGAAGAAAGTTCTGATATCTACTTCTGAAAACCATCCAATGAAAACCCTGTGGATCACAACAGTTCAATCTGCAACTGATTGTAGTGATGGTGCAGGACCGGGCAAAATTTTTTCCATTGTTCAAGTAATAGAATCAAGGGTAGATCCAATGGCAGCTAACAACAAAAAAACAACCTCTTTTATGTTGTTATGTATATTATGCTAGTGTGTTATTTTGTTGTTATGGTTGTGTCCTGGGTTGACAGTCAGAAGTTGGTCACTGTACCCATTGGTCAAACAGCCAGGAGCCAGGGAGCAGGGAGCGTGTGGATGTTAACACACAGAGACCCTGGGCACAGAACAGAGCAGAACAGAGATGACTGGGGAGCAAATCTGAAAGAACAAACCTCTATTAGGTGTAGTATCTTAGGGGTCCAAGACCACCATCAGCAGGGCTACATTGCTGAGTCTGCAGCACCTATGAAATGGCAAGTGCGGATTTCCATGAAGGAGCCAGGATTTTCTTAGGACCGCTTCCTAATCTCTTTGGTGCACCGCTGGTGCCCTAGAGAGTGTGAACTAGTGTGAATTTTCATTTCTGTGCCTTTGAGCAAAAGTGTGGGATAATCCTATGATTTAATTTTCACATCTGCAAAATAAGGGAAAGCAAGCACAGATTTGTTGTGGACTAAAGATAATAGTTACAAAAGTGCCTTGAAAAATTTAATGATTAAATAATTTCTTGGCATTTTTCTGTTCTGCCTTTCAGGCCATTGGAGCCACGTGAAAACAATAATTCTCCAAAAGCTGAAAATTTGATTTAAACCAAGCAGTACTCACCACCATTATAATGGCAGATATTTATTGAGGGCTGCCTGTGTGCCAGACCCTGTGTGAAGTGCTGTTACAGGGATTATTTTATTTAATCCTCCTAACAAAGTTAGGAAGTGATACTGTTGATATGAGAAATAAGGCTTTAAGCAGTAAATAAGTTGGCCCACGCTTCCATGATTAGCAAGTGGTAGATCTGGGATTTGAACCCAGGCAATCTGATTCAGCCACACTTTTGACTAGTAGGCATTCTGACTCCATAATCATAGCACTTTGTAAAGCCAAGACAACATTAAGCTCCTTGTAGGGGGCTTTTGATAAAATACTGAATGGTGGTGAGAATTGTGTACAGCAGGGAATACTCAACTCCATCAAGGTCATGCTTTGAGTCCCCCATCTGCACCAACACAGAGTAATGATAGATTTTTTTTTTTAATTGCCATGCTCAACAAAAGAGAACATCTCCATGGGCCAGAAACGCAAAACAGAAAGTAGGACTGAATCCCCAGCCTGCTGCTCTGTGGGTCTGGAAGCAGTTAGAGGACATAGGGAACTTATTTCCCACAGAGTGATTGGGACTGCACATGCCTCACACAAGGCAGGGGACCAGAGCCAGGAATGGTGTGATGCTCTCCCCATTACAGGCATACTTTATTATTATTATTGCACTTCACTTCATTGTGCTTTATAGATCATTGTGTGTGTTTGTGTGTGTGCGTTGAAGGTTTGTGGCAACCCTGTGTTGAGCAAGTCTACTGGCATCATTTTTCCAACAACATGTACTCACTTCATGTCTCTGTGTCACATTATGGAAATGCTCACAGTATTTCAAAAGTTTTCATAATACCATTACACCTTTATATACTAACCAGAAAACTCACTGCCATTGAGTTGACTGTGACTCACAGAGACCCCTCCTTGGGTTTCCAAGGCAGTGTCACTACGGAAGTAGATTGCCCAATCTTCCTTCTGAGGAATGGCTGGTGGGTTTGAACCACCAGCCTTCTGGTTAGCAGTCAAATGTCTTAGGC
>NW_006921665.1:6523923-6526757 GCF_000298275.1 Orycteropus afer afer | reverse complement strand
GGAGATAGGAAATTGGGGTTTAGACGGGAACTGTGTAGGGTTTTTTAAACGTACTATAATAGGAGGGTGATGAGAGGTAATGGATGGGGAAGTGGTATTTTATATGCATGGATTAACAAGGTCAGGGGACATGAGGAAAGTTGGTGTCTGTGAGGAAGTAGTGGTCAGTGATAGTAGAAGTGAGGCAGAGTGATTTTGAGTCTAGGTTAAAGTGGTCTTAATTTTTGTGAGGAAATCTCGCCCTAAAAGGAGGGTAGGGCAGGTTGGTATAATAAGAAATGAGTGTGAAAAAATTTTGTTATTTATTAAACAGGTAATGGGGCCTGTCGTGGGGGGGGTTTGAGGGTTGCCCGTTAATTCCCATAACAGAGACTGAGGAAGGGAAACATGGTCCTGAGAAGGAGGGGAGTACAGAATAGGTAGTCCCAGTATTAATTAAAAAGGAGATTGACTTACCCGCTACCTTGATAGTGACCCTGGGCTCAGTGAGACTGATCGCGGTTGCTGAGTCCGGGCTCCTTCAGTCCTCAGTGGCCAGGCCAAGATTGTCAACAGCGGGTTAGTGCATGGGGAGGATGGCCCTCCGTGCTTTGACACAGAGGGACAGTCACTCTTCCAATGTCTTTTTAAACCACACGCTGGACATGGGCCCGGGGCCGGTTGGGGCTGAGGGCAGGATTTGGCCCAGTGCTTTTTCTTACCGCACTTGAAGCAGGATCTGGGAGCCGCGGAGGAAAGAGGTCTTCTGTCACTATGTGCTGGCCTCAGGGCCGCTATCAAGGCATTGGCCAGCAAAGCGGCTTTTTGGTGGGTTCTGGTTTCTCTATCTGCCTCCGCTTTTTCCGCCCGGGTGTTAAAGACTTTAAAGGCCATATTTATTCAGTCTCCGATGGGAGTTTGGGGTTCCTCTTTAGTTTTTTTTTTTTAGTTTCTTTCTAATGTCAGGAGCTGACTGGGTTATGAAATGAGTGGCTAGAACCGTGGCCCCAGCCGGAAAGGAAAGGTCTAGACGGGTAAATTGGGTAAGGACTTTGGTTAATCGGTTTAGGAAGGTGGCTGGGTTCTCATCTGGAAGTTGGGTAATGTTTTGGAGTTTGTTAAAATTAACTGCTTTATGAGAGACAGTTTATAGACCTGTCAGGAGGCGTTGGAGTATTTTATTTTTGTGGGATCTCTGGTGCGTTTGGACTGGGTGTCTGGAGAGGAAAGGGAGGGAGAGGCAGAGGAGGATGTCTGGGGAGGTAGGTGAGACAGGAGGACAGGGAATTGTAGGGGTAAGGGGAAGGGAGGGCGGTGCTACCTGGGGGAGAGGGGTTGTGTTGCAGCATAAGGAGGGGGTCTGGGGGGTAGGGGTAAGTTTTTCAGTGGGTTAGAAAAGGAGGAAGAGGAAACTGTTTGAGTGGTTTCAAAGGGGGAGAGAGGTTTGAGTTTTTTGCGAGTAAGGAGGATTTAAGTGGTATTACATTTCAAGTACAATAAGGGCTGGGAGCACAAACAAAAAAGAGTTTGGACGTAGGGGAGTTCCGGCCATTGGCCTGTGTGTTGATAAAAATTGTCTAAGTTTGTAAGGATATTAAAGTCAAAAGTTCTGTGCTCTGGTCAGTGAGAGCTATTGTCTAGTTGGTACTGGGGCCATGCTGTGGTAGAGTAAAAAATGAGGCATCTGGGACAGAGGTCCTGGTCTAGTAATAAGGTCTTAAGTTTCATTAATAAATACCCCAGAGGGGTTGTTGGATTGATTTTGGAGTCCTGATCGCCCATTGGTTCTGAGTTCTTCCGATAGGGTTCCCGGAACCCTATGCCAGTGGGACTGTTTTACGTAGGTGGATATCTCCGCCTGACGTTAGACAGTCGAACGAGGAATGACCCTCTGAGGAATGACCCTCAAGGGAGATAGGATGTCAGGCGTCCCCGAGCAACCAAACTCCCGGACTGTGAGGGGTTTCTGACGTGGTACCACGATTTTTCCCTGTGCCAGTGATGCAGAAAACTCCGGTGCAGAACTCAGACCTTTGGGCAAGTCAGTTCCCCAAAAGCAATCCACAAGAGATATAAAAAGAGGAAAGTAATCACACTAGACTGGAGACATGTCCCAAGGACCAGTCAGATGTCCGGTTGTCCACTCCCCTTTGGGGGATTTAAGTGAGTCTTTGGCTAAGGTGTCTCCGTATAAACCCCGGAGTGGAGGACAGAGCCACACCGTTATGCCGATCTGACTTCACACAGAAATCAACTGAGGGCCCACTCAGGCTCCGCGACCTAGATCTTGGAGCATCACAGAAACATTCACACAACTTCTCAGTCAGATGCAGACAGGTTACAACAGAACTAATTCAAATTGTCTGGTAGTAGGCACTGGTTTATCTCCCAGAGTTAAAAAATTAAAATGGCCCACAGGATGGAGGACAACAGAATACAAAATGTATGTCCTCTGGTGGGCATTGAGTAAAGAGTAAGATGTGACTTACTGGTGGTGGATGCAGGGGGCAGGAATTCCCTGGTCCGGAGGGAAGAGGGAGAAGGGGAGTAAGAATTCCCTCGGGTTCTACTCCTCTTCCCAGTTTTTGGCACCAAATGTAAGGCCACAGGAAGGAGAAGAGGATGCACAAAAGCGAGGGTAAAGAGAAGTTTTTATTCTGAGTTTCTGGGTAAGGTTTACGGGCCCCCAAGAGGGGCCTGGGCGAGGTTCATGGGTCCCTGGGAGGGGCCCGAGAAGTCACACTGCTTGGCTGGGGAGGGGAGGGTTTATAGTCTTGTCGAGGACCTAAGTGGGGACACTAAGGAAATAGTGGGGTCCAATTAGCTATTAGCATGGGTCTGTACTTAATTAGCAT
>NW_006921665.1:6486943-6523823 GCF_000298275.1 Orycteropus afer afer | reverse complement strand
TTGAACCACCAGCCTTCTGGTTAGCAGTCAAATGTCTTAGGCACTACGCCACCAGAGCTCCCCCCTTATATACTAACAAATTAAAATTAATTAAATTTTAATATATACTACAGTATAATGCAAACATAACTTTTATATGTATTGGGAAACCAAAAAATCAGTGTGACTTACTTTATACTCACTTCATTGTTGTGATTTGGAACCAAACTCCAATATTTTTGTGGTATGTGATGAACAAATACTGCTGCCAAATGCAACCTAGACTTAAAATATATGCCTAGAGAGATGAGAGAAAGAAGATATAGCCTTGCAGCCAGGACTTGGTCATTTTACCAAATGATTAAGTGACTAGAACTTCTGCATCTCGGTTATCTCCTGAGGATGTTAAATGTAAGGCCACAGTAAGGAGAAGAGGATGCACAAAAGTGAGGGTAAAGAGAAGTTTTTATTCTGAGTTTCTGGGTGAGGTTTACGGGCCCCCAAGAGGGGCCTGGGCGAGGTTCACGGGTCCCTGAGAGGGGCCTGAGAAGTCACACTGCTTGGCTGGGGAGGGGAGGGTTTATAGTCTTGTCGAGGACCTAAGTGGAGACACTAAGGAAATAGTGGGGTCCAATTAGCTATTAGCATGGGTCTGCACTTAATTAGCATGAGGGGGCTTCACAAGAGGAAGCTTGCCACTGCATGGGACTTTGCAGTCTGGGCGGGTTCTGTTACTTCGGTTGTCTTATCAGGCTGTCTCATCAGGGCTTGACACCCGGAGGAAGCTGCTAACTGAAATGTTGGTGGCTTGGGTTTACTTCGGTCTAACATTAAAAACCACTGTAAGACCTGGTTCTGCACTGAAAACTCTATAAGGCAGTTATTGTTGTTGGTAGTTGCCATCAAGTCACCTCCAACTCATGGTGACCTTATGTATAACAGAATGAAGCATATCACCTTTATGATCATTGGTATGCTTGAGCCTATTGTTGATGCTGTTCTGTCAATTCATCTCACTGAGGGTTTCCTCTTTTAAGCTGACTCTCTCTACTTCACCAATCAGGATGTCTTTTCTAGTGATTGGTCTTTCCTGATGATTTTCCAAATAGCAAGGCAAATCTTGCCATCCTTGTTTCTAAGGATCAACCTGGTTGTATTTGTTCTAAGACTGATTTATTCATTCTTCTGCCAGTCCATCGTATATTCAATATTCTTTACTAACACCACCATTCAAATTCATCAGTTCTTCCTCTGAAAACCAAGAGGAAAGAAGTAGTTAAATGCAGAGCAATAGCAATGTAACAAAATAAAACAAAACAGAAACTAACTAACTAATTCTGGACCAACTTGCACCAAGTCAGCAAAATCAACCTTCAGGAGTTAAAAATCACTTTAAAGAAAATGAAAATAATAGTGTTGATCTAAAAATTATGATGTTAAATATTTTCTAAGAGTTGAAGTAGCAATAAGGATAAAAAGAACAAGAGATTAAGGGCTCAAACTTGGGACAAATGAGAAAAGAACAGATGGATATGAAAAAGAACCTGTGAGAATCTTAGAGATAAAACAGCTAGTCACTGAAATTTACAAAGCTCAATTTAAAAAACAAAGCATGTTGCCATCAAGTAGATCCTGAGTCTTGGCAACCCCATGTGCACAGAGTAGAACTGCACTCTAAAGGGTTTTCAAGGCTGTGCCATTTTGGAAGTGGATTACCAGGCTGTTCTCTCACAACACCTCTGAATAGTTTAGTAGTCAAGCACTTACTGTTCTGCCACCCAGAAGGGCCCCACAAAGCTCAATAGCTGGGATAAACTCTAGAGTGGATGGCTAAGTAGAGATTTGGTGAATTGGAAGATGATTATGGAGGAATTAATTCAGAATATAACACAAAGAAGTAAGGATATCTGAATGACCACAAGCACATGAGAAGGTGTTTGACATCATTAGTCAGTCTCAGACTACATTGTTAAATATCAGCTAGATCTTTGTTACAATTCACTCCTAAAATAAAATTTTAAAAAATTGTTGGAAATATGGGGATATAAAAAGTTACCATGTATAAAAGCTAACCAAAACAAAATTGATGTAGCTAGTAGTAATACAAGAAAAAAAAATTAGAATTTTTTGTCACAAACATTAAGAGAGGTAACATACAGACAAAAAGAACAGTCCACCAGGAGGATAAAACAATCTGGAACTTGTATTTATTTTCAAACTATGAAATATATAATACAAAAGTTGAAAGACTTATAGGGGGTAATTACAAATCCAAAAAGATGGTGGAGAATATGTGAAATACTGCTATATATAGTTTAAGATTGAGAATTCAATGCTCACATGGCTGCTTCCACCCCCCTTACTACTTGCACTGTTTGCCTGCATTGATGGAATGTTGCCACTAGATGATGATAGTGGGGTGATGAGAAAAATAGTCAGGGCCTGTCCAAGATGGTGGAGCAACCTATATACAAGTTACTAAAATAATACTCCTGGGGCAGTCTCATTGATATCTGCAGGACATCTCCATCAACCTCTCCTAGGTTGGAGTCTACCTCCATGTGTTACACTATGTACTCCATACTCTGAATCCTCCATTCCACTCTCTTCATTTCATCATGCACACTTCATACTCCACATTTCATACTCCACCCTCCATACTCAATACTCCATGCTCCATATACAATACTCCACACTCCATACTCCACACTCTATTTAAAAATACTCTGTGTTCCATACACCATTCTTCACAATCCATATCCCACACTTCATACCCTTCATTTCATACTGCACATTCCATATGCCGTATTCTGTACTCCACACTCCATACTTCACATTCCCTTCTCAGTATTTTCTCCACATTTCATTCTCCCCTCTCTATGTTCTACAAACTCCATACCCTACAATCCATGCTCTAGGCATCATACTCTCAGATAGTCTCCAAATGGATAAGACTATATGCATCTGAAGGAGCTCTGGTAGCTTAGTGCCTAAGGCACTCGACTGCTAACCAGAAGGCTAAAGGTTCAAACCCACCAGCCACTCCTCAGAAGGAAGGTTGGGCAATCTACTTCCGTAGTGATACTGCCTCAGAAACCCAAGGAGGGGTTGCTATGAGTCAGGTCTGACTCAACAGCAAATACCAACAACAATATATGCATCTAATGTCATTTTCTGAGACAGTGTACTAAGGCATGTGTTACTATTCTCTAAATCATGTTGCTTATTTTCCATCGTGGCATTTTTACATTTTTGCTGTAACACACCATCTCTCTATTGTATTTGTCATGGATTGAATTGTGTCCCCCAAAAATATATGTCAACTTGGCTGGACCATGATTCTCAGTAGTTTGGCAGTTATGTACTGAAATAATTTGGCAACTGTGTAATGATATAATCGTCTTCTGTGATGTGATCTGATGTGATCAGTTGATGAGTTTGAAGAGGATTAGGATGGGATGAAACAGTTTTATTCAGGTCACAACCCAGATCCAATGTAAGAGGACTTTCCCTGAGGTGTGGCCTGTATCACCTTTTATCTTCCAAGAGATAAAAAGAGAGAGAAGCAAACAGAGAGAGAAGGATTTCACTACCACCGAGAAAGAAGAGCCAAGAATGGAGCATGTCCTTTGGACCTGGGTTTCCTGTGTTGAGATCCTTCTAAATGCAGGACAAAATTCATGGCAAGACACATGGAGATCTCCAAGGAACATCAGGCCCACAAATGTTGAAAGGAGACAAGAACCTTCCCCCAGAGCTGACAGAGAAAGCAAACCTTCCTTTAGAGCCAGTACTCTGAATCTGGACATTTAGCTTCCTGAACTGTGAGAGAATAAATTCCTGTTTGTTAAAGCCTTCCATTTGTGGTATTTCCATTATAGCAGCACTAGATAATTAAGACAATTCCTCAGAGATTCCCCCTTCACTGAGAACACCTGTTTTTGAGATGGGTTGTGTAACCAAAAAGTCTTTACATTAACCACAGTCTCAGTAACACCTACTTGGAGTGTGTAGTATGAAATGTCTGCCTCTTGGTTGCAGTCCCAGGGCTTGAAGGTGACACGAGTTGAATGGCAGCCAAACCCTACATCTAGGGAAATTTACCTTACCTTACGTAGGAGGAAGAATTTCCCTTCCACCCAAGAGGGGAGCAAACGGACCTAAATGTTTAGATGTGGTGGAGGAAGTTGTGGGAATTCTCCAGTGATGCTGTGACTTTCTCACTGAGGAAGTAGAAGAGGTCAGTGAGAGGAAGAGGAGATCTGATAGAAGTATGGGAAAAGACTTGGCTGACTATAAAGCAAAAGTTTTATCTTATGGCAAACAGATGGGCCACAATCTTACGTCCTGATGTTGAAGTCATTTACAAAGTATGTCTGGCTTCAAATTCCTTTTTCTGTATTGTCTCTTGATTAAGTTTTCTTTATTTATGGTACCTTATGACATCCATCCATCCATTCATCCGTCTATCTATCTCTGTATCTACATATAATCCACTGTTATCAAGTTAATTCCAACTCATAATGACTCTATAGGACAGAGTGGAACTGCTCCATAGGGTTTGCAAGGCTGTAAATCTTTACGGAAACAGGCTGCTTCATCTTTTTCCCACAAAGCAGCTGGTGGGTTTGAACTACCAATCTTATTTGTTATCAGTCAGATGCTTTAACCGCTGCACCACCATATCTCCTTATATCTACATATAAAAACTTACTGCCATCAAGTTGATTCTTACTCATAGTGACCCCTACTGAGTTTCCAAGGAGGTAAATCTTTATGGAAGTAGATTGCTTCATCTTCCTTCTGTGGAGTGGCTGGTGGGTTTGTACCACCAACCTTCTGGTTAGGAGTCAAAATGCCTTAGGCACTGCACCACCAGAAGTCCTTCTATCTGCATATATATATATTTTTTTTTTCTTTTAGTTTTATATCTTTAAAAGTTACCAGCTTTTGTATGCCTTTTTTATTTAACCAGTTTTGGAGCTGGTACCTTTTTTGTAGTCAGCATAAAAAAGATGACGTAGTAGTGAGTTAAGGTATTTCAATTTCTTGCTTTCCTTGTCCCCTACCCAACTCAGGAGACTGTGATACAAAACCAAATCATTCATTTGTCTTTTTTACCATCCAGCTCTGATTCTTTGCTGGCATAATGTGAATAAATTTTTAGGTAACAAATAGAGAACATTCTTAATGTAAGGCCAAGAGCAATGAAAGGGACCTTTCATTGTAAAGGGTTAACTCAGCAGGGCTGGGTTGTCCAAACCTTGCACATTCCAAAGGTATTTAGGACTGGCTTTGACCAGCCACTAGTAACCTCTAAGTCTTTGGAATATCCTGCCTGGTAAGAATGTCTTTGTATCTCTGAGGCCTCAAGCCACATCAGATAGTTTATATTAGCAATGTGATTTATAGTGAATGCTTGTTTTTGTTCACCTGGGGCCTTGGCCATGCTGTATCAGCTTGACTTTTTGGCAAGAAACTGGTGGCTGGAAACTGAGTAGATAAGGTCAGCCATGTGGGTACTCCATGGCTGTGTGACTAATCCCCTAATGAAAAAAACCCTGGACACAAAGGCTTGGGTGAAATTCCCTGGTTGGCAATACTTTATATGTGTTGTTTCTGGAAGAATTAAGCACTGTCTGTGTGACTCCACTGGAACAGAACAACTGGAGCCTTGCCCCTTGTTTCTTCTCTTTCTTTGCTGATTTTTATCTGTATCCTTTCACTGAAAGATTTACTCCATCCACTTCATTAAGGTTGACTCTACTTTGAGGAGGCAGCTCTTCCCCAGTCATATTTTGAGTGCCTTCCGACCTGAGGTGATCATCTTCTGGCACTATATCAGACAAATGTTTCAGGGTGAATAGTTTTCCAGTAATATATCAAACAGTGTTTCACTGCTATTCATAAGGTTTTCACTGGCCAATTCTTTGAGAAGTGGATGGCACCTTCCTTTTTCCCAGTCTGTCTTAGTCTGGAAGCTCCACTGAAACCTGTCCACCATGAGTGACCCTGCTGGTATTTGAAATACCGGTGGCATAGCCTCCAGCCTCACAGCAACATGCAAGCCACCATGGTATGACAAACTGACAGATGAGTGGTGGCTTTTCACTGTAGTAACTTATAAACGTGAGTAAAATAGTTTTTCTGAGTTCTGTAAGTCCTTCTCGTGAATCATCAAATATGGGGGTGTTCTTAGGGACTCTAACATGGGACCCTAGTAAATAGTTAACTGTCTTTACGGTTTGTGTTTATTTTGAAGTTGAAACACTGCAGGTGGCAGGACATGTCTGCAATGCAGTGAATTATTTAATATGGCCCTTCTGGCCATGGTCTTTGTGACTCCCAGTAGATGACTGGATGGAACTATGAAATGTGAGGTGCTTGTGGCCCACCAAGGGGATTGGATAGCTTGTTAATAATGTAAATAAATTACATGACACCCTTGTGGCCATGGAAATAAGGTGTATGGGACACCAATGTGGGGATTGTTCAGTTTTTCCATCCAGTAGGCTTAAAATGAACCATCCCAGAGGTGGGAAGGGGGATCTCACTACCATCAATAAAGAGCCAGGAATGGATCATGCCAAGATCGCTATGCTGTATATCTTTGATCCAGGAGACAGAGAGCTATAACACTACAGATGGTGAGAAGCAGCAGCAGAGAAATGGGGGCAGCAGACCTGGCAAGAGACAGGCATGAGATCTGCATGAGATAGAGTGGTGGGAGTCCTGACCCGCAGAGCAAGAAATCTGAACGCCTTTGGGCAGGGGTTTGCTGGCAGACTGAGGTGCTGCTCTAGGCACCTACTAGCAGAGCTAAAAAGAGCTTTGTAATGCTTGCCTGAGCAGGGCAGAGGCCAAGGGGCTACTAGGCCAAGAGACTGTGGCCAGAGAGAGGCTTTGTTTGCAGTATGACTGAGGAGAAGCTGTCCTTATTGAAGAACTGTATCCTGAGTCATTTCTGATGCTGAATTGTAATAATAAACCCCACATTCTCTAATAAACCCCATATTCATGAGTATGGTATGTGAGTTCTATGTGGCCAATGCAACAACTTATTAAACCCAGAAGAGAAGTAGAGTGCTACGAGAGGGATGGTTGATGTTAGAACTACAGAAAGGGTAGAAGGCTGGAGGCATGTCTGACCTCAGCCTCACAGGAATCAGCCTTGGGTTGTTGCTCTTGATTCTTCGCTCTCCCTGTGAAGTTAGGGAGAGCCCTTTGCAATGCCGTTGAAACATACTAGGCACAGCACCCTAGTCAGGCCAATGAAGTAAATGGAGGACTGCCTCTTCATCTTGGCAAAAGAGAAGGATGCATCATATGGATGGGAATTTCTAGGTTCAGGTGGATGAGATTTTGGATGTTACAGTAGGAAAAATATGGCCTTTGAAGTGAAACTCTCTCTCCCTACTAGCTGTGTGATCTTTGGTATGTTTCCTAATTTCTCTGATTCTCAGTTTCCTTATCCCTTAAAATGAAGTAATTATAGTACCTATCTCAAAGGCATATTGAGAGGATTTTAAAAGTGCCCAATTTACAATAGCTCCTCAGGGATCAGCATTGAGGATGTAGACAGCTAACTCACCACTGATCTCAGGAGATTGGACTCAACTTGATCCACCATCACAACCAGGGAGGATGGTGCAAAGGAGTGAGCCTGGGCTTTGAAGTCTGGTAAACTTGAGTCTAAATCCTGTTCTGGTTCCTATGTAATAGTGGTTCCCGTTTATGCTTCTGGTTACAAACAGGTTGATAACCCACCTCTGCAGCAGGAGTGCTCGCTCTTCTACGAGTAGCTTTGCCCCACCACCGCCACCACCAGGGGATATCTGGCAATGTCTGGAGGCATTTTTTGGTTGTCACCACTTCCAGAAGGTGTATGTGGTAGTTAAATTTGTATGTCAACTTGTCTGGGCCTGGTTGAGTGGTTGGGCAGCTGGTGGTAGTTATTCTCCATGATGAGGCTGGCAATCAGCTTCATGGTGGGATCTACCACAAGCAGCTAAGTAGCTGCCTTTGGGATGTGGTCTGTTTCCTGTACATAAGGAGAAGCCTTGGGAATGGTCTCTAGCTTATGGCATGCTTGGATCCTGCAGGTAGCCATGTCATTGTTCAGCAGCCTGCCATGCTCTGCCGACCCAGGGACTTACAACGGACTTGAATTAATGGCCTGCCATGTGGTTTGGTAAAATCGGGACTGTGCCTTTTTACTTGTCAACCTTGGGATTGGCAACCTCAGCAGCCAGCAGCTGTGTGAGTGAAGAAAAGCCTCTAGCTCCAGTGGGCCAGGAGCAAGAGGCGGAGCTGAGCCCCAAGGTTGAGGGGCTTTCACCCAGCCCCTAGAGCTTGGCACTCTGAACTTGGACTTATAGCCTCCAAATTGTAAGAATAAACTCCTGTTTGTTTAAACCATCCCATTTGTGGTATAGACTTGTCAGAGTGGCACTAGGTAACCAGAACAGTGTACTTCCGGCATCTAGTGAGTTGAGGCCAGGGATGCTGCTAAACATCCTACAAAGCACTGGACAGTTCTCACAACAAAGAGCTATTGGACCAAAAGCATCATTAGAGCAACAATGGTATGTTGTTGTGTGCCGTTGGGTCAGACCCAACTCATAGCGACCCCTCCTTGGGTTTCTGAGGCAGTATCACTATGGAAGTAGGTTGCCCCATCCTCCTTCCAAGGAGTGGCTGGTGGATTTGAACCACTAGCCTTCTGGTTAGCAGTCAAGTGCTTTAGGCAATACGCTACCAGAGCTCCTAAAGAGACAGCCAGGCAGCTGATGGGTTTGAACTGCCAACCTTGGGTGTGGGAGGTGACTGCCTTAGGCCTGAGGCCATCCCCTCAGGCCAACACTGGGATAGAGCACTTAAATGAGATTGAGTTTATAAAGGGTTTGGTGGTCAGATGGAATGTGGGTTCCTGCTCCTTCCCCCTCTTCCTCTTCCTCCTTTTCCTGTGGCTGCCTATTGACAAGAGGGAGTATGGCTGCTTTGCTGACAGAATCCCTCCTGCCCAGAGCCTGAGAGGGAATCCACTTCTGGCCCCACATAAAGAAGGCCAGCCAGCTGCAGGTTCAAAATACCAAGTTTTGAAATGCAGCTTCCAGGCAGTGGCATCTGGAACATTTGCTGGCTGTCTCCACGGCTCCTTGGCTGACTTGGTGGGAACCCCAGGCCTGCCCTGAAATGCAGCAACTAACCTCAATCCCTAACTGGGCCTGCTCTCGTATGTGTTTCCCTATGTTCTCTCACTACCACAGCTGCTTTGGGGATTTGGCTCCCTAGTTACCCTCAGCTACTAACCAAAGGTTAACAGTTTGAACCCACCCAGCAGTACAGTGGAAGAAAGGCCTGGAGCTCTGCTTCCATGAAGTATAAAGCTAAGCAAACCCAATGGAGGACAGTTCTACTCTGTAACTCTCATGGGGTTGCCATGAGTCAGAATCAACTCAATTGCACCAAGTTTGTTTTCCCCTCAGCCCATGGTCATGATCCTTCAGCAGAAATAACCTCTATAAGATTTATTGCAATATTAAAGAAACATTTCTTTATGATTATGTATATGTTTGTGTTGCATAAGACAGTGAGGGAGGAAGAGACAACCAGGACAAAGGGGAAGAGTATAGAAATGTCCAGGAGCTCTGGTGGCACAGTGGTTAAAGCATTTGACTGCTAACCAAATGGTCAGCAGTTTGAATCCACCATTTGCTCTGCAGCAGAAAGATGAGGCAGTCTGCGTCCATAAAGATTTATAGCCTTGGAAACCTGATGGGGCTGCTGTACTCTGTCTGTCCTAAAGGATTGCTATGAGTTGGAATTGTCTTGATTGCAGTGGTTCTTTTTTTAAAACATATACAGAAATGTCCAGGGACCCTGTAGGAATGCTGTGCTAGGTTTCTAGACTTGAATTTCAGCTTCCTCTGTCTTGTAACTAAGGCTCCAAAACCAAAAACCTGAACCCATTACTGCCCACTTGATTCCTACCTGGTGACCTTTCAGTTAGCAGCCGAAGACTAACCACTGGGCCACAAGGGTTCCTTACGAAGACTCCAAACCAAACCAAACTCACTGCCTTTGAGTCAGGTCTGTTGTTGTTGTTGTTGTTTGCCATCGAGTCGGCCCCGACTCATAGCGACCCCTCCTTGGGTTTCCGAGGCAGTATCACTACGAAAGTAGGAATGCCCAACCTTCCTTCCGAGGAGTGGCTGGTGGGTTTGAACCGCCAGCCTTCTGGTTAGCAGTCAAGTGCCTTAGGCACTATGCTACCAGAGCTCCCTGGAAATTTCTCAGCTCTGTGAGGGAGGCGGGAGGAAAAGACCCAATCACAGAAATCCCAGGGTGGGGGTGAAGGAACCAACAGTATTTGCCTCCATCGTGCACCGGCTAGCTCCAGACATTTCTTTAAGCCCTTCCCCCTCAGCCCTACTATTCAAAATCCACTTCACAGCTGGATTTAAAAGGTGGAGACAACTGCAACACACTCAAATCCCTCAAATGGGGCATTGCTGCTTTTCATTTGTTTAGCCACAGTAGGGAAAAGTCTAGTCGCAAAACTTTCCTCTGGGCTGCAGAAGGTCTCTCCTTTGAAGTCGCTCCCAACAATGATAACGTAAATGCTTTTCTTACGCACAGCAGCTTTTCTCCTGCAGAACCACTCTGGGGCCTCAAGGATAGAGCAAGGCTTGCTTCCAGTACATGCTTTCCTTGCCTGCGAGGAGTTGAACTTCTTTTTCCCCCCTCGCAAGACAGCCATAAAAACATAGATACCAAAGAGTTAATTTGCGTTTTTTAAACCTCCTTCCCAATGCCCGCTCTCATTCCTGCATAAAACCCCCATGTCCAGACATCAAATCAGTAAGCCCTGTTGCCTGTCAGAAAATACAATGTCAGGCCATTAGTATGTTAATAAGTCCGGAGGGCGACAGGTGGCCTACTAGACAGCTCAATTAAGCTGCTCATTAAACACACGCTAACGAACAGCCAAGGCAGGGCCTGAACAGCACCATTCTGTAATGACATGATGTCAGACCGAACAAATGAGGAAAAATAACAAAAACATTACAGCAGGGACAGACGCCACTAATAAGGACCCCTCGCACTACATCAGCCCGCAAATCAATGAGCCACAGGGATCAAAAAACTCGACCCAACATTCTCAGGAGACTGAATGCAGTAAGTTTCTCCCCCCCCCCCCTTCAGTCACTACTTAAAAAAAAAAAAAAAAAAGCCACCCAACCCAAACCTAAAATTATTGCCAAATATCACACATTAACCGCTTAAAAAAAAAAAAAAAGAGCAAAGTTTATTTGACACAGAGCTAATCACAAAGTCCGAGAAATTTGTATTGTTGGGGTTGAATGAAAATCATTATTTAATGGGATCATCATTTACATTTGATTGGCATCCTTTTTTTTTTTTTTCAAGCTCACAGGTTCCAGTCATTTGCCTGCTCTGCTACTCACTCAGCCAGCATAAGGTCACAGCAGAATGGGAAAGCGCATGTAGCCAAGTTTCTTAGGTGGAGCTTCTACTTATTATAAGAGAAGGGACTTCCAGCAGTTGCTAGAGGTTTCTCTCATTTTCAAGTAAGGGGCTTCCTGAATAATAAAAAATCAAACCTCGACCGGGCACAGCTCTGACATTCAGGTCACATATTGCAAAAACTAATGGGTTTGCTGGCCATTAGAAGGTCACGACTGTAACTCTTATCTTTGCTGCTGAGCTGTGTCAAGTTAGCAGCTGATCTCTCCTCTGTGTGTAGTTGACCTTCTTCCAGGTCTAACTGAGGTGTCACATCTCACTAAGATGGTGAGCTGGAGGCAGGCAGGGAACACTGACAGGTTTGCTTTTATGGAGTCTGTTGGAAGCATCTATCTTCCAGTGGTTGTTGAGCTTCTTCTGTCCAAATATACGATACAAATCCATGGCCAGGACAGGCAAGACTCACTGTGTGACACTGAGCAATTCACTTTACCTCCCTGGATCTATTGCATTATTTACAAAATGTGGTTGGAGGGTGTTCTCTCTGTGTCCTTTCCATTCTAAGAGGGTTTTCAGGTAAAATAACTGTCAGATTCTCATGGAATTTGCCATTGGGTCGGAAAGAAAGCTAGTAACCAAAAGCAATCAGAGAAGAATTCAGGAACAAACACTATTGTGTTATCTACAAATACAAAAGAATTCAAAACATGGGAGACATCAGTGCTTTATAAAGGCACTAGGTCACTTCCCTGAAAATCAGCTGAGCCAGAGGGACCAAGAGGACAGAGGGAGGAGGTAGGGCTTCTGTTGCCCTTGAACTGTGAGAAGGATGGAGAAGGGGAAGGTAGAGGTATTCCTGGGAGGTTGTCTTTTTTCCAACCACACATCCATGTGTGTGTGTGTGTAAATATACGGACCTCTGGTGGCATAGTGCCTACAGCATTTGAAAGCTAATCAGAGGGCTGGGGGTTCAAACCCACCAGCCACTCCTCGGAAAGAAGGTTGGCTAATCTACTTCTGTAGTGTTACCACCTTGGAAACTCAAGGAGGGGTCACTATGAGTCGGTCTTGGCAGTGAGTTTAGTTTTTGGTTTTTATGTGTATGTATGTATGTATACACCTCAAATATGTGTATTTTGATTTATAAATAATAAGTGAGGTTTTTTTGAGTACCATACCTATATATTTGTTGTTATTAGTTGCCATCAATTTGGCTCCAATTCATTGTAGCCTTATGTACAACAGAATGAAGTGTCCTTCATCATCTTCACAAAAGTGCTCAAATCCATTTATGGCCACTGGTATTTTGAGTGTCTTGCCACCTATGGGGCTAATAATCTTCAAGCACAATATTAGACAATATTCTATTGTGTCCATGGAGTGTTTCACTGCCTAATTTTCAGAAATAGATTGTCAAGCCTTTTTTCCCAGTTTGTCTTAGTCTGGAAGCACCACTGAAACCTGTCCACCATAGGTGACCTTGTTAGTATTTGAAATATTGGTGACGTAGCTTCCAGCATCACAACAACACTCAAGGCACCACAGTATGACAAACTGACAGACAGGTGATGAGTGCCAATATATTACAAAAATATTAAAACATAAAGCAGACTAAAACTATTTTAAATGGTGAGATTACAAATAATAAATAGGAAGTCCAAATATTTTCTAGTCATATCCCAGCAGATCATATTGGGCAACTCCTGGAGATGCACACACCCCAATTGAGAGTCTACTCTTCCAGGTCTGAGGAGGGAGAGGAAAGGATGTCAAAGAAGCAGAAGAGGGGTCAAGCATGGAGTGCATGTATGTATGTGTGTGTGATAGAGTGTCATGACGCAGTGGGAAATCTGGTGGAATATGAGACAGCTAGAAGAGACAGTGTGTATCAGGGGCAGAGGTGAGAGAGCTTGGTGAGTTTAGGGACGATCCATCAAGGGTCTACCAACTATTTGTCAGTTTGTTCTACTGTGGTGGCTTGCATATTACTATGAAGCTGGAATCTATGCCACTGGTATTTCAAATACCAGCAGGATCACCCATGGTAGATAGGTTTCAGTGGAGCTTTCAGACTAAGACAGACTAGGAAAAAAGGCCTAGCAATCTACTTCTGAAAATCAGCCGACGAAAACCCTATGGATCACAATGGAATATTGGATATAGTGCTGGAAGATGAGCCCTCTATTGTCAGAAGGCACACAGAATGCACAGTGGCTGCAACAATGGACTTGAGCATAACAATGATCATGAAGATGGTGCAGGACTAGGCGTGTTTCCTTCTCTCCTATATGGTGTCATATGTTAGGCAGGGGTTCTCTAGAGAAGCAAAACCAATAAAGCTTATATAAAGAGAGGGAAGAGAGAAATTTATCTTAGGAAAACAGCTCACACAGTTATAGAAGCTGGCAAGTCCCAAGTTCCCAAATCAAATATCATACTGGAGGCTTTTCCCAACTCACGCAGCTGCGGGAGCTGACGAGCTCAAAATTGGCAAGCAGTAGACTGGCTGTTGACTATGGTGGATGATGAATCCAAGATCACCAGGCAGAATGGTGGGTTGTTCGCTCATGGACAGTTGTAGGTAGCACAACAGGATCCAGATCCACAGAAGGTTCTCTCTTTTTCCCAGGATGTCCATGTATATATTGTTGTTGTTGTTGTTATGTGCCATTGAGTCAGACCCGACTCATAGAGACCCCTCCTTGGGTTTCTGAGGCAGTATCACTATGGAAGTAGATTGCCCAACCTTCCTTCTGAGGAGTGGCTGATGGGTTTGAACTGCCAGCCTTCTGGTTAGCACTAAAGTGCCTTAGGCAGTACACTACCAGAACTCCCATGTGTACATATAGATGTGTATGTGTGTGTGTGTGCATACACATTAGAGGCAGGCCACACCCCTAGGTGTGAAACTCCTTTCCAACAGATTGGCTGCTCATCATGAGAATAACCCACATCAAAACTGTTTAAACCACTCAGAATCATGGTCCAGCCAAGTTGACACACAACCCCAACTAACACAGGTAGTCATGAGTTGGAGCCAATTTTACAGCAACTAACAACATCAACAACAATAGCAGCAGAGGTGAGAGAGAGCAGTTTGGCTTTTTGTCTTAGTGGCGTGTTATCCTTAGGCTGGGCAGATGTGAGAGCGCACAATTCAACAGACATTTACTAGGGTTCCCTCTTTGCTCAAGGAACTGTGGGGGGTACAAATGTGAGAATACTTGGTTCTTGCCCTCAGGGAGTTTGTAATCAAACTATTCATTCAACTAATTTTTACTTTGAGACTCTTTTTTGCAGGATATTGCCCTAAATGCTGGGAATAATAACACATTAAACAAGCTTGGTGCCAGCCTGGGTAGGGCTTAGAGTTGAATGAAAAAGACAGCCATATTATTTAACTTAGTTCAAGCTGAAGGATCTCTGGTGGCGTAGTGGTCAAAACATTTGGCTGCTAACCAAAAAAGGTCTGTGGTTTGAATCTACCAGCTGCTCCGCCAAAAAAAAAAGAGATGGCCTGCTTCTGTAAAGATTTACAGTATCGGAAACCCCGTGGGGCAGTTCTATTCTGTCCTACAAGGTCACTGTGAGTCAGAATAGACTAAATAGCAGTGTATTTTTTGTTTTTAGTTCAAGTCAGACTGTGATCAGTTTGGCAGAGGTAAGAACAAAGATTTGTGGGCACAATGACAAGGCTGTTGTTCATTCTTTCTGTGAGAATCAGAGGACCTACCTGCATCATGAAGATAGTTGTAAAACAACACTGTCCAATACAACTTTCTACAGTGATGGTGTGATAGTTGGAGCTGTGTGTCAGCTTGGCTGGACCACAATTCTGTGTGGTTTAAGCAGTTGTGATGTGGGTTATTCCCACGATGGGATCAGTTGTAAATGTTTTGAGTAGCCAATCCATTGAAAGGGAGTTTCCCTAGGGGTGTGGTCTGCTCCCAATATATTTATGGACATCCTGGGAAAAGAGACTCTTCTGTGGATCAGGATCCTGTTGTGCTGCCCACAACTGTCTGTGAGCTAACAATCCACCATTCAGCCTGGAGATCTTGGATTCATCATTCGTTGGAGTCAACAGCTGGTACGCTGCCTGTCAACCTTGACCTTATCAGCCCCTGCAGCTGCAAGAGTTAGGAAAAGCCTCCAGCTTGATGTTTGATCCAAGAATGTGGGACTTGCCAGCTTCTATAAGTGTGTGAGCCACTTTCCTAAGATAAATTTCTCTTTCTCTATATGTATATATACGCTTTACTGGGTTTGCTTCTCTAGAGAACCTAGCTTAACACAGATGGATATGTTCTATATCTGGCAATCTACTATAGTAGCCACTATCCATAGGCAGTTACTGAGCTCTTGAAACGTGGCTAGCATGACCAAGAAACTGAATTTTTTTGTTTCATTTTAATTAATTTAAACACCCACTTGTGGCTAGTGGTTACTATCTTATACAGGTCTATAAGGTAGTGGAGGTGAAAGACTGGTGATGAGTTTCATTTAAAATGAAATATATTTTTTTCTTGAAACTAGTACTTTCTCTCTGCACAGAGATCTGTAAAGTCAGGAAAATAATTATCTGTTTCCTCAGGAATGCTAAGTACTCAGTGATAGTTATAAAGTAACACATAATAGGTGTTTAATACATACTGATTGATACTGGCACAATTCTTACCAATGGCTGA
The DNA here is from genome assembly GCF_000298275.1 of Orycteropus afer afer. Taxonomy (NCBI): domain Eukaryota; kingdom Metazoa; phylum Chordata; class Mammalia; order Tubulidentata; family Orycteropodidae; genus Orycteropus; species Orycteropus afer. The sequence continues at coordinate 6,507,666 of NW_006921665.1, read as the reverse complement.
TTGGTAAGAAATGAAAAAGAAGCTTACATTATCTTTTTCTCTTTTCTCTTCTGGTCTTGGTTCAAATTTCACCTCTTTGGCAACAGTGCCTGGTCTTCCCCCTTCCTTTCACCATCTTGGAGATGACCCAGAGAACCTTGAAAACGGTACCATCCCATCCACCAGGGGGCAGTGTATGCACCAAAAGAATAGTCCCATAGATCACCAAGATCTCTGAGACCTGCAAGGCTGTGGTTGTCTTCTAGAGAATGGGGACAACCACTTAAGTCCTACTTCAGAAAGTTTTTCTCTCTTCTTTCTTTCATTACTTGTGTTAGAGGCTTTAACAAGTGGAAGAGTGAAGTAGCAGGTTTCTCTTAATATGTTACAGCAAAATGGTGATACTGGGATGAGCTTGTGTTTTGGTTTTGTTTATTTATTTGATTGTCAAAGTCCTTGAGATGAGATGAAGGGGAGGAGGGCTTCTATTCAAAGATGGCAAGTTGAATGCTGTCCTTACTAAAACCTCACTAAAACAACTATTGGGAAGATAGTTTAGAAAATACATAAACCTACAGCGTATCGAGAACAGGAGCGATAGCAATAAAATTTGGAAGCTGGAAAGCAAATGAATTTTTGATAACTGATATAAGAGATGAGCAAGTTAAATGGTAAGCTACCAGAGGGGAAAGCCAACAAGCAGCCTAGTTGCCCACGAGTTGGTGACATGAGGGGCCTATGAAAGTGGGAATAAAGGTGCAATTACAAGCAGGAGGACTGATTAAATGTCCTTTTAAAAAAGTGGTTGGATCTCTCGACTTCTTCTACTACTCTACAAAGCCAGGGCAAAAAAAAAAAAAATTTACATTCTGAAATATTGAGATTTCTGCCATTTTTCCCCACTTCATTTCCAGAATAATGGCCATAAGAATTATATCTTCTAGGTGAGAGACTGGGAGAGCCTTCATTGCAGCTCTTCCAACATTGTAAGAGAAAAGACTGAAGGATGTAACATCAAAGTTTCCTCAGGAAAAGGGCTCAGGCAGACCATCATAACCTGAAGACCAAAGTTGACAAGCCTCATTCATGTACAAAAAGCTTGCCAGCAGCTGTTAGTGTGCTATTCTTAAACACGAGGAGTTAAGGATCAACTGGCATTTGAAAACAGCCTCTAATAGAAAAGGCCAAGCCAGAGAGAGACAGGGAGACACAGAGAGACAGACAGAGATAGAGACAGAGTGAAGTTGGAGATACCATACGAGTTATACAGGGAGAAAGTTATCATTAATATTTTCAGAGTTGGGAGAAAACACTGTATCCATGAAATAAGAATAGGATGCCATGAAACAAATTCAGAGAACAAACCAGATAGCTTGGAAACAGCAGGAATTAAAAAAAAAAAAAAAGGAAATCTCTCAGAATGTGGAGCAACAAAGGCAAAGAGACAAAGTAATGAAAGGACAGGACCACATCAGACTGTCTGATACGCAAATCTGGAACACAGATCTAGAGACAATGAGAAATCCAGAGAAATGATTCATGAAAACTTCCCAGATACCAACTTCCTGAATTTCCCAATTTCACCCATCACAATGGATGAAAATGAAGTTCCCAAGACACATCATTGTTAAAATTCATCACACAAGAGATAAAGAGAAGATTCTAAATGTTCCCAGAGAGAAAAAAAGAAAAAAAATGCTTTATTCAAAAGGTCAAGAATTAGAATGACACTGTACTTCTCAAGAATATGATGGAACACAGTGGATAAATGCTTCAAAATTCTGAAGAAAATTTATTTTCAAGGAAGAATTCTATATCCAGGAAAACTATTAATTAAGTGGTAGGTTATAGTAGATACAGTTTTAGACATGCAAGGCCTAACAAAGTCACCCTTTTCTCAGGAAGCTACTGAAGCTATTTGTTTTATTTTAACAAAAAGGGGGTAATGTAAGAAAGAGGAAAATATGGAGTCCTTTAAACAGGGCTCTGTAGCAAGAAGAAGGTGAAGGAAATCTGCATAATACAGTAACAACATTGCAGATTTAGAGACTGTCCAATCCAGAAGATTCTAGAAGAGCCTTCTTTAAAAGACAGAATCAATGTATTTGAACACATTGAAAACAGGGAAGAGTTTGGAGATAAATTAATAAAACAAATTAAACAATAAGGTAATTGTATCTGTGAAATACCGTATAACATGGATGAACTTGGAGTACCTTGTTGCTGTTATGTGCCGTCGAGTCGGACCCAACTCATAGCGACCCCTCCTTGGGTTTCCAAGGCAGTATCACTACAGAAGTAGATTGCCCCATCTTCCTTCCGAGGAGTGACTGATGGGTTTGAACCACCAGCCTCTGGTTAGCAGTCAAGTGCCTGAGGCACTATGCTACCAGAGCTTCTTATACTGAGTGAAATAAGTCAATCAGAGAAGGACAAATATTGTATTAGTTCACTACTGTAAAAAATCAAGGAAAGGTTTATATATGGAAGGAAATTTTCTTTTTTGGTTACCAGGGGTGAGAAGGAAGGGGAGGGAACACTGCAAACAAATAAAATTAAAAATAAAAATAAATAAATAAATAAAGTAACTTAACTTCAGGAAAAGTTGTTCAGGAATGGAAAATAAACATAGTATTATGGTTCAGTTATTCATAGTATTTACAGAGTTATAATAATGTAAACATCAAACACTAATCTTCAAAACTTCTATAAAATGGAGAATGGAGTTTAGGTGTATGTTATGTGTTGTGTGCAAGAGTGAAATCTTTTTCTTCTGTATACCCGCTGCCATGGAATCGATTCTGACTCATAGCAACCCTATAGGACAAGGTACAACTGCCCATAGGGTTTTAAGACTTTACAGAAGCAGACTACCGCATATTTCTCCCATGGAGCAGTTGGTGGGTTCGAACCACTTATCTTTTGGTTAGCAACCAAATGCTTAACCATTGCACCACAAGAGTTCCTTTCTTTTGTATAAAAATCGAAAACCAAACCCACTGCAATGGAGTCGATTCTGACTCATAGCAATCCCCATTGGGTTTCCAAGGCAGTAAATCCTTACAGAAGTAGATTGCCCCATCTTCCTTCCACAGAGTGGCTGATGGGTTTGAACCACTATCTTCTGGTTAGCAGTCAAATGTCTTAGGCACTGTGCCACCAGAGCTCCTTCTTTTGTACAGGAAGCCAATAATTAATCCATAAGACTTCATCCTTTCAGCAGAAAACTTTAAATGCCTAGTTAACATTCTTAGTGGCTATTATGCAGTTATACCTTGGTGTTACTAAGAAAGAAACCATTAAAATCTGCAGAGGAGAAAGGGGCAGAGGCTGAGAGAAAATGCAGGACTTGAAGAACAAGTGCTCTGGCCATAGCATTTATCTCCTTCAACATATTTGGGAAGGAACATAAGTATTAACAGGGTTATCTCTAGGTGAAGGAGCCCTGGTGGCACAATGGTTAAGCCCTCTACTGCTAACTGAAAAGTCAGTAGTTTGAACTCACCAGCCACTCTGCAGGAGAAAGTTGAGGCAGGCAGTCTGCTTCTATAAAGATCACAACCTTGGAAACCCTATGGGGCAGTTTCCTATAGGGTCTCTATGAATTAACTCAATGACAATGGTGTTGTTTATTTTTAATTTTTAGGTGATAGGATTACAGCTGTTTTGTTTTTATATTTTTCTCAAGTTTTCTGCAAAGAACACATTTAAAAAAATCATTCATTCAGTTATTTAACAAATATTTATTATCTTCTATGAGTCAGACTTCATCCTGCATACTGGAAATACAATGGTGAATAAGCCTAGTTCCTTCCTTCAGGGAGTTTGTGGTGACTGTGGCTTTGTGTGTGGGGCAGATATCTGAGTCTTTCTGGAGACCCTGAGTTTGGATCAACACATTGGTGCAGGGAAGGGATCACACCCACTTTTATGTTATGAAGCTGCTGGTGTGGGGGATAAAGGAGCAACACTAGTGCCAGACTACCTGGATTCAAATCCCAGCTGTGCAATATCCCAGCTGTGTGACCTCAGTCAAGTCACTTGACCTCTCTGTGCCTTAGTTTTCTCATCCAGAAAACCAGAAAAACGATCACAGTATTTAGCTCTCAGAGTAATATTTGGTATGTACCAAACTAAAAATTCATTATTTGTATGTATTGCTTGTCTGAAGTTCAGATTTAACTGAGCATCCTATATTTATCTGGCAACCTTACTTCTCCAGAGACCTTGAGTCTGAAGATAAACCCTCGGAGAGACACAGTTCAGGAGTGTGCTGCAGCTCAGGGACCACAGATCTGTGCTGTCAGTGCTTACCTACATCATGTTTGCCTGGGTCTCTGGAACAATTCCATACAGCCTCCTCTAGACCCTCGGCTCCCAGAGGTGGTATCTGCTGGATGTACCAGCCTGTAGCTTCCAGGAGGCTTGAGTGTGCCTCCCTTGCTCAACATTGTACCCTAGGAATCAGCGTAGAGTCGCAATGACTGTTGTTAGTTGCTGTAGAGTCGATTCTGACTCTTGGCAACCTCATGTGTACAGAGTAGAACTGCTCTATAGGATTTTCAAGGCTGTGATGTTTTGGAAGCAGATCACCAGGCCTGTCTCCTGAGCAACCTCTTGACAGGTTTCAACTGCCAACTTTTGGCCAGTAGTCAAGCTCAACCCTTTGTGCCATATGGGCACTCTAGAAAGAGTTGATGGATAATGAATTGATCTATTTTCACTCTTGGAAAAATGAAGAAAGAAAAAATAAGGAACAAAAATAGGATTTTCTAGGGCATATCCCTTTCATTGAAGGTGTTTTTCTAAAATCCTATTTTAGAATCTGTCAATGAAAAGTTGATTTCACCCAGAAATGGTTATAAATGGCTCAATTAGTGAGGAATTTAAATGCAAGCGGAAATGTGGAGGAGATTCTAATTTAATCAAACAGTATTATTCACCAGCAAGAAGTTGTTGAGTGCTGTCTCCATGCCTCATGCTCTTAGATAGCAAGGCCCCTGGCCTCAGGGTTGGCAACTGAGGTCCCTGGTTCTTTCTGACATGGGTTTTGACGAAGAGTAAGAGTAAAGAGGATGCCAATCCTTTTCTTCCTGCCTGAATTTGCCTGTTTGATTCTTTAGTATCTTGAGAAGAAAAGAGAACCTCTTTAATGTTTGAGACCAAAATTAGTTCAATGTATAAACCAGGCCCGGGGAATTCTATCAAGCAAGCTCTGTTGTCCATTCTACTGGGGCCTAGAACACCTTTTGTGTGTGTGTGGGTGTGCGTGTGTGCATGCGTGTGTGTGTGTGTGTGTGTGTGGAGTTAGAAAATTCAAAGTCCTTTATTGTTGGCAGAAGACTCTTACAGTCCCTTCTCTAGAGGCTTGCGAGGGTTGTGGAGGCTTATGTTGTGCCCAGAAAATAGGGGAAAAAAATCTTCATCTTCAGCTCTTAATTTAAATTACGGATTAATTGCCATCATGCCTCGAAGAAAACTGCTGTGCTTCTCTCATGTCAAGCTTAAATCTTTGCTGATGCTGCAAGTCTCGATATTTAGTGTCTAGTCTTTGCATGCACTCAAAGCCTTCTGAAAGCATGGTGTTTCCCAGGACACTGCTAAGAGGAGGGCCTGGATCTCTCTCTTCTCCTTGTCAACATCTTTGGAGCTGCAGACTCAGGCCTATAATTGTAAATTTGGGTCCATCTGATCCAGAGTACACTGTGTAATAATACCTGGATGGGGTTTGTTAATTTAGGATTTTACAGGAGACAACAAAAGCATTATTTTAAATGATGAAGCCAGCACTATGGAATTGGAGCTATTGACATTTTGCTATAGAGTCAACAGAAACATAAATATGTATGCTGTTGTGTCATTGAGTCAATTCTGGATCATAGTGACCCTCTAAGATAGAGTAGAACTGTGAGGCTCAGAACATTCTTGAGAAGGCAAGTTCAGTGGGACCTGGGCCACGCTCTTCACCTTTCTGTATCTGTGAGGTACTGTTAATGGAAGGACCTAGACAAAGGATACTTTGGATCACTTTGTAAATATTGTAATGATTTTATTCAGATTAGGATGTTGAAAGTCTGGGACAAGGTAAGACCCAGGGGTTGAATAAGAGTCAAATGGTCTAAAACAGTAGACTTCATACTTTTGTGAGTTTTTTAATCACTTCAGAAACTGAAAAATCCAGATGCCAGGACTCTACCAGTTGCTGTCAAGTTGACTTCAACTCATGGTGACCCCGTATATGTCAGAGTACAACAGTGTTCCACAGAGTTTTCAATGGCTGATCTTTTTGGAAGTGGATCAGCAGGCCTTTCTTCCAAGGCACTTCTGTGTGGACCAGAACCTCCAACCTTTTGGTTAGCAGCTGAGTGCATTAACTGTTTGCACCACCCTGGAACTGCTGCCTGGACCCGGCCTGAGACCTCAACTCAAACTCAACTCAACTCACTGTCATTGAGTCAGTTCTGACTCATAGCGACCCCTCCTTGGATTTCCGAGGCAGTATGTCTACAGAAGTGGATTGCCCAGTCTTCCTGAGACCTACTAGACTACAAACCACAGGATAAGGCTCAAAGGTCTGTGCTGGGCTATTTCTCTATAGCAAACTGAGGAAGCTCATGGATATTCATAATTCATTTCATGAGATAGCTGTTTTCTTGCTTTCTGCACACCCCTCACCTCTTTCCTTTCCAACCTGAGTGTCACTTTTCAAGCACAGTGGTTTATTGCTAGCTGGGCTGAACCAGAAGAGTCAGATCTGCTTAGTCTAGGTATCAATGGAATTGTGGAATCATAAAACATCAAAATCCTAAAATGTTAGACCTGCAAAGAATATTTATTGTTGTTGTTGTTGTTGTTGTTATGTGACGTCGAGTCGGCCCCGACTCATAGCGACCCCTCCTTGGGTTTCCGAGGCAGTATCACTACGGAAGTAGGATTGCCCAACCTTCCTTCCGAGGAGTGGCTGGTGGGTTTGAACCTCCAGCCGTCTGGTTAGCAGGCAAAGTGTCTTAGCCACTATGATTAGAGGTAATTAATTGACCCAGCCGGATGAAGAACTAGAGATGTGAATATGGGAAGTCCCTTGACCAAGTCTCCAAACTCACACTCAGGGTCCCACCCTGCCTACTCTCACCTCTTAGAAGCCAGTGTCCTGGTAATGCAGACTCCTTCCACACTAAAGCATGAGCTGTGGACAAGACCTCTGCTGTGTGTTAATCTGAGGGGAAGGGGCCCTCGCAGAGTGGATTCTGCGCTCGTGGATGAACATTGCACTTTCAGAGCTCGCTGTGGGGGCTAAAGAAAAAAAAGAAACCACTTCATCTTAGCACCCGAACCAGTAACATGGAAGTAAAGGGACTTATCCTTTGCCCAACCTCTTGGCCAAGGGGGTGCTACTGCCTCTTACTGCACAAGGTGGGGATATCACATTGCAATGGACTCTCAGAGCTGGCTGCAATCAAGAGGCAGGGATCCTGCCTACAGCCTGAGCTGCTGCGCTCCGCCTCTCTACAAGGCCTCAACTGTCTCCTATTTGCTGGTCTTGTAGTGCCGTTGTGGGTTGGTTGGCCTCACTCCTGCTACCCAGCCTCACAGCCAAGGGGACGAGTGTGAATATCCACCAGAGCCCTTTGCACACCCACAGTGAGGACTTTGTGGCTGCATTAAAATGCCTTCCCCCTTCTTCTGAATGAGGATTAGGTGCAGAAAGTGCTTGAGCCTTCAGCTCCTTTGAAAAGAAACCCAGTCTGAAGTGTTAAGCTCAGATTCCACGCAGCTCTGGTAAAGGCCTTCTCAGGGACCTGCCTGGCCCCCGCATTTGCTTGGATTCCAGCGCCTCCGTTGCATGGTGATCAACTTGCGCTGGCTCCCGGAGGTGGGGGTGGGGTGAGGTGGAACAGATGTTTTAAGGGGATTACAGTCTGAAAGACAAGCTCAGTTTTCCTGTGTGCCACCCATTTCTTAAAGGCATTTTTTTCCACCTATGACACCAAAATGGGTAGCAATGGAAAATAAGAGCTCACATTTTCAGAGCACCTAACATCCTAGGCTTCAAGTGCCCTATGTTATTTAATCCTCATAATGCCCTTGTTGTTGTTGTTTGCCGTTGAGTCGGCCCCGACTCATAGCGACCCCTCCTTGGGTTTCCAAGGCAGTATCGCTACGGAAGTAGGATTGCCCGACCTTCCTTCCAAGGAGTGGCTGGGGGGTTTGAACCGCCAGCCTTCTGGTTAGCAGTCAAGTACTTTAGCCACTATGCTACCAGAGCTCCTCACAATGCCCTTACAAGGTGGATATCATGATCACCTCCATCTTTAACCAAATTTGGTATCCGGCTCAGTGGTATATAGTTCTCTAGTAGTCCATCTCAGGCTCAGGTGTGCCTGATCCCATGACCCTTGTGCTTAATTTCGTCATCCCGTTGCTGTTGAGTCGACTCCAACTCATAGCCACCCCATGTGTTACAGAGGACTGTTCCATAGTTTTCTTGACTGTGATCTTTATGGAAGCAGATTGCCAGGTCTTTCTTTCATGGTACTTCTGGGTGGGTTCAAACTGCTTTTTTTTTTTTTTTTTTCCTTGTCCTGGTTCTGCTATTTAGTTATGTATTTAGTTATGTATACAAGCTACTTACATTCTGTAAATTTAAACTTCTTCATCTATTACGTGAGTCGATGGCACATAACAACAACAACATCTATTACATATGAATTTCTATTTCTTCTCTTCTTTCTTTCTTTTTTTATTGTGATTTGGGTGAAACTTTACAGAGCAGATTCATTTTCCATACAGCATTTCACATACACTTTGTCTTATGAAATTGATTGTAATTTCCCACAATGCAACAGCTCTCTTACTAATTCTTCCCCACAGCCACCTCTTCCCTGTAGCCTTCCTTACCATATACTTCTGCCCGCTGAGCTGTCTCCCTGAGCATATCCTGGAGATACTCTCCAAGGAGTGTATCTACCTAATGTAAATGTTCAGCTCATATGCCTGTCTTTTGTTTGGCTGGAAGCCACAGGAGTGGGTTCAATTGCAAACCTTAAGGGCAGCTGGGGGCCATAGTCTCAGTGGTTCTACCAGGCTCCTCTTTCACACCGGCAAACCTGGTCCTTTTTTTTTTTTTTTTTAATGATTTTGAGTTTTGCGTTTTGCTCCACATTGTTCTCCCACTCTATCCAGGTTCTTCTACACCAAACTGCCATTTTTTAGGTTATGAGACAAAGGCTAACAGTTTGTTCCACCCAGGGACCTAATTTCCTCATCAACTGCCTGAGAAAGGAAACTAGAGGGACAGAGTTCTAACAGTCCCTAACCAAACTCCAAACCAAACTAATTGCTGTCGAGTCAATTCTGACTCATAGCAACCCCTCCTTGGGTTTCTGAGGTGGTATTTTTACAGAAGTAGATTGCTCAGTCTTCCTTTTGAGGAGTTAATGCTTAGGCTTTTAGTAAGAGAAGGGCTAAACCAGTCCCAGTCCCCACGTAAGGAAGGAAGCTTAACTGGACCTTCAGTCCAGTCACCTTGGCTGGCCACCCAGGGCTCGTGACTTACAGTTGCCCAGGAGCTCAAAATGTATTTGTCAAAAACAAAACAACAACAACAACAACAAAAACTAGTAAGTGATTCCCTGACATGTTTTCAGAGTCCCTGGATGATGTAAATGGTTAACATGCTCACTGTTAACTGGAAGATTGATGGTTCAAGTCCACTTAGAAAGATTTGTCAATCTGCAAATCTGGAGCACACATCTTTTCTGACACCTGTGGGGTGTCTCTTAGTCATAATTTACTTGGAGGCAACTGGTTACTGGTTATTAGTTAACCTGTTTGCAAATTGAAACTGTAGGAACAGCTTAGAAAAAACAGAATCATCTTTCTGGGCCTGGTTAAGAGCTGCTTGCACTGGTCCAGTCTACATTTCTAATTCTCCAGGTGATTCAAGTTTGAGAACTAATTCAATAGAGAAGATGGTCATGGTATATAGCTCCCTGATGGAGGATCATTTTCATATATGAAGGACCATTTTTTAAAAAAGATAAATCCACAGCCAAACTTCTCAATGTTTCTTCCCCTCAAGTGTCTGGTATTTGGAGTGTGAGGAGGATATTAAGAACTTATCAAGGCTGGCCTCCACTGGCTTTAAAGTCAAGTCTCCACCAAACAACAACAACAACAATTCGTAATGATTCGGTCAATTCCAACTCATGGCAACCCCGTACGTTACAGTTACAGAGTAGAACTGTGCTCCATGGGGTTTTCTTGGCTGTAATGTTTATGGAAGCAAATTCAGATCACCAGGTCTTTCTTCTGTGACTTCACTGGGTAGGTTCAAACCTCCAACCTTCAGGTCAGTGGTCCAGTGCAAACCATCTGTACCACACAAATGCCCTATTGGTTGCATTGCTGTTGTTGTTAGTTAGTTACTGTCCAGTCACTTTTGCCCCCATGTGTACCAACTAGAACTGCTCCACAAGGCTATGACATTTTGGAAGCAGATTGCCAGGTCTGTGGTTCAAGGCGCCTCCTCAAACCTCCAACCTTTCAGTGAGCAGTTGAGCATGTTAATTGTTTGTAGCACCCAGGAACTCCATTCCCCACCCCCACCCTTCCAAAAAAACCAAACCCACTGCCATCAGGTCCATCCTAACTCATAACAACTTATAGAACAGAGTGGAACTGCTCCATAGGACTTCCACGGCTGTAAATCTTTACAGAAGCAGACTACCCCCATCTTTCTTCCAAGGAGCGGCTGGTGAGTTCTAACCACCAACTTTTTGGTTAGGAGCCAAATGCTTTAACCACTATGCCACCAGAGCTCCTTCATAGGTTACATAGTCCTGCTTATACAGGAGGGGACTACACAGAATGAGTGAACATCAAGGGCAAGAATTGCTAGGGACCATCAAGGAAGCTGGCTACCACATCCAATGAGGGTGAAAATGTTCACCATTAGGCAGTATTGACAGTGAAGTGATGTGTTGAGAGTATCTGCAGGTGAGACTGCCAAAGGCTGGACTGAGTGATGAATGGTCCTTGCCTAGCTGTGAAAAGCCTTCTTCCATTGTGCAGTCACCATTTACAAGTCCTGTTTCTATCGCTTCAGATGCTTTAGAATCTAGGGGAGCAACTCTTGCTTTGGGTCTCTGACTAAAGCAACCAGACATTGCTGAGACGACACAGTGTGTCTTATATCTAGTTCCTGGGTATAACATCCACATATATGTGCTCAGCCTATCCCCAAGCTGACCAAATATAGGTGCATGGGCCCAAGTCAGTGTACTGTGTGGTTCCTCCTCCAGAGGTGCATTTTCTTATGTTGGCTGCCAGGTTTCTCACCAAGCAAACCTGCTTCCCCAACTCCAGAGGAACAAGGAGCGAAGGACATTCCTGTTAATTTCTACTTGTTCCCTTCTTGAGTGTTTATGGAATGGGGCCAGAATCTCAGGTATTTTCCCACAAGTTGCCATGGAGTTGATTCTGATGCATGGCAACCCCAGTGTGTCAGTGAAGGACTGTGCTTCATATGGTTTTCTCATCCACTGCCATGGAGTCGATTTTGACTCATAGCGATCCCGTAGAGTATCTAAGGCTGTAAATCTTTATGGAAGCAGATAGTCTTGTCTTTCTCCCATGGAGTGGCTGGTGGGTTCAAACGACCGACCTTTTTGGTTAGCAGCCACAGCACCACCAGAGCTCCTTCCGTATGGTTTTCAGTGGCTAATTTTTTGGAAGTAGATCACGAGGCCTTCCTTCCAAGTGCCTCTGGATGGACTTGAGCCACCAATCTTTTAGTTAGTAGCCAAGCACTTAACTGTTCACACCACTCAGGGACTCCTAGACATATCCCAACTACCTGCAATGATCCTGAAACACTATCCAATACTGCATAAGCCTTGATCATAATCTATCAGATTTAGGGATGTTTCCTAATACCACATGTGCCTTAATACCTGATACGGTAAAATTTTTTCTCTCCATTCCAAGCATTTTCAGTAAAATTAAGTAGAGTTTCCTAGTTATGATAATAATTATTTCTGCTATTACTGCTGCTGCTTTGTGGTTGCTACCATTGTTACTATAAGACAGCATTTATCTTTGAGGAAAACAAAATTATTTTGGCCCTCAGTTTGAGTTTTCACACTGATAATGCAATATAATGGCTTAGGGGAAACATTGCAAAATCTATATATAGATAAAGAAATTGCATGATATTTTGAGGATCTAAAGCAAATGTGGAAACAGAGGCTCTTCAAAGGAAACCTGGTTGTTAGTTAGCTGGGGGGTTTACATCTGCCAGTTGAAAGTTCATAGAAGAGCAGAGCCCTAGGAGGAAAAAGAGCTGGGGGCTAAGTGCACAGGAATCAAAGTCAGACAATGGGTCCTTACTAGCAACCCACTATCTAATATGTAAGGAGCTCTGGTAGTGCCTAAGGTATTTGACAACTAACCAGAAAGTGGGCAGTTCAAACCCACCAGCCACTCCATGGAAGGAAGATGGGGCAATCTACTTCTGTAAAGATTTACCACCTCAGAAACCCAGTGGGGGTCACTATGAATCAAGATGGACTCGATGGCAGTGAGTTTGGTTTTGATCTAATGTGTGGCCTGGGTAAGTTACTTAGCCTTTTACATCTGCATTTCCTAATATGTGAATATGTGGAAGGTTAATAATAATTCCTCCCTCTTGAGGCTGATTTAAGGATGGCATAAGACAGAGGCTTAGCACCATGAGTAGCACAGAGTAAAAAACAGTTGCTGTCAAGTGGCCTCTGACTCATGGTGACCCCATGTAGTCAGAGTAGAACTGTGCTCCCTAGGGTTTTCAGTGGCTGATTTTTCAGAAGTAAATTGCCAGGCCTTTCTTCTGAGACAGTTCTGGGTGGACTCAAACCTCCAACCTTTCAGTTAGCAGGTGTTCCTGTTAACAGTTTGTACCACTTAGGGACTCCTGGCATAGAATAAGCTCTCAAATAATGTTGGCTGCTCTTGCTATGTATTAATACCACTAATTGCTAATCAAGGAGCCCTGGTGGCACAACAGATAAGTGTTCGACTGCTAACTGAAAGGGTGGCATGGTTCTAACCCAACCAGCCACTCTGGGAGAAAGACCTGGCAATCTGCTTCTGTAAAGATCACAGCCAAGAAAACCCTGTGGGGCAGTTCTGCTCTGTCACATGAAACTGCAGTGAAACTGAAATCTACTCCATGGCATCTAACAACAACAATTGTTAATCATAATATTCTTCAGTGGTGACCTGGGGCAGGCTCTGCATCATCAAGGAAGACATTGGGGCCACCTGTCTGTTTTACCAAGTCCAAGGAAGCTGCTGGTAAAGCAGCACAAACATAGCTTTGAGTTGAGGAAACTTGGGTTTGTGACTGGACTTTATCATTAAGTAGTTCTTCCTCTCGTGACTTTGATCAGATCACTTAAACCATGAAAACCTAACCCATTGCTCTTGAGTCGATTCTGACTCATAGCAACCCTATAGAACCCCCATAGGATTTCCAAGGCTGTAAATCTTTGTGGAAAGAGACTGCCACATTTTTCTTCCAAGGAGTAGATGATTGGCTTGAACTGCTGACCTTTAGGTTAGCAGCCAACCATTTAACCACTGCGCCAGCAGGGTGCCTTAAAAATTGAAATAGGAAAGAAAAACAATTCATAATAATAATAATACCTAGTCTATAAGGGTATTTTGAGTCAGAATTGACTCCCCAGCAGCAGGCTTGGTTTGGGTTTAATGAGAAAATATGTGAAAGAATATTCTGGAACACAGTGCTGGATCCACAAATGACTTTTAATTATAAACCATGATTTTGTCCAGAATTTAATAAGAAAGCATCTTACATATGTCTTAGAAGTTTTTATTCCAATTGTAGATTGGGATAATGTGTTTTATTCATTGGAGCAGTGGTGTCTGATTAATTGAATATAAATTAACATAAAAATAAAATGTCCTTGGATTATGTTTGACATCCAAAAGTCTAAGAGAAGTTGATGAATGGTGAGTCCATTTCAATAGAGTGAAAGCACATTTATTTTAAGTGTCGTGAGCATCCAAGCTTTCGATATTGGGATGATTTTACCCCCTACAGTACATTTGGTAATATCTGGAAACATCTTCAGTTGTCGTAAATGAAGGAGTGGTGTTATGGGCATGTAGTGGGTGGAGCCAGGGATGTTGTTAAACATCCTACAATGCACAGGATGGTCCTCCATCACGAATTATTCTCTGGTCCAAAACAACAATAGTGCTAAGTGCTAAAACCCTGCTTTAGATAGTAGAATGACTTTCCCAATGTCCCCAGAGAAGTGGGTCAAATTCTTTTCTTGTGTCAGAATGGATTGTTGTGAAGGTATGAAACTCTACATACATATCGTAAAATTTGAATTGAGGAAGGGGACAATGAGGAAGTATAGTGAAGGGGCAAAATTTGAATTCAGAATTGCTACCTCTGTGGCCAGTGGGCACCCTACTGTCCATGGAAAGTTAAAAGATTCTAAGCTCAACAAATCAAGTACCCTAAAGAATTATTCCAACTTCCTGATCAAGAAACTTGTTTCCTCAGGCACCTTCTGAATGAGCTACTGTTGTCTTTACATGAGAACACCAGAGGGCACTCAAGAGAGGAAGAGGTGACCAGATGATCACCAAGGTATTCTTGTGTTTGTCTTTAGATTAGGCTAGCCCCCTGGAGTCAGGGGAAAGAGGTTAGAGATTCAACTATTTCCATTTCATCACAGCCCCCTCACTAACCAACCTTGGTTGCTTCCATTCTTCTGTTTAAAGTGGCTCAGCAAAACTTATATGTCAGTGGCTCAGCTGACATTATAGATCTGTTGGCTGAAGGGGCTGAATCTTGAGTACCATCTATTCTTAGCTCCTTGGTGCTTGAGAGGGAGGATTTGACTTGAAAACAAGCTTTGGATAGTGGTGCTCCAATGATGTCTCAAGGTAAGGCCTAAGATCATTTTCTTGGCAGCGAGATGAATGTGCAGTAATGGAAAGTATTGGACTGCAAGTCAAGTTCTAAAAAGCGCAGTCTTAACAAAACCACTATTTATATAGGACCAGGGGATCTTAGGGAGCTCTGTGGGATAGTGCCTAAGGCATTTGACTGCTAACCAGAAGACTGGAGGTTCAAACCCATCAGCCACTCCTTGGAAGGAAGGTTGGGCAATCTACTTCCCTAGTGATACCGCCTTGGAAACCCAAGGAGGGGTCACTACAAGTCGGATTCAACTCGATGGCAGTGAGTTTGGTTTGGTTTGGTTGGGGGCGTCTTAGATGCTCCTCTGTAGACTTGAGTGAATTGGATGGCTTCTAAAGTCTCTTCTGGTTTCTTGCCATTATGACAGTGGAGTCTTAAGATAAATGGGACATCCAGTGGAAACCTTTCAGGAGGAAGGGGTGGTAAATTCAGTCTGGAGAATCTTCTCCCAGCTCTAGGGTTGGGAGGTTAAAGAGGAGTGGTGACAAGTCATCCCACGGGGCTGTTACCACTGCTTATTGCCACCCTTGGTGTTTCAGAATTACTTTGGTGCCAGTTGGAATAAATGGAAAACGTGTTTAACTTAAAGAGCAAAGGATACAACACTATCATATTGCACAAGTAAACGTGCAGTAGGCCAGGGAGCAACTACCGTTTCAAGATGATTTAAGAATTTGATCAAATGTCTGGCTGCACAACTGCATGCTTTAAAAGGCACTTCACAGATGGGTTTCATAATTGAGAAATGCATTTGTTCTTTGTTGGTGTATCGTGATTCAAAGCCTGGAGTCAGATGCCTTTCTGAAAGTGATTTCCCTCCATCTTGCATACACATACTAGTATGTTTCACAGAAATGACGTGCCGGAACAGAAGGTGGGATAATTATTGTACTCTTTTGGAAAGAGTGCATTTTCACAGGGAAAAAAATGTCAGAGGAGTTTGCAAACAGACACTGAAGAAGAAAACAGTAAACAAAATCAGCACCTTTGAAGCCTTATTTTGTGTTTTAAAAAGTACCCACAGGGAATTAAAGGCACCGTATCCCCACTTCACTGAAACCAGGAACTCAAAGGCTTAATTTTAAAAAAGAATAAAGAACATTGCTGTCGAGTCAATGCCACTCATCATGACCCCTGTGTTACAGAGTAGAACTGAACTCCAGAGGGTTTTCTTGGCTGTGGCCTTTACAGAAGCAGATCACCAGCCCTTTCTTCTGCAGCACTGTGGCATAAGTTTGAATCATCAACCTTTCAGTTAGTAGTTAAGCACAAACTGTTTGCACCATGCAGGGACCTGCAGGGCTTAATAGGCCAAAGCATTTTCATGTTCTGAGAAATGCACTGTAGCACAACCCTTTCCAGTAATTATTTCCTGCTTAGAATTTCCAGAGCTCACAGTACCTGAAAAGCTTAATGTAACCTTCCAGCATCTGTATCTAAGAATAGAAACAAATAACTTATATTAGGAAGGAAGAAGTATGGTTTTCTGAGTATCACATGACTATGACTTCCTATTGATACTGAAAAGTGGGACATTTCCCAAAGACTGCTTACTTTGGATCCCATCCTATTTGGGTGGTTTCAAACCAAACCCTGTGTTATTCTCCTAGGGCTGTCATAACAAGTAGCACAAAGTGAGTGGCTTAAAACAACAGAAATGTATTCTCTCACAGTTCTGGAGGCCAGAAGACCAAAATCAAGATATTGACAGGGCCATCCTCCCTCTGAAGGCTCCGGAGGAAGATCCTTCCTTGCCTCTCTCATAGGAAGGCTAGACAATCTACTTCTGTAAAGATTTACCACCTAAAAAACCCAAAAGGTCATTGCTATGAGTCAGAATCGACTTGATGTCAGTGAGTTTGGTTTTTTTGGTTTAGGTACTCCTTAGCCTGTGGTAGCATAGTGCCTAAGGCACTTGACTGCTAACCAGAAGGCTGGTGGTTTAAACCCACCAGCCACTCCTCAGAAGGAAGGTTGGGCAATCTACTTCCGTAGTGATACCACCTCAGAAACCCAAGGAGGGGTTGCTGTGGGTTGGAAATAAGTCAATGGCAAAATAACAACACAGCCTGTGGTAGCATCACTGTCTTCCCTGCCTCCATCTTCCCATGGCCTTCTCTCTGTGTCTCTGTCCAAATTTCCTTCATTTTTTAAAGACACCAGCCATTGGATTAGGGCCCACCCTAATCCAGCATAACCTTGTCTTAACTTGATTACATCTGCAAAGGCCCTATTTCCAGAAAAGATCACATTGATAAGTATTGGGGGTTAGGAGGACTCCAAAATATCTTTTTGGAGACACAAGTCAACCCACAGCAGATCATAAGACATTATGCAGCTATTCAATGCTCTCAGGATTACTGATTCTTTGAAGAACTAAAAGGAAATCTGCCTAATGTTTTATTTTTTGGAAGGCCTAAATGCAAGAAGGCTCTGAGCGTTCTCCTGGAATGGAAAACACATGGGTTCTGGCTTTCATACACCTTCATGTGGTCTGAACAAGAGTCCTCAAATCATGATATGGAAATAAATGTGTTCCTAATGGGCCCTGCCTGAACCCTTTTGACCTCCATGTCATGGGCCCACTCAATTACTGTTCACAGTGAGATTCATAGAGAGCTGAACTGACACTGCCAATTCCCATTCTCTGCAGCAGTCAATCTCAAAGTTCACAAGGAGTCACAATCACCTGGAGGTCTTGTTAAAACACACACTGTTGGGCCTTATTCCAGAGTTTCTGATTCAGTAGGTCTGAGAATGTCGTTAGCTGCTGTCAAGTCAGCCTCTGACTCATGGCAACCCCAAGCACAATGGAATGAAATGCTGCCCAGTCCTATACCATCCCCATGATCAGCTGTGGATTGGACCATTGTAACCCGTAGGGTTTGTCCTGGGCTGATTTTTAGAAGTAGAAGGCCAGGTATTCTCCTAGTCCATCTTAGTCTGGGGGCTCTGCAAAAACCTGTTCAGCATCATAGCAACCTGCAAGCCTCCACTGACAGGTGGGTAATGTCTGTACATGAGGTGCATTGGCCAGGAATTGAACCTGGGTCTCCTATATGGAAGGTGCGAAGTCTACCACTGAACCACCAACATCCCCTATAGGTCTGAGGTGGGGGCCCGGGAATTTGCTTTTTTAACAAGTTCCCAGGTGATGCTGATGTTGCTGGTCCAGGGACCATGCTTATAGAACCGCTGTGCTACAGTAATAAGAAACATGAGGGAGAATGATAGTTAAATGCATCCTAAACACCTCCTAGGAGCCATGGTGACACAGTGGTTAAGTACTCAGCTACTAACTGAAAGGTCAGCATTTCAGCCCCACGAGTTGCTCTGTGGGGAAAAGATGTGGCAGTCTGCTTCTATAAAGATTACAGGCTTGGAAACCCTATGGGGAAGTTCTACTCTGTTCTATAAGTTTGCTATGAACTGGAATTGACTCAATGGCTGTGGGTTTTGGTTTGCAAAATACCTCCTACCAAAGGTCTCACGAGAGTCACCAAGCAGACACAAAAACTGACTGGCCCATGTTTCTTGTCTTTCCCTCAAAATGACACAAGTGTGTAGGAATGTAGGAAAATGATCCATAGATGGGCCACCATATTCAGATGATCTAATAACAGCCATACTCACTCCTGGTTAATCACAAGCAGATTAAGCCTCTGCTTAGGAAATTTTTAACAGAGACAGGTTTTAACTGAGCTTCCAGACCAAGATGGACTAGGAGAAAGGCCTAATGATCTATTTCTAAAAATCAGCCAGTGAGAACCCTGTGGACCACAATAGTTTGATTAGCAATCGATTATGGGGATGACATAGGACCAGACAACTTTTTGTTCCATTGTTCATAGAGTCACCATGAGTCAGGGGCTAAGGCAACAGCAGCTGATCGACTAACTAACTAGCGGAGACAGATCCCCTAGAAAGTTCTGTGTTCCACACATCAGATGCTCATCAGGGAGCAGGATAAGCATGGAGGGGCAGTGTGGCCATTTGGAGACAGGAATGTCCCTGTCAAGGTCAGCACTCCCATTGCAGACTGAGCAGAGGTACCATGGAAAATGAAGTCCTCTAGTCTCTCTTGAAAAGGAGTTTTCAAATATCATTTTAGCAGACTCATTTCAAGATAGGAATAAGCACAAAGGCCGAGCTTTCATGGTAGAAAAAGAATGGGTAAGTGGCCTGGAGGTATGAAAGGGTAGGAGAAGGGCTCCCTGGCATCTCCTTATAAAGGTCTCTTTCTTGTAGTGCCTCATGGAACCCCAAGCTTCGTTAGAATACAGCTTGGAAACCACTGTGGACCTTTTCCTTCTCTTTCATTCATGCATCCATCAAAGGCTTTCTGAGTTCTTCAAAGGCTAGAGGCACCTTTGAGATGCTAGAAACACACAGATGCCCATGGCACAGTCCCTACCTTCAACAGAGTAGAAATTATCTAGGAAAAAATGGGTCTTTTGTTCAACATCCTCATAGCTTTGGTGGGGAATGGCTGGGTAGTACAATAAAATGAATATGTCCGAGAGTATCAATGAATATTAATTGCTATGTGATCCCCCATATTGGGTTGCCTAGTAATGGCAGCTCTACCTAAGACCTAGAATCTTAACCTTACCATGGTTATTTCAGGCCTGGGTAGAAGGCAGGGTTAGTGAGGATGAATGTGTGTGTGCATGCACAGTGGTAGTGGTTTCTCTAGGCAGCTGGGTGTCCATACATAGGAGGCCTGCCAGGATAGGGGCTGGGACTGCTTCATTTGCCTGTTCATGTCGTTGTTGCTAGGTGCCATCAAATCAATTTTTGACTCATAGCAATCCCATGTGACAGAGTAGAACTGTTCCATAGAATTTTCTAGGCTATAATATTTATGAAAACATATTGCTAGGTCTTTCTTCCACAGAGCCACAGGGTAATCATTTGCCCATAATTTATTATGTTATAGGAAGCCACACTGCTCAAGTTCAAACCTTAGCTCCATCACTTACTGTCTAGGTGAACTTGGGCACCCTGTGCCTATTTCTACATCTATAAAAATGGGAATGGGAATGAGGATAGCACCAGCTTCATAGGGCTGTTAATGAAATTAAATTAATTAATATATTTAAAGCACTTTAAATGGTTTGGAATAAGACAAAGATTAAGAAAATGCTTGTTATTTTTATGTTATTACAAAAGTTTTTTTTTTTTTTGTTTGTTTGTTTGTTTGTTTTACCTAAGTATTGAAGTCTTAATAAACGTGATTTTTCTTTTTAGGGAGTAGGGCTGGTAAAGCATTGGAAGCTAGCTGTTTAGAAACCTAAATTTTCCAAGTTCTTTTCTTCTCTCAAATATTTATATATAGAGAGAGAGATAGGTAGAGAGAAAGAGATCCTCAGTGGTGTGAATGGTTAATGTGCTTGATGGTTAACTAAAAGATTGGAGGTTCAAGTCTACACAGAGGTGCCTTGGAAGAAAGGCCTGGCAGTCTACTCCTGAAAAATCAGCCTTTGAAAGCCCTGTGGAACACAGTTCTACTCTGGTACACATGAGGTTACTATGAGTCTGAGCTAACTTGATGGAAACTGGTTGATGATATGTATAAGTATGTATAAGTATGTATATGTATATATGTAAGGAGCTCTGGTGGTGCAGTAGTTAACTGCTGGACTGCTAATTGAAAGATCAGCCATTCAAATCCACCAGTTGTTCAGTGGGAGAAAGATATGGCAGTCTTCTTTCATAAAGATTATAGCCTTGGAGACCTTAT